>NC_064858.1:72595758-72905758 GCF_024139225.1 Suncus etruscus
CTAGCTGATGAATACCACCACGACAAGTAAAAAAATCCACAGTACAAGTGTGACAATGGGTGTTGCATTAAATAATTAATGATGGAGCTGGATGGAGGTGGATGGAGGGATATTTCTCTGCCATCCCAGGCCACGTGGCTCCACAATCCCCATTCAGCTGGCAGGTCCCAGGTTTAGGTGAATGGTGGAATCAGACTCATCCAGAGACAGGCATCAGGAAGCATCAACTTTATTCATGCCCTATTCACCACATGTGTGTGGCCTATATCATAACCTTTCAAGCACAGCCATTCTTAGCTAGCCCTGCATCTTAACTCCTTTCAGCCATCTTCCCTTTGACCTCCATGCTGGCCAAAAACCAAAAGGGCAAAAGCCCCGACCCCCTGGGTCAAAGGCCTTATCTACCTTTTCCAAGACCCCTCCCAGGAATGGGCGGGGTCTTGCAGGTAAGGTCAAGTTACCTAGGGAGAAAGGGTGGGGGATGAGGCTTCATCTCTCCCTTCTCTGAAATATAAAAGAACCTTTTGTAATCCTGACAAATGGACGGGGTCTTGCAGGTAAGGTCAAGTTACCTAGGGAGAAAGGGTGGGGGATGAGGTTTCAAATGGAAAAACAATACAGGCCAACACCATGCATAGAAAATGAAGATGGCAACTCTGATATCTTGATAAAGGACAACCACCTAGTTGGTCTCTCAGATATTGAGTTTAGAGAAGAAATATGGAAGATGTTCACAGAACTCAGAAATATGGAGGATGGTCACAGAACTCAAAGAAAGCATAGAGCGAGTTGAACAAAACACTAATAAGAATCAAGTGGATATGAAGATAGAAATCAGAAAACTCCAAACTGAAATAATAGGTCTAAAAAAACTCAGTAGACAAATTGAAAACATCAATGGAAAGCCTCTCCAATAGAGTAACAGCAGCTGAGGATAGAATCAGTGAGCTGAAAGATGAGATGCATAGCAACTCAATACAGCAGAAAATATTGGGAAAAAATCCTTAAAACAAATAATCAGACAATGAAAAAATTATTCAAAGAATGTGAATAGATGAAAATAGAAGTCTTTACACAGAGGGGACCACTTACACTAGCAGCCTGGGGAGCAAAGGAGGAGGATATGGGATGCATGCTGAGAACAAGGGGGGAGAGGGAGGACAAAATTGGTGGTGGGAATGCCCCTGATTCAATGTCACTATATACCTAAAATTTCACTGTGAATAATTTGTAATCCACTTTGGTCAAAATAAAAGTATTTATTAAAAAATTTAAAAAAGAAAGAAAAAGAAAATAGAAGTCTTTAATAAGCTCAACAGAAAGAACTTAAGAATTACTGGAGTCACAAAACCCCAAAAGAAAATCCCCACGAAGAATCAACAGTCAAGGACATCATTACAGAGAAACTACCAGAGCTAAAGATTACATGCAACCAAATCCTGCATGCCCGAAGAGTACCAGCTAAAAGAGACCCAAAGAAAAGCAACTCAAGACACATCCTAGTCACAATGACAAATCCCACAGGTAGGGATAGAATACTAAAAGCAGAAAAATCAAAAAGAGAAATTACATTCAAGGGAGCATCTTTAAGATTTACAGCAGACCTGTCACAAGAAACCCTCAAGGCAAGAAGTCAGTGGTGGGACATAGTGACAAAACTCAATGAAATAATTGCATTGCCTAGAATACTACACCCAGCCAGACTCACTTTCAAGTTTGAAGGAAGTATACATAGCTTTACGGATAAACAACAACTTGGAAAGTTGGCAGAATCAAAACCAGCCTTAAAAGAAAAACTGAAAGGTCTACTTTAAGACAAGATTGACCAACAGATACACCACATTTCTACTCAGAAATGGCATTAAATCCCATGACAATTATCTCTCTCAATGTCAATGAACTAAATGCACCAGTTAAGAGACACAGAGTTGCTAAATGGATCAAAAAATGAATTCAACCTTCTGCTGCCTACAAGAAACACACCTGAATACTCAGAACAAACATAGACTCACAATCAAAGGCTGAAGGAAATTATCCAAGCAAACAACACCCTTAGAAAAAGCTGGGGTGGCCACACTAATATCAGATGTCACAGGCTCTAGACTCAGAAAAGTTGTAAAGGACAAAAGATGAAAATTTTGAATGAAACAAGGGATATGTAAAACAGGAAGAAATCACACTCCTAAATACATATGTACCCAATGATGAACCAGAAAAGTATTTAATATAATAGTTGACAAATCTGAAAAAAAGATATCAATTAGAAGATAATAATTGTGGGAGGCCTCAACACTGCCCTGTCACCTCTTGATAGGTCAACCAGACTGAAACCTAACAAAAATATACTTTCTCGAAAAGAGAAATGTAAGAAAGTGGAATATATATATATATATAAAACTTCATCCCCAGAAACCTGGATACACATTTTTCTCCAATGCACATTGGTTCTTTGAAAAAATAAACAAGATTAATAAACCACTGGCAAAACTCACAAAGAAATTGGGAGAGAAAAACTTGTTAATCCATATCAGAAATGAAAAGGGGGAGATCACTACAGATATTGCAGAAATTCAAAGGGTGATCAGAGACTACTTTGAGAACTCTATGCCACGAAACATGAGAACCTGGCAGAAATGGACAAATTCTTGAACACTTATTATCTTCCAAGGTTAAATAAGAACAAGGTAGCATATTTAAATAGCCCCATTACTACTGAGGAAATTAAAATGGTGATCAACAATCTTCTCAAAAACAAAAGCCCAGGCCCAGATGGGTTCATTAATGAATTCTTTCAAACCTTTCTTTTTTTTAACTAGTTTTTTTTTATTTAACCAACTTTATTACACACATGATTGTGTTTGGGTTTCAGTCATGTAAAGAACACCACCCATCACCAGTGCAACATTCCCATCACCAATGTCCCAAATCTCCCTCCTCCCCACCCAACCCCTGCCTATACTCTAGACAGGCTTTCTATTTTCCTTGTACATTCTCATTATTAGGATAGTTCAAAACGTAGTTATTTCTCTAACTAAACTCATCCCTGTTTGCAGTGAGCTTCTTAAGGTGAGCTGTAACTTCCAGCTCTTCTCTCTTTTGTGTCTGAAAATTATTGCAAGAATGTCTTTCATTTTTCTTAAAACCCATAGATGAGTGAGACCATTCTGTGTCTTTCTCTCTCTCTCTCTGACTTATTTCACTCAGCATAATAGATTCCATGTACATCCATGTATAGAAAAATTTCATGACTTCATCTCTCCTGACAGCTGCATAATATTCCATTGTGTATATGTACCACAGTTTTTTTAGCCATTCATCTGTTAAAGGGTATCTTGGCTGTTTCCAGAATCTTGCTATGATAAATAATGCTGCAATGAATATAGGTGTAAGGAAGGGATTTTTGTATTGTATTTTTGTATTCCTAGGGTATATTCCTAGGAGTGGTATAGCTGGGTCATATGGGAACTCGATTTCCAGTTTTTGGAGGAATCTCCATATTGCTTTCCATAAAGGTTGAACTAGACGGCATTTCCACCGGCAGTAGATAAGAGTTCCTTTCTCTCCACATCCCCGCCAACACTACTTGTTCTCATTCTTTGTGATGTGTGCCAATCTCTGTGGTGTGAGGTGGTACCTCATAGTTGTTTTGATTTGCATCTCCCTGATGATTAGTGATGTGAAGCATTTTCTCATGTGTCTTTTGGCCATTTGTATTTCTTCTTTGTCAAAGTGTCTGTCCATTTCTTCTCCCCATTTTTTATGTCTCTGTCCATTTCTTCTCCCCATTTTTTAAACCTTTCAAGAGGAACTTCTACCAATTCTTTTCAAGCTCTTTCATAAAACTGAAGAAACAGGAACACTGGGCCTGGAGAGATAGCACAGTGGTGTTTGCCTTGCAAGCAACCGATCCAGGACCAAAGGTGGTTGGTTCGAATCCCGGTGTTCCATATGGTCCCCTGTGCCTGCCAGGAGCTATTTCTGAGCAGACAGCCAGGAGTAATCCCTGAGCAACACCGGGTGTGGCCCAAAAACCGAAAAAAAAAAAAAGAAACAGGAACACTTCCAAATAGTTTTTATGAAGCTAAAACACCTTGATACCAAAACCAGACAGAGATTCTGTCAGAAAAGAAAATGACAGACCAATATATTCCTGAATATTGAATGGAAATAAAACATGATCATACTCAAACACCAAAACCAAAGTCAATGACAACAGAATCAATACCCAATCTACAACAAACTATACACAGAGGGGAGCAGTTAACACTAGCAAACAGGGGGACAAGAGAGGGATATATAGGATACATGCTGAGAATAAGGGTGGAGGGAGGACAACACTGGTGGTGGGAATGGCCCTATTTATTATCACCCTGTATCTTAAATATTACTGTTAC
The DNA here is from genome assembly GCF_024139225.1 of Suncus etruscus. Lineage (NCBI taxonomy): Eukaryota > Metazoa > Chordata > Mammalia > Eulipotyphla > Soricidae > Suncus > Suncus etruscus. The sequence goes on from NC_064858.1 coordinate 72,600,153, forward strand.
TGTGAAAGATTTATAATTCACTTTGGTCAAAATAAAAATTATTTAAAAAAAATAAAATTTATTATATTCTGCAGAAATACAATAATAGTTATTATATAGTATTATTACTTTATATTAATCTTCATATACCCATAAAATAAATTAACCTTATTAGTAACCAAACGGAAGTGACAAGATAAATTGGTTGTGATTGTTTTTTGACTACTGCCTGGACCAAACATGACATATTCTCTATTAGTTTGAGATTTTCTTTGTCTGTGTAATTACCTATAACACACAGGTGAGGAACTTAAACATAGAAGGTGCTTAGAAATAACATTAAATGTGTATTGGTATCACTTAATCAAGAAAATGCTTCACAGAATGGTCAAAAGTCTTCACTTCCTATTCAGAATTTTGACCATGCGCCTCTTCATAGGGGAAGATAGAGAAACAAAAACAAGTTGTTGGGGTAAGGATGCACTGAGACCCTTGCAGTGGTCCTTAAACTTTTTAAACAAGGGACCAGTTCACTGTCCCTTAGACCATTGGAGGGCCAGACTAAAGTAAAAACAAAAACTAAGAACAAATTCTTATGCCCACTGCATACATCTTATTTTGAAGTAAAGAAACAAAATGAGAACAAATACAATATGTGGCCCCTGGGCCATAACTTGAGGACCCCTGGCTCAGAGAGATGGAGGTCACATATAGCACCTATGAGGGTCTGAGTCCCAGCTCTGCACCACAGAACCTGGGAGCATTCCCATCCAGCCAGCATGTTCCCTACCAAAACATAAGTAAATAGGGTAGTGATAGTACAGCAGTTAAGGCATTTGTCTTGCACATGGCAGACACAAATTCGATTTCTGACATCCTATATGATCCCCCAAAGCTGCTAAAAGTGAGCTATGAGAGCAGAGCCAGGAGTAACCTCTGAGCACCCCCAACCCCCAGTGTGGCCCCAAAACAAACAAAGCAAATAATTAAATAAAATAGTCTTCTTTTATTACTTTTTCTATTTCCACCATCAATATCCTCTGGATAGGTGTCTATTTGCAAAGTATGAGCTACTGCTTCCTTCCAAATATTAAAGTGTTTTCCTTTTATTTTTTGACCCCTACCCCAAAATGTTTTTCTTAAAGTTATTATTGTAATAACCATGCTAGACATGTGGCTACCAATTTTGTACCCTGTTCAATTTAAACTGCATTACACTGCCATCCAATAGACTGTGAAAGACCTTCATGCACCTTTCGAGTGAGATTTTTGTGGCAGAATCAGAAGCCATCCATCAGCAGGACAGAGTATAAACAAAATGACTTTGTTTCCATTGCTTAATGAAGTGGTACTCACAGAGAACAACTAGCGGTTGTTCTAGGTGCAGAGGAAGCTGCCTTTGGTGGTAGGCCACTATCCCCAGTGTGGGCTAGCTCTCCCCTCAGGGTGACAGATGGCTGAGCTTCTGGGTCATCCTGAGGTCTGGCACCATCCTCAGTCAACACTTAAAAGAGACACAATATCATTTTGCTTTTACTAAACTCACCAGAAAACTTGCTATTCTTGTATTTAATAAATTTTAAAAATCCACACACAAATATATAGGGATTATCTGTTCCTAAATATGTAAAGCCAAAGTTCTGTTCTAAGCCCAGTGTTTCCTGCTGTTCCATTGAAGCACATCAGAGCTCAGATAGATGTAGCTCCCATAAATCTGCCTGAACATGACAAGGGACAGTAGAGCAGACACAGAGCAAAGGCCCTGCCTCCTACCTAGACAAGTTCCCTCTCCAAATGTTCTCATAATTGCTCACTGAGCTGCTATGGTTTCTATTCTATGCTATTCTATGGGTTATCACGACAGCACTAGGCCTGCCTCATGCTTCAAGATACGATCCAATATATGAGTGACTTGGCTCTTGATTCTTGCTCAAAGAAGTGTCAATTGAATACCTATTTGAAAGGAATAAGATATAACAAATTGCTGTTGAATAAGATATGATAATTTTCTGTGAATGTGGTGTGTAATAATTGCATATTATAATAGCTCATGTTATATCTCAGAACCATATAAAGCCAAGCAGAGAGCAAGTCCCTTTAATAAGTCCCTTTCAATGGGAACTTTCTTCAGTTGAAAGTAACTTGATATTTTAAGTATAGTCTCTGAATTCCTACTGAAAAATAATGCTAAAATGCCACCCTGATACATATAGCAGTGTCATCCCACTGGATTCTGTGCAGACAATGAGATGTTGATCCCAACTTCTCCAGCCTCATTTATTACTCACCCTCAGACCTCACCTCATACATCCTGTGCTTTGCATGTGCCAAGTGAATGACTGTGTATTCTTACCTAGATCACTGTTCTCCCAGCCTCTCATTCATTCCTGCCACTCCTTTTTTTTCTCCTCTAGTAACAACCCTTTGTTCATAGTCTGATATTTCTCTTGTGCTTTGCCACTTAATTTGCTTTGGGTATTTTTTTTTATAGCTGCCATATCAGAGAATCATCAGGTAATTGCCTTTTACTTCCTGACTGATTTCAACCACATTGTTTGAGGGCATTGAATAATATTCCTCTGAGCATTTATACCAAAGCTGCTTCATGCAGTAGAGCAATTGCAGTCTTTTTCTCTGTTAATGTCTTTAAATACATTTCTTCCACCTTTCATTAAGAACCTTTGTCTTGATATGTGACATAAGTTTTTTTTATGTTTGATACAGGCAGATTCCATTTTTTTTATCTATATAGATAATTTGGGACTTTGGATGGGTGAGTTCAGACCATTCTCATTTAGGATGAATATCATATATGGGGCTTTATTACTTCCATTCTGTCACTGGTTTTCAAGGTCATGTGTGTGTGCGCATATGTGTGTGTGTGGTATGTTTAGTTTTTTTTTTTCCTATTAGGGTCTAACTCCCTTTTCCTTTGGGTGATTTTTTTCCTATTAATTCTATCAATTTATTCAATGTTTTACTTTTAATTTATTTTAGGCTCACACTAGTAGTGTTAAGGGGTTATTTCTGGCTTTATACTAAAAGCCCTGAGCATGAGGTGCCAGATGAAGAATCAGGGATTGACCTGGGGGTGTTGCATGCAGAGTGCCTTAGCACCTGCATTATTTCTACAGCTCCTCATTTTCTTTAGTCTCTGCTCCACACTTTCATGTTTAGGTTCCAAGGAGGTTCGAATCATCTATCTGTATCTAAAAAATACATTTCTGTAGGTATTGGAGACCATTGTTTGTTTTTTCTTTTTTCTTTTTCTTGTAATTGAGGTAAACTGGTAATAGGCATTCACATCTATGGTTTCGGTGAATGTAATTATTGTCCCTCCAGTGCCACCAAAGAGTCTACCTCACACACACACACACATACACACACCACACCACACACACACACACACACACACACACACACACATTCCACATGTATCCAAGCACTCCCATCACTGCCCATGATTTGACTCACCTGGACCAAATAGATTTTTTTGTCCGTTCTTTGATCCCTTTTGTCTTCTTGTATCATTTTAGACTTTGTCTATATCTCTCATTCTCAACTGCTATTTATCACTACACTCAGGTTTTATATTATTTTGCTTATTCTTTTTCTGTAGAAGAAGATAAATTTTCAAGCTTTCTCACAGTGAAGAACTAGAAATATGGTAAACTCTTGTTTACCTGAAAGAGCCTTTATATCTCCAAGATATCTGAGTGAGAACTTGACAAATATTTTTGACTGGAATATGTTCTCTTTCAGAATTGTGGCTGTCATTTCATTCTCTCTTAGCCTGTCAGTTTCTGTTGTATAACTTAGTGACAATCTGATTGGAACTTCTCTGTAGGTTAACTTTTTAAAAATAAATAGTCTCTAGTAGTTTCCCTTATTGTTAATATTTGATAATTTGACAGATAAGTCTCAGTGTTTATCTATTTTGCATTTAGAGAAGTATGATATTCCATTTGCTTTCTGAATTTGAATTATTGGTTACTTCTTTCCTTAGGTTTTGGAATTTCTCACCTTTTATTTCTTTGAATAAACAACTTATTCCCCTCTTCTTTTTCAGCTTCTGATATACCTAATTATCCTTGTGTTTTTTCTTGTAATGAGCCTGATATTTCTCAAAGGTTGTCCCCTTTTCTTTATTAAACTATTTCTCTATATTCCATTTGAATAATAACTATAATTTCATCTTCACTTTTACTTAGTCTTTCCCCCTCAGATATGCTCCTTCTTGGTATGTTTTCAATGAAGTGTTCATTATATTAATCATGTTTTTCATACCCAAAGTATTTGTTCTGAATTTTTTATAGCTTCAATATCTTTCTATTCTTACTTTCATTAACATTTTTATAAAAAAAAACTTTACTGATTGATTGGTTGGTTTTTTTTGGGCGGGGAGGAGGGCCACACCCAGCAGCACTCAGGAGTTCTTCCTGGCTCTGCACTCAGAAATAGCCCCTGGCAGGCTGGGGGACCATATGGGATGCCAGGAACTGAACTGGGTCCCTCCTGAGTTGGCTGCATGCAAGACAAATGGCCTACTGCTGTGCTATCTCTCCGACTCCCACACACATTAATATTTAATACTTTCTGAGTTTATCATTGTTGTATCCCACTGATGTCAGTTCTTTTAAATTGACTGTTAAACTTTTATTTTCTTATCACTAATATACATTAGGGCCAAAGTGATAATGCAGCAAGTAGGGTGTTCGCCTTGCAAGCAGCTGACTCAGGTTCAATCCCTGGTATCCAATATGGTCCCCAAGCCTGCCAGTAGTAATTTTTTTTCCGATTATTTTTTTATTGAGTTTAATGTGAATTACAAGTCATTTGTATTTTAGTTACATAGTGACAGTGAATTAGAGCTGTTCCCACCACCATTGTTGACACCATAGTTTCTAGCATGCATCCCATACCTCCACCATTAGCCCCTAGACTGTTAACATAACAGGTCCATTTTGTGTATAGCTTGTTATAGTTTGAGTATCTTGATTCTACTGTCTTTGACATTGGTTTGGGTATTTAGGGCTGACCACTTTTTAGTTTCATTCTATGCTCCTGAGATATTTTGGCCCCTGGGTCCCCGTCCCATTTTTTTTGTTTTCCTTTTCGCAGTTTATAGGGAAACATATAAATGTGAGGCAGAACCAGATGACTTGTGTTCTATGGTTCTGTACAAAAAGGCAGGGGCCCCTATCTAGAAGCTATAAATATAAATAAAATTGGGGGAAAAAGAAAGAAAGAAAAGGAAAAAGGGGGCAGATGTGGCAAGTGGTTTTTTGTTTGTTTATTTGTTTTTGTTGTTTGTTTTTTGCATGGGTGCAATAAATGTAAATGTTGGGGAAATTAGAAAGACAATTTCCTTGGCCTAAGAGATACAGGTTGTCTTTAGCCTTGAAGCATACTGTCATGAGACCCGCTATAGGCTCCGGGCATGTTAGTTGGCAACCCCCAAGGTCTTTCTTTATGGTCCCAGGAGAAGTCCTACACTCACAGTTGTCAAAGTCAGTCTTCCATAATTAGAGATCTTGGATAAAGTCTTTCTTTATGTTCCCAGAAAAGTTCTGCTTAGTTGGGGTTGTCATAGTCAGTCTTCTTTAATTATTAATCTAGTTTTTGCACAGATCCTAGGATAGAGAGTCTTCTGATTTCATCTCACCGTTAGGTAGTGAGGTAGGGCAACCTGGCCTTAGAACAGTTGTTGCTGCTTCCTCATTATCAGGGTGTCATATAAATCTACCCTGGCACAAGTTGGTACCAGAGTAGTATTAAGGCCTTCCCCAGTGGGAGTTTGATTCCTGATGTTGGTTCAGGGAATTGTGTCAGTTCTTTTTTTTTTTTTTTTTTTGGTTTTTGGGTCACACCCGGTGGTGCTCAGAAGTTACTCCTGGCTGTCTGCTCAGAAATAGCTCCTGGCAGGCACAGGGGACCATATGGGACACTGGGATTCGAACCAACCACCTTTGGTCCTGGATCGGCTGCTTGCAAGGCAAACACCGCTGTGCTATCTCTCCGGGCCCGAATTGTGTCAGTTCTAATGTTGGGATCCAGGGATCTAGGTTGGACAGTCAATGTCTGATCATATGAGGTCTAAGTCAAGTTCCCAGGACAATTGTTCATGGTGGAAGGCACCCCTGCATTATAAAATTCATGAGTTCTTACCCCTGTTAGATAAGAACTTTTCTCTATACATAAGATTTCTCCATTTTAGCGTGCCTATGCCAATAGAAACAATGCCAAGTTCTTCTACTCTTGGTGCATATTGAGGTAAAAATAACAAGCTTTACAATCTCTGTGGTCTGGTTTTGATCTTCTTATCCGAAGCAAGAGTTTCTACTAGAATTTCCTGCTAAGATGAACAAAAACAAGCCTCTTAATAAAAGAAAGAAAAGGGGGGGATAGGGTCTACCTCTATATATGGAAATAAACACTAAGAATTATAACTATTAAGGAAGTAAATACACAAAGAAAATATAGATATCTCCATTAAATCTTCTGAGATAGTCTGATGGGGGATAAGATCCAAGACACATTATCATCTTACACCATGGCCTTGTGGAGTCTGAAAAATGGTTTGTAGTAGTCGGGGTCCTCAAGTAGAGTTCTCAAGTTGGGGCTCCCTCTGGAACTGAATCCATAGCAAGCAATAGTCCACACTGAGGGGAGGTAGAAAAAATAGGGCCACATAGAATAAGTCAGGAGGTGCAGTGGCTGCAGCTTCATTTTGGAGCAAAAGATAGGGGGCTGAGAGAATGTCCTATAGATTTGGGAGCTGGGTGGTAGCTTATTGAGGCAAGGGGAATGTTTCAGTTCCATGAGAGTTAAGAACTGAGGGTAAAGAGGGCTAGATAGGAGGGAATAATGGATCAGGGTTGAGGAGTGAGAGGATAGAAGGAAATTTCTAGGGTGGTGGATGGTGGAGGGAGAGGGAAATACATAACAGGGGCTATATACAATATAGAAGAAATTTTTTACAATCCAGATTAGACAATCCATAGAGGAGTCCACCACTTACACACTCACACCACTTAGACATTAGAGATCTATTCATAGGTTGTAGTTGGAGGTCTGACCCTTATGGAATGGTTCAGAGCACTATAAAAAAAAGTCTGGTACATTTGAGGGGAAAGGTTTTCTAATTTCTAGGTCCTTTATAGATAGTGAGGGTGAACTTTGCTAACTGATGCTTTTGGGGTTAGATTGTGCATGGAGATTTTAGGATAAACATAATTTTCACATCTATAGTACTAAGCAATATGGTAATAAGCATTATAATAGGGGTCTACCCCATGTAGTATCTTTCACCATGTCCTATGCGCCAAGATTCCTTTCCTGGGGCCAGAGAGATAGCATGGAGGTAAGGCATTTACCTTTCATGCAGAAGGTTATCGGTTCAAATCCCAGCATCCCATATGGTCCCCCGTGCCTGCCAGGAGCAATTTCTGAGCATGGAGCCAGGAAAAACCCCTGAGCACTGCCAGGTGTGACCCAAAAACCACACACACACACACAAAAAAGATTCCTTTTCTGAAATAAAAATACCAGTGTGGGCATTATGATATAGTAGTAACATAGCTTGAATGAGAAAAAAGAAAGAAAAGAAAAAAATTTAAAAGATAATAGTAATTTGCAAAAACATATTCAATGAATGGGGTATGTAAAAAAGACTATGGTGTGCATTTGCCTATGACCTAGTAGCAGATGTAATCAAAAGGGAAATGGATAAATTGGAGTATTTTGTCAAGATATTGTCATATTGAGCACTGTATTTGGAGTCTAATATGATAGAGCACTAAATTGCAAATTTAGGGTGTCCAACCTATATCTCCAAGAATCACTGTGGACAAAGAAGTTGAAGAGTTATTTTATACATTAAAAAATTAAGGCACTAGGATGTACTGATAGTGAGCACTGCAGTAGGAGTCTTTCCAGGAGTAATTCCAGAGTGCAAAGATAAGAGTAACCCCTGAGTGCTGCTGGGTAAAACTCAAAATAAAAAAAAGATAGATCATTTTTAGGAACTTTGTCTTCTATAGGAAGCTTTTAACATTGTTTGGCTATTGCATTACTTTTTCAAAAGAAAGTACTGGGGCTTCTGATGTGGAGGTGTTTTGTTTGTTCAAGTTCGTTGGTATCAGTAAGCGCTGTCGGACATAGCCCAACCTTCCCTAAAAATAACAAAATAATTATATTATGACAAAAATCAGAAGCCCAAATAGGTAACAAAGTAACAATATCAAAAATAGAAAAGCATAACTATATCAAGTACAACTAATAGATTTAATTTAACTTTCTATACTAGCTAGTCAATATTTAAATTATTCTCTGGTCCCTGCTCAGTTGCAAATCTTATTTTTTTCTCTTTCCATGAGAGGTTTTGATTCCTTCATTTATTTTGTAAAATAAATAAATAAAATAAAATAAAAGTATTTTAATCAATTTTATTTGTCTCCCTTAAAAGGTATATGCCACATTTGAATTCTCCCAGTTGATGGTTAAAACCTCTAAAATAAATATTAACCAAAGATGTCAAATATATGCTAACAGAAGTTGTTTGAAACAGCAAGACATAGTGAGCTCACACAAAATTCTGGGAAAAAAATTACAATAGTTTAGCTCACCTGCCTTTAAGGTATATGGTACTGAGTTTAAATCACCATGGTACCATATGAACTAAACACAAGCCTAGCAACTAGGTTTTCTGCAAAACTAGCAATCAAGAGCAGATTTAAAAAAAAAAAAAGATAAAAACAGAGTCATTACTTTATATAGCAGAAAAGCAAATTTAAAAATAAAATGTCTCAGCTAATTCCTATATCAACATAATGAAGCAGATAAATCTCTATCAAATATAAATTTAGAATAAAAATAAATAAATAATGAAGGCCTGAAAAACCAGGTTACTGGAAAGCAAAATTTCAAACTAACTCCCATGCGGAAACTTGATCTGATCTTTGATTCTTTCCTGTTCATGAAACCAAGAGGCTACAATTTATTAGTCACCAGAGGGACAGGAAAACAAGAAAGACACTGCAGCTCCCTTAGAATAGGCTTTGCCTTTGAGATTGATTCGAATACCTGGAAATGAGGTTGTATGTTCTAAAAAGTTTACCCAGAGAAAATAATCCTTACTATCAACAGCAGAAGACAAGAATTTACCATAGCAGTCAGTTATCTAATGAATTTGATTTCATACAGATGTAATTCCAAAGTCACTAAGCCTGCAAAAATTAGAGCACTCTCAGATTAGAAAAAGGCTGAGCTACCAAAAGAGGAAAATAGTAATCCTGCATGAAAGGCACCTTCCTTAAACTCTTTCTTACAAGATTTACACACATAAGTATACTCCAGTAACCAGGACTTAACAAGCAAAATTTACCAAACACTGGAGCAAACAAGACTAAAAAAATCTAAATTTTAAATTTAAATTAAATATTATTTAAATTAAATATTAAATATTAAAATCTTAAATTAAAAAGTACAGAAATAATGGCAGCACAGAACACAGAATTAGACTGTCAGAAAATTCAGATATATGGGACTAGAGGGATACTAAAGTGGGGAGGGTTTACCTCCTGGGGCCCGGAGAGATAGCACAGCGGTGTTTGCCTTGCAAGAAGCCGATCCAGGACCAAAGGTGGTTGGTTCGAATCCCGGTGTCCCATATGGTCCCCCGTGCCTGCCAGGAGCTATTTCTGAGCAGACAGCCAGGAGTAAGCCCTGAGCACCACCGGGTGTGGCCCAAAAACCAAAAACCAAAAAAAAAAAAAAAAAAACATTCCCAATACCAGGAGGTTTCATGTCAAGAGAGAGAGAGAGAGACAAAAGTACATATTCAGTGGATTTTACATATCAAAGGAAGAGGTTTAAGAAAGAATGACGTTGGGGCTTTTGTGAGGTTTCCCAGAGCAGCACAAGGTAGGAGACCTTCCTTTTCCTCCGCCTCCGCCCCTCCTCAGTCGTGTCTGTGAGGTTTCCTGGGGAGGCACAAGTTAGGAGATCTTCCTCTGCCTTCGCCCCTCCCCCCTGTCGGTCTGTGAGGTTTCCCAGTGCGGCATTCGCCAGGAGACTTTCTGCTGCCTCTGCCCCGCCCCCGACCGCATCTCTGAGGACTCCGGCGCCCCGCTGGGACGGGTTAGGAACCATAGAGGGGGGAGGCGGAGCCCCGCTGACTTTCAGGTAGGGGAGGAGGGCAAAGGAGCCAGGATCAACAGCGCCCCCCACCATTGTGGCCAGGAGCAGTACTGCACTGGATGGCAGCAAGAGGGGGGAACACTAACCAGGCTCTCACTAGAGGTCACACTACAGGCCAAATCTCAGGCAGCCCACCCAACAGTCCCACCCAGAGCTGAAATACAGAGAAGGGACCCAGCCCCACATCTCAGGGAGCAAAACAGTCCAAAATAGGAAGCCACACCAATAAATGCATAAAAACATGGGTAAACCGAGGAGGACCCTAACAGCTGGAGATACAGAGAGAACCCCTTCTAAGTTTCCAAGTCCACCAAAATGCACAGATCCAAGAGATGAAGATGTAAAAGCAGCCATGAGAAAGGAAATGCAAGCCATGGACAGAAAATGAGAGAATCGCTAGCCACCAAGTACAAAAAAATCCATGGAGGAACAAATTAGCCTAATTAAAGAAGATCTGATACAGAATATTAGAGACTCCATACAAAAGGAATCAGAGGAATTAAAATACATAGTTAAAAGCTAAATGAGCAGAATCACAGATTGGAGAAGCATATAGAAATACTCAAAGGAAAACTGCAAGCCAAAAATAACCAGGAAACGTACAAGGAAATAAGAAGCAAGGTACTGGAAGGAAAAGTCCAGTACTTAATGAACAAAGACAAAAGAAATAGTCTAAGAATTGTAGGTATACCGGAAGGGGAAGACACAGGACAAGGGGAAGAACAAGTAGTTAGGGAAATAATAGCAGACTTTGTGCAAATCCAGAAAAGTGAAAAGAGTCCCTAATAAAAAAAGACCCTAATAAACCAACACCAAGACATATTATAATCCAAATGGCAAAAAAGAGAAAGATGAACTCCTTAAAGCAATAAGGAAAAAAAAAGAACCTCAAGTACAAAGGAAGAGACATAAGAATCAAGCCAAATCTCCATTTGAAACAATTCAAGCAAGAAGACAGTGGAATGAAATATTTAAACGAATGAATGAAAGAAATTTCCAGCCTAGGGTATAATACCCAGCAAAACTGTCATTCATATGGGATGGTAGCCTAAAAATATTCTCAATAAAAACAAACGTGCAGTGTTCGTGCAAATAAAACTGATCCTAAATGACATAGTCAGAGATGAACTACACAATCCAAACCCCTACTGTAACAACAATCACCCTACACAACACAACTGCACAACAGCCCTCTCTGTCAATAATCTCCCTAAATGTTAATGGACTAAACTCTCCCATTAAAAGACACATAGCAGAGAAATGCATTACAAAACATAAACTGAACTACTGCTGCCTGCAAGAAACACACCTATAAGTGCAGGACAGGCATAGGCTTAAAATAAAAGGATGGAAATCAATCTTTCAAGCCAATGGAGAACAAAACAGAGCAGGGACAGCCATTCTTATATCAGACCAAATACCATTCAACCTCAAGAAAGTGATCAAAGACTGAACTTCGCTGGATCTCAGATGCCAGCACCCTTCTGCCTCTCTACTCGGCTGTCCTGCATTTTTAGCCTGATTTCATCCTGGGTGCGGCCCATCTGCCAGCCTGCCTTCCTGTGAGCTTTCTGGGGAGTCTGCCTTCCTGTGAGCCTTCCGTGGAGGTGAGTCGACATGCCCAAAAAGGGAGGAGCCACTGAACTTCGCTGGATCTCAGATGCCAGCACCCTTCTGCCTCTCTACTCTGCTGTCCTGCATTTTCGGCCTGATTTCACCCTTGGTGCGGCTCACCAGCCAGCCTGCCTTCCTGTGAGCTTTCCGGGGAGTCTGCCTTCCCATGAGCCTTCCGTGGAGGTGAGTCGACACGCCCAGAAAGGAAGGAGCCACTGAACTTCGCTGGATCTCAGATGCCAGCACCCTTCTGCCTCTCTACTCTGCTGTCCTGCATTTTTGGCCTGATTTCATCCTGGGTGCGGCCCATCTGCCAGCCTGCCTTCCTGTGAGCCTTCCGTGGAGGTGAGTCGACACGCCCAGAAAGGGAGAAGCCAGAGGAGCACGGTTGCTCTGCTCCCCTTCGCGACGGTGCACAGCATTTAGCCGATGAATACAATCACAACACGTAGAAAAATACGCAGTACTAGTGTGACAATGGGGAAACAACATGGGCCAGTGCCAGACATAGAGAATGAAGGTGGCAACTCTGATGACTTGAACATGACCAACCACCTAGTCAGTCTCTCAGATAAGGAGTTTAGAGTTGCAATATGGAACATGTTCAAGAACTCAAACAAAGTATAGAAGAGAAAACTAAAAAGAATCAGGAGAATATGAAGATAGAAATGAGAAAAATCCAAACAGAAATTTCAGATCAAATAACAGGTCTGAGAAACTCAGTAGATGAATTGAAGAAAACATGTTTGAGATTTCCCACAGGTTAACAGCAGCTGAGGATAGAATCAGTACACTGGAAGATGAGATACATAACAATTACATACAGCAGAAGAAATTGGAAAAAAGCCTCAAAGCAAATGATCAAACAATGGAAAAATTACTCAAAGAATGGGAACAGATGAAAATAGAAGTCTATGATAAGCTCAACAGAAACAACTTAAGAATCATTGGATCCCAGAGACTCAGGAAGAAAATCTCCAGGAAGAATCAACAGTCAAGAACATCATTAAAGAGAAACTACCAGAGATAATGAATACATGTGATCAATTCCTGCATGCCCGAAGAGTGCCAACTAAAAGAGACCCCAGAAAAAACACCCCAAGACACATCCTAGTCACAATGACGAATCCTATAGATAGAGACAGAATTCTGAAAGCAGTAGATCGAAAAGAGAAATTACATTCAAGGGAACATCCTTGAGATTTACTGTAGACCTGTCACCAGAAACACTCAAGGCCAGAAGGCAGTGGTGGGACATAGTGACAAAACTCAATGAAATAAATGCTTCGCCTAGAATACTGCACCCAGCAAAACTCACTTTCAGGTTTGAAGGAACAATACATAGTTTCACAGACAAACAACAGCTCAAAAACTTCACAGACTCAAAACCATTCTTAAAAGAAAAACTGAACGGCATACTTTAAGACAAGGCTTACCAACAGACACACCAAACTTTAATATAAAGATGGCACTAACTCCCAGGACAATTCTTTCTCTCAATGTCAATGGACTAAATGCACCAGTTAAGAGACACAGAGTAGCTAAATGGATCAAAAAACTCAATCCAACCTTCTGCTGCCTACAAGAAACGCACCTGAATAGTCAGAACAAACATAGACTCAAAATAAAAGGCTGGAGGAAAATCATCCAAGCAAACAACACCCAAAAAAAGGCAGGAGTGGCCATATTAATATCAGATGATGCAAACTTTATACTTAGGAAAGTTGTAAGGGACAAAGATGAACATTTTGTATTAATCAAGGGATATGTACAGCAGGAAGAAATCACCCTCCTAAACATATATGCACCGAATGAGGGGCCAGCAAAATATTTAATACAACTGTTGACAAATCTGAAAAATAATATCAATAACAACACAATAATTGTGGGAGACCTCAACACGGCATTGTCAACACTAGACAGGTCAACCAGACTGAAACCCAACAAGAATATACTAGACCTGAGGAGAGAAATGGAAGAAAGAGGCCCAGTAGATATATACAGGACACTCCACCCCCAGAAGCCTGGATACACATTTTTCTCTAATGTACATGGGACATTCTCTAGGATAGACTACATGTTAGCACACAAAACATACCTCCATAATATCAATAGGATAGAAATTTTGCAGGCTGCCTTTGCTGACCACAAAGCCCTGAAATTATATATAAACTACAAGGGACACAGAAGAAAAATTTTAACACCTGGAAGTTAAATAGCCTCATACTGAATAATCAGTGGGTCCGAGATGAAATCAAAGAGGAAATCAAAACCTTCCTGAAAACAAATGACAATGGAGACACAAATTATCAGAACCTATGGGACACAGCAAAAGCAGTACTGAGAGGAAAATTTATAGCTTTGCAAGCACACATCAGGAAAGAAGAAGGGGCATATCTGAATAGCTTAATGACGCAGCTCATAGAATTAGAAAGTTCTCAACAAAAGGATCCAAAAATAGGGAGGCAGAAGGAAATAACAAAGCTGAGAGCAGAAATCAATGAAGTGGAAACCAGAAAAAACATCCAAAAGATCAACGAAAGCAGAAGTTGGTTCTTTGAAAAAGTAAACAAGATTGATAGACCACTGGCAAAACTAACAAAGAAAGAAAGAGAGAGAAACTTGATAACTCGTATTAGGAATGAAAAAGGAGAGATCACTACTGATATGGTAGAGATTCAAAGGGTAATCAGAAACTACTTTGAGAAACTCTATGCCACTAAAAATGAAAACCTGGAAGAAATGGATAAATTTTTGGAAGAGGATGTAGCATATCTAAACACACCCATTACTATTGAGGAAATTAAGAAAGTAATCAAATGTCTGCCCAAAAACAAAAGCCCAGGCCCAGATGGATTTACTAATGAATTCTTTCAAACCTTTCAAGAGGAACTACTACCAATCCTGGCAAGACTCTTTCATGAAATTGAAAAAACAGGAAAACTTCCAAATAGCTTTTATGAAGCCAACATTACCTTGATACCTAAACCAGACAGAGATGCTACGAAAAAAGAAAATTACAGACCAATATCGCTGATGAATGCAGATGCAAGATCTTCAACAAAATCCTGGCAAATAGGATTCAATGCCTCATTAAGAAGATCATCCACTACGATCAAGTAGGTTTCATTCCAGGATGCAAGGCTGGTTTAACATCCGTAAATCTATCAACATAATACACAACATCAACAGCAAGAAAAATAAAATCACATGATCATATCAATCGACGCAGAGAAAGCATTGACAAGGTCCAACACCCATTCTTGATCAAAACTCTCAGCAAGATGGGAATGGAGGGAACCTTTCTCAATATAGTTAAGGCCATCTACCACAAGCCAGAGGCAAATATTGTCCTCAATGGAGAAAAACTGAAAGCCTTTCCTCTAAATTCTGGCACAAGACAAGGCTGTCCTCTCTCACCACTCCGATTCAACATAGCACTGGAAGTACTCGCTATAGCGATAGGCAAGAAAAGGATATCAAGGGAATCCAGATAGGAAAGGAAGAAGTCAAGCTCTCGCTGTTTGCAGATGACATGATACTCTACTTAGAAAACCCCAAAGACTCTACCAAAAGCTTCTAGAAACAATAGACTCATATAGCAAGGTGGCAGGCTACAAAATTAACACACAAAAATCAATGGCCTTCCTATACACCAATACTAATAAGGAAGAAATGGACATTAAGAAAAGAACTCCATTCACTATAGTGTCACACAAACTCAAATATCTTGGAATCAACTTGACTAAAAATGTGAAGGACCTATACAAGGAAAACTATAAAACTCTGCTCCAAGAATTAAGAGAGGACACGCGGAAATGGAAGCACATACCCTGCTCATGGATTGGCAGGATTAACATCATTAAAATGGCAATACTCCCCAAGCACTGTACAGATTTAATGCGATCCCCCTAAAGATACCCATGACATTCTTCAAAGAAGTGGACCAGGCACTTTTGAAATTTATTTGGAACAATAAACACCCTCGAATAGCTAAAGCAATCATTGGGAAAAAGAATATGGGAGGAATTACTTTCCCCAACTTTAAACTTTACTACAAAGCAATAGTTATCAAAACAGCATGGTATTGGAATAAGGACAGGCCCTCAGATCAGTGGAATAAGCTTGAATACTCAAAGAATGTTCCCCAGACATACAATCACCTAATTTTTGATAAAGGAGCAAAAAATCCTAAATGGAACAAAGAAAGCCTCTTCAACAAGTGGTGTTGGCACAACTGGGTAGCCACTTGCAAAAATTGAACTTAGACCCCCAGCTAACATCATGTACGAAGGTAAAATCCAAATGGATTAAAGACCTCGATATCAGACCCCAAACCATAAGATATATAGAACAATACGTAGGTAAAACACTCCAGGACATTGAGGCTAAAGGCATCTTCAAGGAAGAAACTGCACTCTCCAAGCAAGTGAAAGCAGAAATTAACAGATGGGAATATATTAAGCTGAGAAGCTTCTGCACCTCAAAGGAAATAGTGCCCAAGATACAAGAGCCACCCACTGAGTGGAAGAAACTATTCACCCAATACCCATCAGATAAGGGGCTAATCTCCAAAATATACAAGGCACTGACAGAACTTTACAAGAAAAAAACATCTAATCCCATCAAAAATGGGGAGAAGAAATGAGCAGACACTTTGACAAGAAGAAATACAGATGGCCAAAAGACACATGAAAAAGTGCTCCACATCACTAATCATCAGGGAGATGCAAATCAAACAACGATGAGATACCACCTCACACCACAGAGAATGGCACACATCACAAAGAAATGAGAATAAACAGTGTTGGCGGGGATGTGGGGAGAAAGGAACTCTTATCCACTGCTGGTGGGAATGCCGTCTAGTTCAACCTTTATGGAAAGCGATATGGAGATTCCTCCAAAAACTGGAATCGAGCTCCCATACGATCCAGCTATACCACTCCTAGGAATATACCCTAGGAACACAAAAATACAATACAAAAACCCCTTCCTTACACCTATATTCATTGCAGCACTATTTACCATAGCAAGACTCTGGAAACAACCAAGATGCCCTTCAACAGACGAATAGCTAAAGAAACTGTGGTACATATACACAATGGAATATTATGCAGCTGTCAGGAGAGATGAAGTCATGAAATTTTCCTATACATGGATGTACACGGAATCTATTATGCTGAGTGAAATAAGTCAGAGAGAGAGAGAAAAACGCAGAATGTTCTCACACATTTATGGGTTTTAAGAAAAATGAAAGACATTCTTGCAATAATAACTTTCAGACACAAAAGAGAAAAGAGCTGGAAGTTCCAGCTCACCTCAGGAAGCTCATCACAAAGAGTGATGAGTTTAGTTGGATAAATAACTACATTTTGAACTGTCCTAATAATGAGAATGTATGAGGGAAATTGAGAACCTGTTTAGAGTACAGGCGGGGGTCGGGTGGGGAGGAGGGAGACTTGGGACATTGGTGATGGGAATGTTGCACTGGTGTTATAAAAAAAGAAAAAAAAAAGAAATAAAGAACAAGATTGAGTAGCTACATTCACACATCAAAAAAAAAAAAAAAAAGAAAGTGATCAAAGACAAAGAGGGTCACTACATACTAATCAGGGGAACAATAGATCAAAAGTTACTAACCCTGACCAATATTTAAGCACCTAATGTAGAGTCATCAAAATATGTGAGGCAGTTGCTCACTATCCTGGAGAAACACATGAAGAGAAATGTGATAATAGTAGGAAATCTCAATACTCAATTTTCACCACTGGACAGATCCACCAAGCAGAAAAAATAGCAAAGAAATGAGTCCTAAATGGAAAATTAGAAGATCTAAGGCTAATAGACTTCTATAGGGCCCACCACTCCGAAAAAACAGAATAAACATTCTTCTAAAGCCCTCATGGAATGTTCTCCAAAATAGACCATGTCTTAGGATACAAATCTAACCTACATAAGACCACAAATATAAGTATCATTATAAAAACTCTATCAGATCACTATGCAACAGAGATCAAAATTAACTGCAAGAAGAAGCAATGGAAAAAAACTAGTACCTGGAGATTAAACAACATGCTGCTCCACAACAGCTGGATCAAAGAGCAAATCAAGGAAGAAATAAAGAGATTCCTTCAAACAAACAATAATGAAGAGGCAACTTGTCAAAATTTGTGGGACAGAACAAAAGCAGTAATTAGAGGGAAACTCATAGCAGTACAGGCCTATGTCAAGAAAGAGGAAAATGACAAAATCAATAGTTTAAAGAATCATGTGAAAGAATTGGAACAACAGCAGCTAAGAAATCCAACCACAATCAGAAGGCAATAAATAGTAAAAACCAGAGCAGAAATAAACAACATAGAAACTAAGAAAACAATACAAAAATCAATGAGACCAGGAGTTGGTTTTTCGAAGAAAAAAAAAAAAGATAGACAAACCAAATCAGTAGGATCACAAATGTAAGGGGAGAGATTACAACAGAACCCCAAGAAATACAACATATCATGAGATCATATTATGAACAACTATACTTAGGTAGGCTAGATAACCCAGTAGAAATTGACAGTTTCCTGAAAAATTACCATCTTCTGGAACTGGAAAAGGAAGACCTAGAAAGCCTAAACAGACCAATCACTTCAGAGGAAATTGAAGGTGTAATTATGAAACTCCCTAAGAACAAAAGTCCAGGCCCAGATGGATTTACAGGTGAATTTTATCAAATATTCTGAGAAGACTTACTGCTACTTTTCCACAGGCTCTTCCAAACCATCGAAAAAACAGTAATTCTCCCCAACTCCTTTTGTGAGGCTAATATCACACTCATTACCAAAGATGGCAAAGACACCACAAAGAAAGAAAACTACAGACCAATCTCACTAATGAACATAGATGCAAAGATACTCAACAAAATCTTAGCAAACCGAACCCAGCAATTCATCAAAAAGATCATACACTATGACCAAGTGGGTTTTATCCCAGGAATGCAAAGTTGGTTCAAAATACACAAATCAATCAACATCATACATCACATCAACAACAAGAAACACAAAACCACATGATAATATCAATCAATGCAAAGAAGACATTGAAAAAAATCCAAAACCCTTTCATATTGAAGACACTCAGCAAAATAGGGTTAGAAGGAACCATCCTCAAGATAGTTACAGCAATCTATGAAAAGCCCACAGCCAACATTATCTTTAATGGCGAAAAACTAGAAGCATTTCCACTAAGGTCAGGAACTAGGCAAGGCTGTCCACTCTCTCCACACTCATTTTTTTTAAGTTTTCCTTTTATTTTTTCTTTATTTAAACATCTTGATTACATATATGATTGTGATTAGGTTTCAATCATATAAAGAACACCCCCTTCACCAGTGCAACATTCCCACCACCAATGTCCCAAATCTCCCTCCATCCCACCCAACCCCCACCTGTACTCCAGACAGGCTTTTCAGTTAGCTAATTCATTCACATGATTATGGTAGTTCGCTGTGTACTTATTTCTATAACTGCACTCACCACTCTTTGTGGTGACCTTCATGAAGTGATCTGGAAGGTCCACCCCTCCTCTCATTGTCTCTGAGGATTGTTGCAAAAATGACTTTTATTTTTCTTAAAACCCATAGATGAGTGAGACTATACTGTATCTCTCTCTCCCTCTGACTTATTTCACTCAGTATGATAGATTCCATGTACATCTATGTATAGGAAAATTTCATGACTTCATCTCTCCTGACAGCTGCATAATATTCCATTGTGTATATGTACCACAGTTTCTTTAGCCATTCATCTGTCAAAGGGCATCTTGGTTGTTTCCAGAGCCTGGCTATTGTGAATAGTGCTGCAATAAATATAGGTGTGAGGAAGAGGTTTTTGTATTGTATTCCTGTGTTCTTAGGGTATATCCCTAGGAGCGGAATATATGGATTGAATGGAAGCTTAATTTTCAGATTTTGGAGGAATATCCATATCACTTTCCATAGAGGTTGGACTAGATGGCATTCCCACCAGCAGTGGATAAAAGTTCCATTCTCTCCACATCCCCACCAGCACTGATTATTCTCATTCTTTGTGATGTGCACCAATATCTGTGGTGTGAGGTGGTATCTAATCGTTGTTTTGATTTGCATCTCCCTGATGATTAGTGACGAGGAGCATTTTTTCATGTGCCTCTTGGCCATTTGTATTTCTTTTTTTATCAAAGTGTCTGTTCATTCCTTCTCCCCATTTTTTGATGGGATTAGATGTTTTTTTTTCTTGTAAAGTTCTGTCAGTGCCCTGTATATTTTGTATATAAGCCCCTTATCTGATGGGTATTGGGTGAATAGTTTCTCCCACTCGGTGGGTGACTTTTGTATGCTGGGCACTATTTCTTTAGAGGTGCAGAAGCTTCTCAGTTTAATGTATTCCCATCTGTTGATCTCTGCTTATACTTGTTTGGAGAGTGCAGTTTTCTCCTTGAAGATGCCTTTAGTTTCAATGTCATGGAGTGTTTTACTGACGTGTTGTTTTATATACCTTATGGTATCAGGTCTGATATAAAGGTCTTTAATCCATTTGGATTTTACCTATGAACATGATGTTAACTGGGGGTTTATGCTCACGTTTTTGCAAGTGGCTAACCAGTTCTGCCAGCACCACTTGTTGAAGAGGTTTTCCCTGCTCCACTTAGGATTTCTAGCTCCTTGGTCAAAAATTAGGTAATTGTATATCTGGGGGACAATGTCTGAGAAAGAAGCCTATTCCACTTATCTGAGGGTCTGTCTTTATTCCAATACCATTCTGTTTTGATAATTATTGCTTTGCAGTACAGTTTAAAGTTGGGGAAAGTAATGCCTCCCATTTTCCTTTTCCCTAGGAGTGCTTTAGCTATTCGAGGGTATTTATTGTTCCAGATGAACTTCATAAGTGTTTGATCCAATTCTTTGAAGAATGTCATGGGTATCTTTAGAGGGATCGCATTAAATCTGTACAATATTTGGGGAGTATTGCCATTTTAATGATGTTAATCCTGCCAATCCATGAGCACGGTATGTGTTTCCATTTCCGTGTGTCCTCTCTTATTTCTTGGAGCAGGGCTTTATATTTCTCTGTGTATAGGTCCTTCACGTCTTTGGTCAAGTTGATTCCAAGATATTTGAATTTGTGTGGCACTATTGAAAATTGGATTGCCTTCTTGACTTCCTTCTCTTTCTTATTAATATTAGTGTATAAAAAGGCCATTGATTTCTGTGTGTTAATTTTGTAGCCTGCCACCTTGCTATATGAGTCTATTGTTTCTAGAAGCTTTTGGTAGAGTCTTTAGAGTTTCCTAAGTAGAGTATCATGTCGTCTGCAGGTCTCTTTTAGCTGGTACTCTTTGGGCATTCAGGATTTTATTGCATGTAGTCTTTAACTCTGGGAGTATCTCTTTGATGATGTCTTTGACAGTTGATTCTTCCTGGAGATCTCCTACCTGGGTCTCTGGGACTCCAATGATTCTTTTATTGTTTCTGTTGAGTTTATCAGACTTCTATTTTCATATGTTCACTTTCCTTGAGTACTTTTTCCATTGCCTGTTCGTTTGTCTTAAAGTTCTTTTCCAATTTCTTCTGTTGTGTTCAGTTTTTCTGCACCACATCTTCCAGTACTTCGATTCTGTCCTCAGCTGCTGATACCCTGCTGGCGAGGTCATCCATTGAGGTTTTCAGTTGAGCTACCGTGTTTTTCAGATCTGTTATTTCAGTTTGAACTTTTCTGATTTCTGTCTTTGTGTTCTGTTCAGATCAATCTATTCTTTCTTTAACTTCTTCAAACACCTTCCATATTGCTATTTTAAGTTCCTTATCTGAGAGGTTAATCAAATGGTTGGAATTTATTAGGTCATCTGAGCTTTCGTCTTCATTTTCTGTGCATGGTGTTTGCCTATGAGGTTTCCCCATTGTCACTCTTGTAGTGTGGTTTTCCTGCGTGTTGTGGTGGGGTTCATTGGTTAGTAAGAGTGCATGGCCACAAAGTGAAGCAAAGCAGCCACGTTCTTCTGCTTCCTCTATTTGACAGTTTTTTGGGGGTGTGCTCCCTAGGCCTCTCAGGAGACCTTCCGGGATTCAGAAACACAGACAGACAGGCACAGGCAGGAGAAATTTTTCTTGTAGTCCTTAGAGTGAACAAAGGCACAGCAGGGTGGAGCTTCCACAGGCCAGAGAGCTCAGCTTATTGGACGGTGACCCCCACAGCCAGAATGTACTCACTGGGCAGCTTCAAAATGCAGTTTTTTTGGGGTGCGCTCCCTAGGCCTCTGAGAAGACCTTCAGGGATTCAGAAACA
Source organism: Suncus etruscus (assembly GCF_024139225.1). Lineage (NCBI taxonomy): Eukaryota > Metazoa > Chordata > Mammalia > Eulipotyphla > Soricidae > Suncus > Suncus etruscus. The sequence goes on from NC_064858.1 coordinate 72,622,253, forward strand.
CAGGCAGACATGTACAGGCAGGAGAAGTTTCCCTTGAAGTCCTCAGAGTGAACCTCTCCTCTCTTATTCAATATAATCTTAGAAGTCCTTGCAATAGGAATCAGACAAGAGAAGGGAATCAAAGGAATCCAAATTGGGAAAGAGGAACTCAAACTAACTCTTTTTGCAGATAATATGATGATATACATTGAAAACCCTAAAGAGTCCACAGTAAAACTCCAAGAAACAATTAACCAATATAGCAAAGTGGCTGGTTAAAAAGTCAAAACACAAAAGACAGTATAGTTTCTCTATACAAATAACAAAGCTGAGGAAAGAGAGATTGAAAATACAATTCCATACAAAATAGTTTAAAAAATACAAAATAGTTTAAAAAATATCAAGTACTTAGGAATCAACCTTACAAGGGAAGTGAAGGGCCTATACCAGGAAAATTTCAAAACACTTCAGAAAGAAATTGAAGAGGATCTAAGGAAATGAAAGAACATCCCATGCTCTTGGGTATGTAGAATCAACATAATCAAAATGACTATCCTACCCAAACTTCTATATAGATTTAATGCAATCCCCATCCAAATCCAGGCATCATCCTTTCAAGACTTAGAACAATCAATCATAAAATTCATCTAGAACCACAAAAGACCTAGGATAGCCAAACAGATACTGAAGAACAAGAAGTTAGGTGGCATCTCTTTGCCTAACCTGAAGCTATACTATAAAGCTATAGTGATCAAAACAGCATGGTACTGGAACAAAAACAGACCCTCAGACCAGTGGATTATAACAAAATTTCCAGACATAAATCCCCAGATATACAGTCAAATAATATTTGACAATAGAGCCAAGAACTTGAAATGAAACAAAGAAAGTCTCTTCAACAAATGATGTTGGTACAACTGGAAAACCACATGTAAGAAATTGAAAATTGACCCATACTTCACTCTTTATACAAAAGTCAACTCAAAATGGATTAAAGACCTTGAAATTAGATCAGAATCTATAAAGTTTAATGAGAAAAAATAGGCAGAACACTCTAAGACCTATATATTAAAAGTCTTCGAGGATGGAACACCAATGGCAAGAATTTTAGCATCAAACATAAACAAATGGGATTACATCAAACTAAGAAGCTTCTGCATGGCGAAGGAAACCCAACTTAAAACAAGAAGACAGCTAACTGAATGGGAAAAATTTTTTGCACTTAACAGATCAAATAATGTGCTGATAACCAGAATATGCAAAGCACTCAGAAAGCTGAGTCCCTGAAAACCAAATAAAGCCACAGACAAATGGGGAGATTAAATGAATAGATACTTCTCTGAGGAAGACCGAAAGATGGCCAACAAATACATGAAAACATGCTCACCTTCACTCATCATCATGGAAATCCAAATCAAGACAAAATGAGGTATCACCTTACACCAGGAGAATGGCTCACAACAAAAATAATGGGAACAATATGAGTTGACGGGGATGCGGTATAAAGGCACTCTCATACACTGTGGGTGGGAATGCCCCCTAGTCCAACACCTATGAAGAACAGTCTGGAGAGTGCTCAAGGAACTAAGAATTGAGTTCCCATTTGACCCAGCAATTGCTCTCCTGAGTATCTACCCCCAAGTAGGAAGGACATTCATTCCAAACTATGTGTGCACCCCACTATTTATCTCAGCACTCAGTATAATAGCCAAGTCTCGGAACCAACCTCGATGTCCAACAACAGATAAGTGGATCATTAAGATGTGGTACCTATACACAATGGAATACTACATGGCAGTCAGAAATGATACAATCACAGACTTTGTAGCAACGTGGATGGACCTAGAACATATTATGTTAAACAAAGCAAGCCAGAAGACAAAAGATAAACACAGAATGATAGCACTATTCTAAAGTACCTAGAATATACACCAGATATACAACCAATACTCCGTGATTAAATAACAGGGTGAAACAGGATAGAAACCTCAAACACTGTAATAATCACCATATACTGGGAAGTAGAGCCCAAAACAAAGGAGAGAAACAACACAAAGCCCGACTACACATTATATCATAAAGAAACCAGCAACAACAGAAACAGCAGCATAGAGAGTACAGGTAGGTAATTATCATTTTACTACAAAGACCCATAATAATTTACTAGGGATCTTATACAGGATTACAGGTAAAGATTATGATGGGAAATTACTGAGTCCAACATAAATACTTCAAACCATTATATTTGAATGCCTTAACCTTACCACATTTAAAATAACCTGTCCATAGGGGTTCCTGGATACAAAGTGTGAACATTCTATGGTGGTACCTCGGTGCTCAGTCACACGAGGCACCATACTCTGCTTGAATCATGAAAATGGCTGGATAAAACTTTTTAATATACCCTTTATCTCTAGATTATGCCTTTTTTTTAGGACCTGAAGCACATGACCAGCCAGATCACTGAAGCAACAACCGAGACCTACAGATTTTTACCACAGGGCCTAAGCATCGAACACATTCAACCAAACTAACATGCCCTTGATCTTATACCCTCTATTCTCATTACTTCATATCTTTGTTGGTGGTGGTGTTTGATTGTTGGTTTGTTTTGTTTTGTTTTTCCTATTCTCTCTTCTTGTCTCCCTATTCTTCCACCTTCTCCTCCTCACTATCATCAATTCAATCTATGTCAAATAAAAACCACATGGTTACATCCTCTATAGGAAAGGAAAGCTGACATATAGGGCGCTATGGACAAAACTGAAAAGGGTAAACACCTATATAGATAGACCTCAGTAACACAATGGTCAGTACTCGAGACATGAAACCTATACATACCCAAAAGTTGATCTATTAGTTTCCTTTCCTTACAAGTAGTATACTTAGTATTCAGTGCGCCTCTTGCCCTCCACACCTCTGTACATTAATATATACCTAAACTAACTTCTATATGTTTATATGTGGGCAGGAGCACACAGAGATAGGAATCCTACTTAAGGGACAAACCTAAACCACAAACAACCCATAGCTATACCCTATATAACCCCTCCCATATACTATTCCCTCTCCCTCCTCCAGAAATCCAACTATTCCTTCACCCCTCAATCCCACCCCTGATATTTTACCACACTATAACTCTTCACCCTCAGTTCTTAATTCAGTAGGCATCAAGACCGACTTTCTACCCCAACAAGCCATTACCCACTACCTGGTACCCACTCAATCTCTCACCTCGTTCCCGGCAAGAAAATACAACCAAACACCCCAACTGACCCATGCAGTGTGGCACCTCTTCCTAATGTGGACTTTGGCTTGATATCGTAACTAGCTCCAAAGGACCCCCACTGCAAGAACTTTACCCAAGACCTCCCTGTCTGGACCACTCACCTCACAAGTAAATCTCAAAAGACAATGGGGAAGCTTATACTTTTATCATAAGTATAGAGCTATATAACACAACCTCTTATCCTGTTTCTCCCAAAATGTAAAGTGATCTCCTGTATCACTTTCTCCCTTTTTCTTTATTTTGTTTTCTTTTTTCTTTTCCTTTTTATTCTTGTTAGTTTCTTTTGTTTGTTTTGTTTTGTTTTAGTTTTTGTTATTTGATTTGATTTGTTTTTGCTTCTTTTGAGTCACTCCTGGCGGCACTTGGAGGGTGCTCCTGACTCTGTGCTCGGAGAACGCTCCTGGTAGGCATGGGGACCATATGGGATGCTGGGATCTGAGCCACTGTCCTTCTATAGGAAGTACAGATGCCTTGTCTCCATGCCATCTCTCCCGGCCCCACTTTATTCCTTTAATTACATCTTTTATTTAATCTTTTTTTTAAAAAAAAATTTTTCCCTTTAGATATGTGTGAGCATATATATATATATATATATATATATATATATATATATATATATTCTTAGTTTTTGTCAGGTGTCTGTTTTCTTTTCCCTCCACCCCAAATCCACCAGCAATATAATGTAGCACCACTTTCTCCTGCAAAGACATATTAAACAAAGGGGAAATTGTACGTGTAAAAACAAGCTCTTATCTACTAGGGATAAGAACTCATACTTGTTTACAGCACAAGGACATCTCCCACCCTGAACGTATGTCATGTGGAAACAACTTAGGCTCCAGGAAACTAGACACCGACTGTCCAGCCTTGACTCCTGGATCCCAGACATAGAAAAGACAGAGTTCTCCACAACAGCTCCAGGAGCCAAATCCCTTCCAGGGCATTCACAATGCTGCTCTGATGCGAACATGCACCAGTTCTAAATTGATAACCTGACAATGAGGAAATGGGAACAACTTGATCTAAGAGCAAGTTGTCCTTCCTCATCAGCTAACGATAAGACAAAATCAGAAAACATGTCACCCTTTGATCTGTGCAAAAGCCAAGATCGCTATATACAGATGACTGGTTGTTACAACCAGGACTGAACAGTATGCATCCAGGGACCAACAACAACAACAGCAACAAAAAGTTCTAGCCTAGCTTTTGGTTTACGATCTGTTTAACAAACAAGATCTCCAATTCCAGAGGTCTGACTGAGACAACCACAACTGAATGGGTCTTCCAGAAACATAACGAAAGACCTTATCCCAGGCTCCATCCTAGGAACAACATAATGACCAAGACCACCAACTACAGAAGATGGATTAAAATGACACTGAAGAAGCATAACTGCTAGAACCACAAAGAAAGACTTCATCATAAGCTCCATTCGCTGGAGCTGCACAGTCACCAAGATCTCTAGATACAGAGGTCTGATTTTACCATCCAAGACGAAGCAGAAGTCTTCCATACACCACAAAAGCACCAAGGGGGAAAGTAAATGATCATGCAAGGAGTCTATAGTTAATCCCATGACAGTATACTTCAGGAGTGGAGAAACCCTATATCTCCTAGGCCAAGGGAATTCCCTCTACAATATCCCCAATAGTTACTGTGCCTATGCCGGGGGGAGAAAAAGGGGGGAGCACAAAGCAATCATTTTTCAACATATTCATTTATCAATTGATTGATTTTTTGACGTCTTTATTTTGGTGTAGAGATTGAAGTTGATGTCTCCAATATTATTTTATTTTATCTTATCTTTCTCTTTCTTTTTGCACTCCAGCATGATTTGATTTTAGAACCGAGACTATTGTGTGGTGCTTGTCTTTATTGCTGTAGTGCTCACTGAATATTTAATTTGATATTTCTTTCTGTATTATTGTGGTGCTTCAATTACCTTTTTCCTGTCCTCTCTCAAACTGAGGTTGAAAGCCTCTAGAAGGACTCCGCCCATTTTCAGCGTATTTGATAGCTTTTCTTTTCTTATTTTGTATCCCAATCTATTGTTTTTCTTTCCTTCAAACAAAACCACATAACTCGATTTATCTAGCTCTACCTCTTAGAGGAGGAAACAAGGGAGGGTACCAGGACCAAACAGATATATGATCACTAATATTAAGCTAGACAAAGAGGGACCACCTACTCTAGCAGCTAGGGGGGGATGGTGGGGTATATGTGTTGCAGAAAGGGAATTGGAATGGGGGGAGGACATATTTGGTGATGGGTATTCCCCTGACTCAATACTACTGTGAAAGATATGTAAGCCATTATGATAAAAAAATTGTGTTTTAATTAGAAATGTTCTTTGATTTACATGTATTATTATATTATATTCATTATATTATGTTATGTTATGTTACTATATTATGTTTTGTTAGTTTACCTCAATATGTTAATCAATTTTGTCTCTTGAGTAAATTCTTACAATAAAAAAAAGACCATGTATCACAAAAAAATAAATAAATAAAAGAATGACGTTGGGAAAACACCTTTGTTTAGGGTTGATACTAGGTATCATCTTACACTCTTGGAGCGGGCTGCCGGGACTGCACACAAGGCGCACACTGACAGAGGCTAGGAGCAGAGTCCTGACTCCTGGAGTGGCCGCCCAGCACACAGAAGAGCCAAATTAAAAGTGTAAAGAGCCACATGTGACTCGCGAGCTGCAGGTTGCCAACCACTGCCCTACACTATCCCCCAAAAATTTGTTCTATTTTTACTTCAGTTAAATGTGGTTAGCTTTACAATGTCTACCATTCATTTCTCTTCCCAGGCGCTGAGACCTAGTATGAAGGTGTATGCTGCTGAACCCTTGAATGCAAATAACTGCTTTCAATCTAAATTGAAAAGGGAATTAACTCCAATACTTACTCTCCAAAAATCATAGCAGATGGTGTCAAATCGAACATTGGCTTAAACACCTGGCCTGTTATAAAGGACCTTGTAGATGATATCTTCACTGTCATAGAGGATAAAATGAAGGTAAGTTTTCTGACAGTAAAGGAAACTGCAGAATGGAGCAACCTCCTAGCTACTGAATGACTCAGGACTTTGTGTAGATGATGTCTATGACTTATGGAACAATGGAAACATTGAAAATATTGGAAATATTGAAACAATGAAAATATTGAAATAAAAGTACTCAATAATGTTTAAAAACAATTTAACAGAATATAGCAAAGAGAGATAAAAAGTGAAAAATTACAAAAAAAAAAAGAAACTAAATAAGGCACGAAATTTAAGACGTGATCTAATATACATTTATTCAGAGTTCCAAGAGATGGTAACATAAAATACAGGTAAAATCATTATCTCTATTAATAATGGTTTAGAATTTTCCATAAGTAGTAAAAGCTAGTCAAATCTCAAAACACAGAAGCACAAAATACTTAAAAGCAGAGATAATAAAAACAATTAGGCCAATCACAGTGAAACACAAAATTTTAAAGTAGTTTAAAGGATTATGAGTGATTAATAAGACAATTAGTGATTAAGAGAAATGTTTGCTTGCCAAAGGTAACAATGGAAACCAGAGAATATAATGGTATCTTCAACATGTTAAAAGGAAATAGTCAACTAAGCAATTACATTCACAGATATTATATTCAAAAAGTATAATTAAAAATTAAGTACAATTTATTATTAAATAAATGCATTTAAAATGCATTTTAGGAATAGCAGGAGTTTATTACCAGAGAACCTCATGAAGGAAAATACTATGAGCCTGGAGTGGTAGTCAAGTGGGTAGGGCATTTGCCATACACTTAATTGACCTAGGTTCAATTCTTAGTCACCAGAGGCCCTCAGGAATGATCCCTGAGCACTGAATCAGGAGCAAGTTCTGATCACCAACAGGTATAGCCTAAAAACAAAAACCAAACAAGGAAAATTCTATATAGGTACATGGAAACAAAGACCATTTCAGGGGCCAAACAGATAGCATTGAGGTAAGGCCTTTGCTTGCATGTAGAAGGACGGTGGTTCAAATCCCGGCATGCTATAGGGTCCCTGGAGCCTGCCAGGAGCAATTTCTGAGCTTAGAGCCAGGAGTAACCCCTGAGAGCTGTCAGGTGTGACCCTCCCAAAAAAGACACATTTCAAATTAAAATATTTATATTTATCACAATTTATAATTTAAGAATCATAATAAATTTAAATGTCATGTAATTTAAAATTCTCTATTAGTTGCATTTAAAACATGAAAAATAAATAGGTGAGTTAATATATTTAGAAACTAAAGGCCAGAGAGATAGTATAGCAGGTAGAGCATTAGCCTTGTAAAAGACCTACCAGGATTCAAGTCCCGGCTATCCTTTATGGTCTCTCAAGTCCCAGAGGTGTGATCCCTGTGCACAAAATCTGAGCACAGTCAGGTGTGGCCCCCCAAGCCCCTTCCTTCAAACTAAAATATCTTCAACTAGAGTGTCACAAGTCACATATAAAAGAATGAAGTTAAACTTATCTTACACAATGTATAAGAATTAACTCAAAATCGTTCAAAGCTCTCAATTTAATGTCTACAGCAAGAAAAATTCTTCATGAATTTAATAGTTATATGACATTGACTTTTTAAAATAGAATAACAAAAGCACAATCAGCAAAAGAAAGAAAAATTAGATATTATCAAATTTTAATAACTTGTTTTAGGCATTAAGAAAGTGAAAAGATAATTAACAGGTTGAAATTAAATATCTGAAAATCATGCATAATAAAAATGATCTTGTATCTAGATTATACAAAGATCTCTTATAATTCTACAATAAAAAGAGAATTTAATTTACGAAAGGAAAAATGTGGGGAGAGAAAAATGGGACATTTGAGTAGGTTTTTGCCTTGCATTTGATCAACTCTGATTCAGTCCATACATCTCATATGCTCCCCTATGCCCTACCAGAAGTGATCCATGAAGAAGAGCCAGGAGTAAGCTCTGAGCACCACTAGTGTAGCCCACACACAGAAACAAAGCAAAAGCCAAAATAGACAAATTATTTGAAGAAATATTCTCAAATAAAGCAAAAAAATAAAGTCAAATGGTAATAAGCACATGAGAAGATTAAAAGGTGGCATTAATTATTAAGTAAGTGAAAATAAAACCATACTGAAACAACATTATAAATATGTTACATAAAATATCAGATGCATGTCATTGCCATTGGTATGGCCATTGAGAAATGGAAAAAGAACAGGTGTTTGGAAAGGATATGAAGAAACTGGAATACTTTTGTATCTCTTGAAAATGTCAAATAGGGCAGTGTTATGGAAAACAATTTGGCAGTTCATTAAAAGGATGAATATAGAATTATAATATAGCCTAGTACCTTATCTACAGATTATAAATTAAAAGTCATTAAACACAGGTGTTCAAACAAAATTTACATAACATTTTTCTTGAAGTTCTATTTACCTTGCCAAAAGGGATAAACAATTAAAATGTTCATCAACATATAAATGGATAAACAAGCCTGTAATCTATTTAACAGAATATTATTCAGCTACAAAGAGTTACTACTATATGTGCTTCTGATATGTGCGACAACATAAATGGATCTTGAAAACATGCCAAGTGAAAGAAGGCAGACATAAAGAACCACATATTGTATGATTTCATCCATAGAAAAACCCAAAGCAGACTCAGTCACAGAGACAGCAGCTGATCAGTGATTGAGTGCCAGAGTCTAAGAGGAAAAATATGAAGTGGCTAGTGGCTCCTTAAAGGGAGTATAAGATTTCTGGGACAAGCTCTAGTTGCAGGTGTGTGTACTGTAGGATGGTTGTACAAAATGTATGTCACTGATGCCTCAGAATTACAACTTCACAATGATTAGTATGACAAATTTAATGCTTGCAAGCACCTTACTCTCTAAAATATCATTCTGGCTTTTATCTGTGACATTTACACTGTTATAAAATTTTATGCCATTGTCTTAATTTAGACTTCCTTGATAAGAAATCATGATGATCTATAATGATAATAATAACCTTGACTTATTAAGTAAACAACTGTTTTTTATCAGGGACTCTGGTTAGGGGTAATTTCAAACACAAGGCTCTTGCATGCAAGGCTTGATCTCAGTCCTTTTGTTTTGGTTTGGTTTAATTTGGTTTGGTTTTTTTTGGGTCACATACAGCAGTATTTAGGGCCTATTCCTGGTTCTATGCTCAGAAATTGCCCCCCAGCTGGCTCAGGGTACCATATGGGATGTAGAGATTTGAACCACAGTCCTTCTACATGCAAGGCAAATGTCTTATCATTGTGCTATCTCTCTGTCCCTTCAGTCCTGTTTTTAAAAAATTAAAATATTTATTTAAGTACCATGATTACAAACATGTTTATAGTTGGGTTTCAGTCATAAAAAGTACAACCCCCGGGGCCCGGAGAGATAGCACAGCGACGTTTACCTTGCAAACAGCCGATCCAGGACCTAAGGTGGTTGGTTCGAATCCCGGTGTCTCATATGGTCCCCCGTGCCTGCCAGGAGCTATTTCTGAGCAGACAGCCAGGAGTAACCCCTGAGAACTGCCGGGTGTGGCCCAAAAACCAAAAAAAAAAAAAAAAAAAAAAAAAAAGTACATCCCCTTTCATCAGTGTAATCTTCCCACCACCAATGCCCTGCATCTTCCTCATTCCCCATCCCCCTGCCTGTCTTCAAGACAGGCCTTTTATTTTTCTCACTACTCTTATCATGATAGTTGTTGGCATAGTTATCTCTAGCTGCACACACCAATCTTTGTGGTAAACTTCTTATTGTGGGCTGGTCCTTGAAAACATCATATCCATCTTCTCTGGGTATTATTAAGGTACTATCATTTATTTTTCTTAAACACCACAAATGAGTGAGACTATTCTTTGTCTATCTCTCTACCTCTGACTCATTTCTCTCACCATAATAATTTCCATGTCCATCCATGTATAGGAAAAATATTATGACTTCATTTTCCTAACAGCTGCATAGCATTCCATTGTGTATATGTACCACAGTTTTTTTTAGCCACTCATCTGTTGTTGGGCATCTAGATTGTTTCCAGATTCTGGCTATTGTAAATAGAGCTGCAATGAACATAGATGTGCAGAGGCCATTTTTGTATTATGTTTTTGTGTTCCTCTGGTACATCTTTAGGAGTGATATAGCAGATTTATATGGGAGCTCAATTTTCAGTTTTTTGATGAATCTCCATATTGTTTTCCATAAAGGCTAGTCTAGATGACATTCCCACAAGAAGTGAATAAGAATTCCTTTTCCCTCAAACCCTGGGCAGCACCGATTGTTCTTTGTGAAGTGTGCTAGTCTCTGTGGTATGAGATGTTAACTCATTGTTGTTTTGATTTGCATCTCCCTGATGATTAGTGATGTGGGGCATTTTTGCATGTGCCTTTTGGTCATCTGTATTTCATCTTTGAGGAAATGTCTGTTCCTTTCTCCTCCCCATTTTTAATGAGATTAGATGTTTTGTTTTGCTATACGTTTTAATAAGTTCTTGTATATCTTAGATGTTAGCCACTTGTCTGATTGGTGTTGGATGAATAGTTTCTTCCATTCTGTGTGTGGCCTTTTATCTTATTCACTTTCTTTTAAGATGCAGAAGCCTCTCAGTTTAATGTAGTCCCATTTATTTATCTCTGCTTCCACTTGTTTAGAGAGTGGTTTTTCCTCCTGAAGGTGCCTTTCATTATAATATCATGGAGTGTTTAACCTATGTGTTCTTCTATTTACTTTATGGTTATCGGTCTGATATCAAGGTCTTTAATTCATTTAGATTTGATTTTTGTACATGGTGTTAGATGGAGGTCTGTGTTACATTTTTGCATGTGGCTAACCAGTTGTGCCAACACCATTGTTGAGAGACTTTTCTTGCCCCACTTTGCATTTCTTGCCCTTTATCAAATATTGATTGATTGTATCTCTAGGGGACATTCTCTGAACATTCAAGTCTAGTCCATTGATCTGAGTGTCTGTACTTATCCCAATACCATGCTGTTTTAATGACTATTGCTTTGTAGTACTATTTAAAGTTGGGAGAAAGTGATGCCTCCCATATTACTTTTCCCAAGTATTGATTTAGTTATCCATGGGTGTTTATTGTTCCAAATAATTCCAAGAGTGTTTGATCTACTTCTTTGAAAAATGTCATCGGAGGGGCCGGCGTGGTGGCACTAGAGGTAAGGTGTCTGCCTTGCTAGAGCTAGCCTAGAACAGACCTCAGTTCGATCCCCTGGTGTCCCATATGGTCCCCTAAGCCAGGAGCGACTTCTGAGCGCATAGCCAGGAGTAACCCCTGAGAATTACCAAGTGTGGCCGAAAAACCAAATAACAAAAATAAATAAATAAATAAATAAATAAATAAATAAATAAATAAATAAATAAATAAATAAAAGAAAAATGTCATGGGTATCTTTTATAAAAAATTTTTTTGTTTGTTGTTTTATTTCTTTGGCCACACCCGGTGATGCTCAGAGGTTACTCCTGGCTATGCACTCAGAAATAGCTTCTGGCTTGCGGGACCATATGAAATGCCGGGGGTTTGAACCACAGTCCATCCTAGGCTAGTGTGCACAAGGTAGACGTCTTACACACTGTGCCACCACTCTAGCCCCTGTCATGGATATATTTAGAGGAATTTTATTAAATCTGTACAATACTTTGAGGAGTATTTCCATTTTAATAATGGAAATCCTTTCATTATATAAATAAGATGCGTCCTTATTTTCTTGTGTTCTCTTTTATTTCTTGAAGCAGTTTTTTGTAGTTTTATTTTATTTTATAAGTCCTTCACCTCTTTGGTTGACTACAAGGTATTTGTGTTTGTATGATCTATTGTGAATGGGATTGTTTTTTAAAGGTTCATTTTCTCTATCACTATTTATGTATAAGAAGGACATTATTTTTATGTGTTAATTGTGTAGCCTGTCACTTTGCTATATAAATGTCATGTTTCTCAAAGCTCTTTGGTAGAGACTTTAGGGTTTTCTAAATATAGTATCATGTCCTCTGCATATAGTAAGAGCTTGACTTCTTCCTTTCCTATTTGAATGCCTTCAAAATATTTTTCTTGCCTAATTGCTATGGCAAGTACTTCTAGTACTATGTTAAATAGGAGTGATAAGAGATGGCAACATTATCTTGTACAAGATTTTAGAGGAAAAAATTTTAGTTTGTCTCCATTGAGTGTAACATTTTCCAAGAGCTTGTGATAAATGGCCTTGATTTGAGAAAAGTTTTGGTTTTGCAAATGGGAGACTTTTAGAAAGGCCTCTGTTCTGTTCCATGAGGTGGACATAATACCTCACACAGAAGAGATCCTGAGGACATGGCAGAGAAGATTTCCTAAGGTCACACCAGCAAAGAAGTGTGATGGCTCCTCTTCACTTCACAGCCACACACATCTCCTAAACAATGAACCCCAACACAACATAACACTTCTCCATACTACTAGCAGAACAATGGAGAAGCAATGCAGGTCGACACCATGCATAGAGAATAAAGAGGGCATCTCTGATGACCTGAAAAATACCAACCATCTAATTAGCCTCTCAGTTAAGCAACTTAGAGAAGAAATATGGAGGATCCTCAGAGAAAGCATGGATCAAATTTAACAAACCACAAATAAGAAACAAGAGGATATAAATATATAAATCAGAAAATTCCAAATGAAATAACAGGACTATAAAACTTGGTAGGTGAAATGAAAATCTCACTGGATAGTCTCTACAACAAAGTAAAAACAGCTGAGAACAGAATCAGTGAATGGCAGGTGAGATGCATAACAATTCCTTACAACATAAAAAATTAGAAAAGACCCTAAAACAAATGACCAGACAATGAAAAAAATCCTCAAAGAATGTGAACAGACAAAAATATAAATCTTTGATAAACTCAAAATAAACAACATAAGAGTCATTGGAGTCCCAAAGATCCAGAATGGAAATCCCCAGAAAGAATCAGTAGTCAAAGACATCATTGCAGAGAAACTCACAAAGCTAAAGACTGCATGCAACCAAACCTACATGTCCAAAGGGTACCAGCTAAAAGAGACTTGAATAAAAACACACTAAGACACATACTAGTCACAATGATTAACCCCACAGATAGGGATAGAATACTGAAAGTAGAACAATCTAAAAGGGAAATTACATTCAAAAAATCATCTTTAAGATTTATAGCAGACCTGTCACAAGAAACTCTCAGGGACAGAAGGCAGTGGTGGCATATAGTGGCAAAACTCAATGAAATAATTGCTTTGCCTAGAATACTGCACCCAGCCAGACTCACATTCAGGTTTAAAGGAAATATACATAGCTTCACTGATTTTAAAAAGAAAAAAGCTCAGAAACTTGACAGACTCAAAGCCAGCCTTAAAATAAATATGAAAAGGTTTAAAACAAGAAATACCAACACACACCAAACTTCTACACATATGACATTACTTCCCATGACAATTATCTCTCCCAATGTCAATGGACTAAATGCAGCAGTTAAAAGACACAGAGTGGCAAAAAATGGACCAAAAAACTAAATCCCACATTCTGTTGCTTACAAAAAACACATCTCAATAGTCAGAATAAACATTGACTCCAAATCAAAGGTTGGAGGACAATCATCTAAGCAAACGACTCTTTTTTTAAAAAAGCTAAAATGCCCATATTAATACTTGCTGACACAAACATTACACTTAGAAAAGTTATAAGTGAAAAAGATGGACATATATAATATATATATATATATACATATCCATTCCCAGATAATTGGATACACATACTTCTCCAATGAACATGTGTACTCTCCAGGATAGACCACATTCTAGTTCATAAAACATACCTCCATAAAATAAAGAGGATAGAAATTGTACAGACTACCCTCTCAGATCACAATGCACTAAAATTAGATGTGAAGTACAAAAGGGACACAGAAGAAAAATGTTAACACCTAGAAATTAAACAGTTCACTACTGAACAGTGTATCAGAGATAAAATCAAAGAGGAAACCAAAAGATTCCAGGAAACAAATGCAAATGAAGATACAAATTATAAGAATTTGTAGGACACAGCAAAAGTGGTACTAAAAGGAAAATTTATAGCTTTGCAATCACACATCAGGAAGAAAAAAATAGCCTACATAAATAGCTTAATTACACAGCTTACAAAATTAGAAAATGATCAACAAAATGAACCAAAAATAGGTAGGCAGAAGGAAATAAACCTTAGAGCACCAATGAGGGGGAAATCAAAAAAGGGGAAATCCAGAACAATCCAAAAGACCAATGAAAGTATAAGTTGGTTATTTGAAAAAATAAAAAAAAAGATTGATAAAAACACTAGCAAAACTCACAAAGGGTGAGAAAAATTTAATAAACTAGATTAGAAATGAAAGGGTCAAATCACTACAGATATTACAAAGATACAAAGGGTAATCAGAAACTACTTAGTAAAACTCTGTGCCACAAAACATGAGAACCTGAAAGAAATGTAATAATTCTTGGACTCTTATAATCTTCCATGGTTGAATCAGGATGGCTTAGCATATATTAATTGACCCGTGAACATTGAGGAAATTAAAATTAAAAGTCTTCCCTCAAAAAAGCCCAGGCCTAGATGAATTCACCAATGAAATCTTTCAAAACAAATAGACACTCAGTGATGTCGAGACTAAAATCATCTTCAAGGAGGAAACACGAAGGTCTAAATAAGTAGAAGTGTAGAGAAACAAATGGGATTATATTAAGCTGAGAAGATTCTGCACTTCAAAGGAAATAGCGACTATAGAATAAAAGGTTATCCACAGAATGGGAGAAACTATTCACCCAATACCCACTAGATTAGGGGCTAATATAAAAAATATACAAGGTACTGACAGTACTTAACAAGAAAAAAAATCTAACCCCATCAAAAATGGGGAGAAGAAATGAACATACAATTCCTCAAAGAAGAAATACAAATGACCAAAAGGCACATGAAAAAAAATGCCACATCACTTCACCTGGGAGATGCAAATCAAAACCACAATGAGGTACCATCTCATGTCACAGAGACTGGCACACATCACAAAGAACAAGAACAACCAATGCTGACTGAAATGTGGGAAAAAGGAAAACAATCACTGCTGGTGGGAATGCCATCTAGTCCAGCCTTTATGGAAAACAATATGGAGATTCATCAAAAAACTGGAACTTTAGCTCCAATATAATCCAGCAATACCACTCTTAGGGATATACCCTACGAACACAAAAACACAACACAAAAATGGCCTCTGCACACCTATATTTATTGCAGTACTATTTACAAATTCCAGAACTTGGAAATAACCCAAATGTCCAACAACAGATGAGTGGCTAAAGAAACTGTGGTTCAGATACACCATAGAATACTATGCAGCTGTCAGGAGAGATGAAGTCATGAAATTTTCCTATGCATAGATGGATATGGAAACTATTGTGCTGAGTGAAATACATCAGAGGAGAGACATAGACACAGAATAGTCTCACTCATCTATGGGTTTTAAGAAAAATAAAAGGCATTATTGTAATAATACAGAGACAATAGAGATGAGGGCTGGAAGGACAAGCCAACAATATAAAGCTTACCACAAAGAGTGATGAGTTCAGAGAAATAGCTACACTGACAATTATCATGACAATGGTAGTGAGTGAGAGAAATAGAGTGCCTGTCTCAAATACAGGCAGGGGTGGGGGAGGAAGGATATGCTGGCATTGATTGTGGGAAGGTTGCTCTGGTGAAGGTTGTGTTCTTTTTTATGATGTAATTTACAATAAACATATTGGTAATCATGGTACTTAAATATATTATTTAAGTAAAAAAGAAAAAAAGTTCTATCCACTCTCATCTTGTTGGGGGAGCTTTTATCATGAATGGGTGTTGGACCTTATCAAATGCTTTCTGCATCTATTGATATGGTCTCCTGAATAAAACTTACTTGGTTATGGTGTATGGCTTTCTTGGTGAGACCTTGAATCTTATTTGCTAGGATTTTGTTTAGTATCTTTGCATCTGTGTTCAGCAGGGATATTTACCTGTAGTTTTTATTTTTTGCATCATCTCTGTCTGCTTTTGGTATCAGGGTGATGTTAACCTTGGTAAAAAGTATTTGTATTTCTTCAATTTCCTGAAATAGCCTGAAAAGGATGAGTAGTGGTTCCTCTTGAAAGGTTTGAAATAATTTGTTAGAAAATCATCTGGGCTTAGGCTTTTGTTTTGGGGAAGATTTTTTTATTACATTTTAATTTCCTCAATATTCATTGGTCTATTTAGATATGCTAGATCATTCATGGAAGATTATAAAAGTCCTATAAAACTTAGCCATTTCTTCCAGGTTCTCATGTTTTGTGACATAGAGTTTCTCACAGTAGTCTATGGATTACCATTAGATTTCTATAGTATCTGTAGTGATCTCCTCTTTTCATTTCTAATCCAGTAGGTTAAGTTACTTTCTCTCCCTCTCTTTGTGATTTTTGCTAGTGGTTTATCTTTTTTGTTGATTTTTCAAAGAACCAACTTGTGCTTTTATTGGTCTTTCAGATCGTTTTTGGATTTGCCCTTCATTGATGCTCTAAGGTTTAATATTTCCTTCTGTCTACCTATTTTTAGTTCATTTTTTGATCATTTTCTAAATTTGTAATCTGTGTAATTAAGCTATTATGTAGGCCCCTTTTTTCTTTCTGATGTGTGTTTGAAAAGCTATAAATTTTTTTAGTACAGATTTTACTGTGCCCCACAAATTCTGATAATTTGTGTCTTCATTTGCATTTGTTTCCAGGAATATTTTGATTTTCTCTTTGACTTACATCTGACCCACTGCTTGTTCAGTAGTGAGCTATTTAATTTCCAGGTGTTTTTCTTTTGTGTCCCTTTGTAGTTCACATCTAATTTCAATGCATTGTGATCTAAGAAGGTAGTTGTACAATTTCTATCCTCTTGATTTTATGGAGGTATGCTTTATGAGCAAGAATGTGATCTATCCTAGAGAATGACTCTTGTCTATTGGAGAAGAATGTGTATCCAGTTTTCAGGGGTGGAGAGATGATAGATAAATGATAGATAGATGGACAGATACTAGGACACTTTCTTCTATTTCTCATTTTAGAGTCAATATATTCTTATTCCAGTTGGTTAACCTATCAAGGATTGACAGGGCAGTGTTGAGGTTTCCCAATATAATTGTGTTGCTATTGATGTCTTCTTTCAGATTTGTTAACAATTGTATTAAATATTTTGTTGGTTCCTCTTTGGGTGTGCATATGTCAATGGGTATGATTTCTTCCTGATGTACCTATTTCTTGATTATTAAGAAATGACCTCTTTGTCGCTTATAACTTTTCTGAGTTTAAAGTTTGTGACAACTGATTTTAATATGGTCACTCCTGCTTTTTTGAGGGAGTTGTTTGCTTGGGTGATTGTCCTCCAACCTTTAATTTTGAGTCTATGTTTGTTCTGACTATTCAGATGTGTTTCTTATAGGCAGCAGAATATTGGATTCAGATTTTTGATCCATTTTGCTGTCTGTCTCTTTGGTGGGGTGAGCCACACCCGTGATGCTCAGGGGTTACTCCTGGCAATGTGCTCAGAAATCGTTCCTGGCTTGGAGGACTGTATGTGATAACGTGGTCTTTCCTAGGTTAGTGCGGGCAAGGCAGATGCCCTACCACTTGAGCCACCACTCTGACCCCATTCTGTGTCTCTTAACTGGTGCATTCGTCCATTGACATTGAGAGATATAATTTTCATGGGACTTCTTGCCATCCTTATGTAGGTCTTTGGTGTATTTTAGTATATCTTGTTTTAAATTATTCCTTTCAGTTTGTCTTTTAAGGATGGTTTTTAGTCTGTCAAGTTTCTGAGCTTTGTCCATGAAGCTACGTTGCTTCCTTCAAACCGAGTGTGAGTCTGGCTGGGTACAGTATATTAGGTAAAGCATTTATTATATTAATTTTTTTACTATATCTGACCACTGCCTTCTGGCCCTGAGGGTTTTTTGTGACAGGTCTGGTGTAAATCTTAAGGAAGCTTTTTTGAATGTAATTTCCTTTTTGATCTTGCTGTTTTCAGTATTCTATCTCTATCCGTATTCTATCCCTATCTGTAGGGATTCATCGTTGTGACTAGGATGTGTCTTGGGCTGGTTTTCTTTAGATCTTTATTAAGCTGGTATTTCAGGCATGCAGAATTTTTTTGTTTGCAGTCTTTAGCTCTGTGAGATTCTCTGCAATAATGTCCTTCACTGTTGATTCTTACTTGGGTATCTGGAACTCAATGATTCTTATGATATTTCTGTTGGCTCTATGCTCAGAAATCCCTCCTGGGAGGCTTGAGGAACTATACGGGATGCCGGGATTTGAACCACCATCCTTCTGCATGCAAGGCAAGCACCTTACCTCCATGCTATCTCTCTGACCCCGAATATCTTTTGTTGTATGAAGTTGTTATGCATCTCATCTTCCAGATCACTGTTTCTGTTCTCAGCTACTGTTACTCTGTTAGAGAGGCATTAACTTAAGGTTTCCTTTCACCTACCAAGTTTTTCAGTCCTGTTATTTCAGCTTGGAGTTTTTCATTTATATCTTCATAGCCTCTTGATTCTTATTTGTGGTTCATTCAGCTTGATTCATACTTTCTTTGAGTTCTTAGAGCATCCCCATATTTATTTTTTAAACTCCTTATCTGAGAGGCTAAATAAGTGGTCAGCACTTTTTGGGTCATCAGTGCTCCATCTTTATTCTCTATGCATGGTGTTTGTCTTCATTGTTTCCCCATTATCACGCTTGTAGTGTGGTTATTTCTACATGCTATACTTTGGTTTATTGGCTAGGATATGTGTGTGGCAGCAAAGCAAAGCAGAACAAAATGTCTGGGCTCCACTGGCTCTGCCCTTCGTGAGTGGGTTCAGCTCACCTGTGATGCCAAGTCATTAGGAGCTCTTTCAGGTGGCATGGTTCATGACCACAGCAGAGCCAGTTCAAAATGGCCTATTAAGTAAACAACTTTAATGTGTTACAGATATTGATTATGGAGCATTTAAAATGTGTTTACTAATGATGAAGAGATTATATAACTGTAAATCTCATACTTGATCTAGTTATTAAATCTTTTATATTGATTGCATGCTAAAATGATATCTTGACCAATGGTTTAAATGTTTTTATAGCTCATATCACTATTTGCTTTTTAACATAATGACTAGAAAAATCTAAATGGTTTTGTGGTTCATTGTTCAGGCTTTCAATTTATTTTTATTGGCCTGCATTGTAGTACACTGTCAAAGATAAAGTCTGTGCTTATTAATGACTGCTTTGAGTTTTAGTCATCTCCAAAAAGTCACTCATCTAGGTTAAACCCAGAAACACTTGTTTCAAATTATCTTAGGCCTAAAAAATATATTGATTTTATCAAGTCAATATTAATATATTCAATCTAATATAATTATTAGATTATCTGGTAAAATGTGTTTTCAAAAATGTATGATGGTAACAATCCAATTTCCAGTATCTTGAAACAGTCTGAAAATTTAAGAGCTTATTTTTCTTTGTATACAACTTATCTGTTCTATTTGCTGCTTTAATATATATTATATACATTATATTATATGCAGTTCATATTTTATAAATAATCTTATATAATTAATATTTCATCATATTATATGCTTTATTCAAATTTATTTTTAGTTAGGAATAAATTTTCTCAGTTTTTAATATTTTTCTTTCATTTACAAGTATTGGTCTGATTTTATATCACAGCACTAAACCTGTGACTTTAGTGTGATTTGTAAAAGAAAATATTAAAAGTACTGAGAAAAATAATAAAATTAACTTGACTAAACATCATTAAGTCATGGTGTCAACATGACTTTTCAACAACATTATTTAGTAAATTTTAGACATTCCCCCCAAAACCTAGTACCATGTTTTAGTTTTTCTTTGTTGTATAGACTGTTTTACATTATCTTTTATGTTTCTTCTAAGAGCTGTTAGGGTCCAGAGTTGAATACTAAGACCACACAATTGGAATAAAGCTAGGGAAAACTTTATTCCATCAGCCATATACTCTATTCTGACCAGTCAGGGCCATCTCCTGGAGAAGATGACCCCACCAAAGGTCATAAATCAGATTTTATAGGGAGAGGTCCTAGCTTCTAGTGATCTTTAAAATAATTTGTTGCTGTCTAGAAAACCTTCCTACTGTTTCTTTGTGTCCTTTCCAGATAGGCTTCCTGGTATGGCCAGGTAGCTTGGGGTGGTGTTAATGAAAACTTTGGCTCGAAAAAGAGAAGTCTTAACATATGGTTAAAAACATGTGGTCCTTAAAATATGACATCTTTCCTTTTTCATAACCCAGGATCTCACAGAACACATACATATTTAACTTTGAACAAACATTTAACATAATAGAATTATATTAGACCTTAAAGGGGGACAAAAGAGAATAGAGTGGAGATGACAAATTTTCAGGGATTCTAGAATGTGTCAAGTTTAAAGGGTTTTTTCCTCCTCCTTTTCAGTGCAACCCTACATTTTCTTTCAAGAGCCTGACACACTGACTCTGAGGCTTTGTGTTGAGCCTCATCCAACAACAGTGTTACTGTGTCACTAATTAGTCTATAATTAGAGACAATAGATAATCATGGTGGCCTAAGAATTAGAATGAAAATTTAGAATTGCTATAAGTCAACTGTTTTCACAGGGCAGAGAGTTCTGTATACAAACAAAACCTCTTTGGGAAGTTGAGGCAGAGAATTGATGTCACTGGAGTCCTTGGGACAGTGTCATCTTTCAGAGCACACCCCCTTTGGATAGCTGCATTAGTGTGTCAGAGAAAGAGGCTGGATTCTAAAACTAAGTAGGGTGAGTTTCCTTTCATCAGGCTAATACATCCTGTATCTGCCATGCCATTCGATAGAAGGTCATCCTGATAAATCTGAGCTCATACAGCAACATTTTTCTGACTGCATGGTTTTTAAATATTACATCTTTGCTTTTTTTAATCAAGAGTTTGAAAATTAAGTAGGCTTTGGAATCATGAACAGATCAAGATGGAGGGTCACATTTTCACAGTCAAGAAGAGATGGAATGAGTAAAAGGTAAATCTGTTCACAAAGATGTAATTTAATTAACAGGTGTTTTTGCCATTGAGTGCTCAAGGAAATCTATTTCCCCTTTAAGCTTGAGAAGGTCTAAATTTTGCCCTTGGAGAGTATAACTTTTGCCATTAAGTAGATAGTAAAAATCTCTGGTCTGCTTATATGCTATAAATACTACCTCTAAAACACTTTCTGTGTACACCACATTATGTGTGGAAATAATAATAAAAAAGATGAGCGATTCCTTCATAAATATAAAGTATTACATCACCATTTGGTTCTTAATCTAATTTTCAGGTTATTTATACTCCCTTTAAGTAGAAAGTATAGAATCTACTCACTTTCCAAATTAAAGAAGAGGTACTTTATCATTATGGGTGATGATTGCATTTCAATTCTTGTTATTCTTAAAATTATCTCTGTTGTAATTTTTGTTCTGCATTTTATTTTTATCTCTTTTCACTATCCTCTATAACATGCATCAGCAGAAAATATAAAAGTTTACTCTACCCTGAGCCTGCCAGAACTGATCTCTGAGTACAGAGACAGTATTAAGACCTAAGACCTAATCATAGCTGTGTATGACCTCCAAACAAAATAAAAATTTTAAATTATCTTTTTTAATGTAATCAATATATTACAATTTATTGTCTTAGTGATTAGAGAAAATGAGTATTCTTCAATGAGAAATGGTGGTAGAATAAACTTTAAAGATTACTCAGAGAGAAAGGTGTATGCACCAAGTCCTCAAAGGGAAACAGAGGCCAAAAATTCAAGTTGGGTTCAAACTCTGTTCCATTTATTCAAAGCAAACAGTGAAATACTTACATTCTATTTCTTAGCAAGGGATATTTTCAGAATAAACTAATTTACCAAGCAAAAAGCACAGGGGCAAATTGTTCAAGGCATTTTCTGACATAGGACAGTTTCACACTCTTGAGCTGTTTTTGCTATCTGAAGTTTTTAGCTCTCAAGGTCGGTTCCCAAAGACTGGTATTATTTATTCTTTAGGTCTTATTCCAGTGTTTGCATTCTGAACTTGGACTTGAAATATTAACCCTTGATATGACTGCATGTAGGCTAACAGCAAAGCTAGATTTGAGAGTAGTAATTTTTCTGTAAGACTAAATAAAGAATACTTGAACCTAAGTAAATATTCCTAATAAGGTGTGTTTATATGAATCTGAGTAATCTTTAATAGAGACTAAGAAAAGTGAGTATTCTTTAGAATATTAGCTGAAGTAATGTCTCAGATAATATTCATGCTACATCCATCCTCTTTATTCCTGAGTGACTCATGGTCAGGCAACAAAGGTTTTTCAGGACCCTAATGCCTATGAGTACAGGTTACTCTTCAAGCATTCTTTCCCTCAGGTATCTTCAAACTTGGTGCCTTCCTAGGTGTCAGGGTTTGTTTACATGGAACATAATGAAGCATTTAGATTTTTGTGTATTAGGGATCAAAGCTAGGTACTCACATATGTAGGAAACTGCTCTTTACTTAAGCAATATTGTTGGTCCTTATAATGCCTTTAAAAATTGGCTTATCAATGGATCACAATACTGTAGACTCTCAGGGTATCTAGCCTCACATTTGTGTAAATGTGAAGAACACACTACCCACCTTCATCAAATTTCCAGTGGCATTTCACCTCCAACTGACCCTTTATTGTTCGTTTCTCCTTTCCTGTTGTCCTTCGGCAGCCATCATTATTTTTACCAAATATAGGAGTTAGCTTTGCTTTTTTTGCAGTTCATTGACTTATTCCACTGAGAGAAACTCTCTAGGAACTGTCTTTCATCTTCTGATTTTTAAAGTATACAGGCTAGACTTGACCAACCCCTAACTCTTATTTAGACACCTGTCTGGTCAATTCCTCAGAGAATCCACCTCAGAGCAAATCACTACCCAGTCTAGAAAATCTTGGGGAACTTTTTTTTTTTTTTTTTGGTTTTTCGGGCCACACTCATTTGATGCTCAGGGGTTACTCCTGGCTAAGCGCTCAGAAATTGCCCCTGGCTTGGGGGGTCCATATGGGATGCTGGGTCCTTCCTTGGCACTGCAGACACCTTACCTCTAGCGCCACCTCGCCGGCCCCATTGGGAAACTGTTAAAGACAGGCTCATTAGAACTTTGATTACAGATTTCTCTCCCAAATAAAGCAAAGCCTTCTCCCTGCTCAACCACAGCCAACTAATGCATGTTTAGTATTTAGCAACACTTTTCTCTTGTCTGGCCAGAATGGCAAAAAGAGAGCAACTCCTCAGCCAGGTCATAGGTGACCAGCAAAGGGGCTCTTTGAGGTCTTCTTACTGGTCAGTAGGAAGGACACACCTCTAGGAATGTGCAGAGCACTCGTGGTCAGGTGGTCAGAGACTAACAAGACATGTGAAGTCATGGAGGTGGGCACAGCCCTGCTTGGGTCAAAGGAGCTGCTCAATAAAGGAATATTTTAGATCCCACTAACCACGTTTATTTCTTTTATTCAGCTGGGACATCCTTCCTGTCTCCCTATGTTCAGGCTTCCATCCCTTCCCCATTCTTCATCCAGTTCCTTCTTTTGGTCAACTGAAGTTGGCAAAGTGTTTAAATCTCTTATAATTTTCAATTATTTTTAAATTTATAATTTCTTTATTTAAGTACTGTGAATATATAAATATTTATAGTTTGGTTTCAGTCAGAGAATGTACAACTCCCTTCACCAGAACAACTTTCCCACCATCAATGGACATCCACTTCTTTTTTTTTCTGTATTTTTTTATAATTTTTATTTTAGTATAGTGGTTTACATATCATTCACAGAAATATTTTAGGTACATATTAACATTGAATCAGGGAATTCCCACCACCAAATTGTCCTCCCTTCACCTCCATTCCCGTCCTGCCTCCCAAAGACTCCACCTTCACCCCCAGGGCTGCTAGAATGAGTGATCCCCTCCATGCCTAGCTTACTAATTAGTAATCTTTCGACTGTTTGGTCACGGTACCTCCATTATATCCCCCTCTAAATGGGAGGCAGGACTAGATAGTTAAGGTAATGTGGTTTTGTTTGAAGAAGAGAAAAGTAATAAAATGGGGTAAAAATTAAATATTCTGAACATGGCCAGAGTCCTTCTAGAGGCTCTCATCCTCGGTTTGAGAGATGAAGGGGAAAAAAGGGTGGAACACCACATCAGTATAAAAATAAGTACCAAATAAAATATCCAGTGAGCGCTACAGCAATAAGGATAGGCACCACATACTTGTCACGGACTTGAGATAAAAAACATGACAGCACAAAATGGAAGAAAAGAAAAGAAGAAATAAAAAATAAATAAATAAAAATGGAGACAACCAGTTCAATATCCACACCAAATCAAAAAAAATCAACAAAAGCTAGATAGATTTTAAAAAAGGATTATTTTGTGCTTTCTCTCTCTCTCTCTCTCTCTCTCTCTCTCTCTCTCTCTCTCTCTCTCTCTCTCTCTTCCCCCTCCTGCATAAGCACAGTAAATATTGGAGTCATTAGAAAAAGAATTCCTTTGGTTTAAGAGATACAGGGTTTCTTCACCCTTGAAGTATATTGTCATGGGATTAACTATAGACTCCTTTCTAGCTCATTTACTCTCCCATTGGTGCCTTTGTGGTGTCTGGGAGACTTCTGCTCCATCCCGGATGGTAAAATCAGGTCTCTGTATCTAGAGATCTTCATCTCTGCACATGTCAAGGATGGAACTTATGGTGAAGTCTTTCTTTGTGGTTCTAGAAGTTCTGTTCCCTTAGTGTCATTATAGTCCGTCTTCTGTGGTTGGTGGTCTTGATCCTTGCACTGATCCTAGGTTGGCGCCTTTTGTTATGTTACCAGAAGATCCATTCAGTTGCTACTGTCTCAGTCATACCTCTGGGATTAGAGATCATTTAGGGAGATTATTGACAGAGAGGACTATTGTGCAGTGTGTTGTGTAGGGTAGTTGTTGTTACAATCGGGGTTTTGGATTGTGTACTTCATCTCTGAGTAGGTCATTTAGGATTGGTTTTGCTTGCGCAAATAATGCAAGTATGTTTTTGTTTGAGAAGGTTTTTAATCTGCCCTCCCATATGAATGAGAGTTTTGCTGGATATTGGACCCTAGGTTAGAAATTTCTTTCATTCAGGCGTTTAAATATGTCGTTCCACTGTCTTCTTTCTTGAATTATTTCAAATGGGAGATCTCGTTTGATTCTTATGTCCCTTCCTTTGTATTTGAGGGTTTTTTCTCCCTTATTGCTTTAAGGAGATCATCTTTCTCTTTGTTTTTTTTTTTGTTTTTTGTTTTTTTGTTTTTGTTTTTGTTTTTGTTTTTGCCATTTGGATTACTATATGTCTTGGTGTTGGTTTATTAGGGTCTATTTTATTAGGGACTCTCTTCACTTCCTGGATTTGCACTGAATCTTCTTTCCAGAGGGTGGGAAAGTTTTCTGTTATTATTTCTCTATTTGTTCTTCCCCTTTTCCTATTTCCTCCCCTTCTGGTATACCCACAATTCTTAGGTTATTTCTTTTGTCCTTGTTCATTAGATACTGGACTTTTTCTTCCAGTGCTTTGCCTTTTATTTACTTGCTGGTTTCTTGGTCATTTTTTGTTTGCAGTTTTCCTTCGAGTTCTTCAATATGCTTCTCCAACTGTGTTTCTGCTTGTAAGGCTTGTTACGTTGTATTTTAATTCCTTCAATTTCTTTTGTATGGAATCTCTCATGTTCTTTAACATTTCTTCTTTAATTTGGCTTATTTGTT
Source organism: Suncus etruscus (assembly GCF_024139225.1). Classification (NCBI taxonomy): domain Eukaryota; kingdom Metazoa; phylum Chordata; class Mammalia; order Eulipotyphla; family Soricidae; genus Suncus; species Suncus etruscus. Next base: position 72,648,398 of record NC_064858.1, read on the forward strand.
CATCCATAGATTTCTTATACTCGGTGGCTAGCGTTTCTTTCATTTCCTTATCAATTATTGCATTTTCTTCCTCATGGCTGCTTCCTTCCCATGGATTTCTGCATTTTGGTGGACTGGGAACTTGCTAGGGTTTCTCTCCATATCTCTAGATGTTAGGGTTCTCTTTAATTTACCCATATTTCTTTGCATTTATTGGTGTGGCTTGGAGTGCTGTGCCTTTTGAGTTTAGTCTTCTTTTGCCCCCTGTGGCATGGGGATGGGTCCCCTCCCTGAGCGTGGTTCTAGAGGGGTCTGTTGGGTGAGCTTGCTGAGATTTGTCTCCTCTTGTGCTCTTTAGTGGGTCTGGTCTGTTCTTCCCTTTTGTTGCCAGCTAGTGCAGTTCTGCTCCTGGCCATTATGGTGGAGGGCGCTGTTGAGCCTAGTTCCCTGTCCTCCCTCCTTTCCCTGGGGGTCAGAGTAGCTCCACCCCCTCTGGGCCTCAGGCTAGGAAATTCCTTCAGCTAGACCCACCTGGCATCCTCACTCTGCCCCTGGGAGTCCCAGGTCCTCTCCGGAGCTCAGGGGGCAGGCTGCTCTAGGATACCCCAAGATCAGGGAATAGACCCAAGCTATAGGTTCTAGCCCTTCCCAGTGGCACAGAGTGGGTCAGGCACAGGGTCTCAGGGTGCCCACGTGGGGAAGTGACCGGGTGGCGCACTCACCCTGGAATCGAACCAACCACCTTTGTTCCCTGATCGGCTGCTTGCAACCCAGGTCTGATCATTTTTTATTTCCACTCAATGTTCATACGATTGTTTGCTCCTGGTACTCTACACTCCCCACCACCACCACCCTCGATTTATGAGGCAAAACAAGATGATTCAAGCTCTGTGGTTCTGTTGGGAGAAAACAGGAAGGAAGGAAGACAAGAATGGAAAGAAAGAAAAAGAAGAAAGAAAGAAAGAAAGAAAGAAGAAAGAAAGAAAGAAAGAAGAAAGAAAGAAAGAAAGAAAGAAAGAAAAAAGAAAAAGAAAGAAAGAAAGAAAAGAAAGAAAAGAAAGTAAGGAAAGAAAGAAAGGAAAGAAAAGAAGAAAGAAGGAAGAAGGAGGAAGGAAGGAAGGAAGGAACGAAGGAAGAAGGAGGAAGGAAGGAAGGAAGAAGGAAGGAAGGAAGGAAGGAAGGAAGAGAGAGAGAAAGAGAGAGAAAGAAAGAAGAAAGAAGAAAGAAGAAAGAAAGAAAGAAAGAAAGAAAGAAAGAGAAGAGAAAGAAAGAGAAGAAAGAAGAAGAAAAGGAAAGAAGAAAGAAGAAGAAAGAAGAAGAAAAGAGAAAGAAAGAAGAGAAGAAAGAAAGAAAGAAAGAAAAGAAGAAAGAAAAAGAAAAAGAAGAAGAAAGAAAGAAGAAAGAAAGAAAGAAAGAAAAGAAAGAAAGAGAAGAAAGAAGAAAGAAAGAAAGAAAGAAAGAAAGAAAGAAAGAAAGAAAGAAAGAAAAGAAAGAAAGAAAGAAAGAAAGAAAGAAAGAAAGAAAAAAAAAGAAAAGAAAGAAAAAAGAAAAAAGAAAGAAAAAAAGAAAGAAAGAAAAAGAAAAAGAAATCTGGGAGGAGTCCATCTAGGAGCTATCAAAATTTTTAAATTGTTAAAAGAAGAAAGGGGTGAAAACACAGGCAACGACAAGAAACACAACAGCAAAAATAAACAACTAAAACAATAACGAGAGAAAGAAAAAGGAGAGTAGGACCGGGTGGCAAGGTTTTGTGTCTGTTTTTTTGTTTTGTTTTGTTTTTCAGAACCACAGTAAGTATTGGGGAAATTATAAAGGGAATCCCCCTTGGCCTAAAAGATACAGAGTTTCTCCACCTTTGATACATTCTGTCATGGGAATGACTACAGGCTCAGAACATGCTCATTATCAAAACCCCAAGTTCGATATATAATATAATGCCAGGAAACATTCTGCTTAGTTATGCTTGACAAAATCAGTCCTCTGTAATTAGAGATCTTGGTATTTACACAGCTCATAAGACAACATTTAGGGATCAAGTCTTTCTTTATGGTCTAGAAGTTCTGCTTTGTCACGGTTGTTGTAGTCAGTCTTCTGTAATTGGTGATCTTGGTTTTTGCACAGATCCTAGGACAATGTCTAGGGTATAGTCTACTTATGGTTCCAGAAGTTCTCCTCAGCCGTGGTTGTCAAAGTCAGTCTTCTGTAATTAATGATCATGGTTTTTGCACAGAGCAATGGATGGGGTGTCTTCTGATTTCATCTTACTGCTAGGTGATGGGGTAGGGCAATCTGCTCTTAGATAAAGTTGTTGCTGTTTCCTCATCATCAGGATATTGTATCAACCTCGTGCAAGTTGGTGCCATAGTGGTGTTAGGAATTCCCGGGGAGAGTTTGATTCCTGGTGCTGTTGCAGGGAACTGTGTCAGTTCTAAGGTTGGAATCTGGGGTTCAGGGTTGGAGGGTCACTGTCCGATCACATGGAGTCTAAGTAGAGTCCCCATGACAAATGTTCAGGGTGGGAGGGGCCCCATTATAAAATTATGGGTTCTTATCCCTAGTAGATAGAGCTTGTTTCTATACATAAGATTTCCCCTTTTTTAGTATGCCTATGCAAAAGGAAACGTTGCCATATTAAATTGCTGGTGCATTTGTGGGTAAGAATGACAGACTATATAATCTCTGTGCCCTGGTTTTGACCTGAGTTTTTATCCCAAGCAAGACTTGTTCTTCTATAATTTATTACCAAGCTGAACCAAAATAAGCAAAATTAAAAAGAAAAGAATATATATAGAAAAAATAAAATAAAAAAAAAGATAAGGGCCTGGAGAGATAGCACAGCGGCGTTTGCCTTGCAATCAGCCGATCCAGGACCAAAGGTGGTTGGTTCGAATCCCGGTGTCCCATATGGTCCCCCGTGCTTGCCAGGAGCTATTTCTGAGCAGACAGCCAGGAATAACCCCTGAGCACCGCCGGGTGTGGCTCAAAAACTAAAAAAAAAAAAAAAAAAAGTAAATAAAACTAAATTAAAATAATAATAGATAAAAAAGGATGGAGGAGGCTACCTTTATCTTTGATAATAAACACACTAAGAGGTATAACTATTGAGGTATTAAGCATACCAGGAAAATATAGATATCCCTATTAAGTCTTTTGAGATATTCTTGAGAAGGGGGTGAGATCCCAAGGCACATTTTTATCCCACATCATTGTCTTATTGGTTTGAGTGATGGCTTGTAGCAGTTAAGGGATCAGGTAGTGTCATTGAGCTGAGGGTCCTTCTGGAGTTGAATCCAGTAGCATGCAACATTCCACACTTTGGTGTGTGTGTGTGTGTGTGTGTGTGTGTGTGTGTGTGTGTATGAGAGAGAGACAGAGACAGAGAGAGAGAGAGAGAGAGAGAGAGAGAGAGAGAGAGAGAGAGAGAGAGAGAGATGGGTTATATAGAATGAGTCATGAGTCAGCAGGAATGGTGGTTGCAGCTTCTTGCTGGGGCACAAGATGTGGGACTGAGAGCGTGTTCTTTCACTTTGGGAGCTGAGTGGTGTCTTATTGGGGCAGGAGGTTGGTTTCAGTACCTAATGTGTTAAAAACTGAGGGTAAAGAGGGTTAAATAAGGAGGGATAATGGATCAGAACTGGGAGAACAAGAGGATAAAAGGAGATCTGAAGGGGGAGGAGGGATAATATATGAGGGGCCATATACAATATAGGCATGGATTGTTTACAATGTAGATTGGGTAGACATAGAAGAGTCCACTGTATACAAACTCACGCCCACTAAAGACAAACATTAGAGATCTATTCATAAGTTTTTGTTGGAGGCCTGATCCTCTAGGCTGAATGTGATATTGAATTAATTAAATAATTAAATTAATTAAATAATTGAATTAAGAAAAGATAACTAATTCTCTTAATTTTTATGTTTCTCTTATTTTTTCTCTTATTTAAGCGAAGACTCATATCATTGATAATCATGCGTATAGGGTATTTCAAAAGAAAGTATCAAAATAAAAGGCATTATTTTGATAAAATTCTAGCAAGTTCTCTTTGACAAGAAAAAAAGAAAGGAACATGCTAACATTTAATTATTTTAAAGTTAGTCAAATCCTTATTTCAATTTCCTTTGAAGTTCCTATAAATATATTTAGATCTGTTCTAGAAGTTAGAGTCATTCAGATTGCAGACTTGTATGCCTCATTTAGATCATTGTGACTCACTTTTTTAATTTGTTAGTTGAGTAAATAGTTCCTTCCAGATCTTAAATGACTGGTTGGCAATATAAATATTCATTTTGTTCAATTTCAACAAAGTCCTTGGTGATAATTAATAGTTCTTGCATTCATTCATTAATAATTCTGACTGTAATTTTCCAAGACCCATCAGTATCCCCAAGTTTCTATGTTCTATTCTTACCCACACTGGCAAACATGGACCCAAAGAGAAGAATTCTTGGACCCAACATCTCAGCTAGAGTTTGCAACTGGCTAGTAAGAAGCATGCAGCATAGTGGGTGAAAAAGTCTCCTTTTTGTTTTGGTACAACCTATTTAATACTGAAGAGAAAACTCATTAACACTGATGATGAAAATCACCATTCAACATTTGATTAGTCTGTCATTTCTCTACATTTTCTCACATGCATCAGTTGGTTTGAGGACCAACTGTGAAAACATGTATCAATGCTATAAATGACAATATTGATTTATCCATTATGTCAACTACATTCTAACCCCCTTATTTATTCTTCCAAGAAAGTGCAAAGAGATCTAACTGCAACATTTAAATGACTGGTCCTGAGAATGTGGCATGGTAACAGTGGAACAGAAAGAATATATTACAATTAGAAATATCTAAAGAAAGGCTTTTAAATTTAAATTCATAGCTTCTACATAAGGGCTTTTATTTCTTTTCAACAGAACCTTAAAACATGCTTGTTCTGCCTCATAAATTGAGAAGAAAAAAAAGTGGATGGTACCAGGGACAAGAAGTATCATGATAATGTTAGTGTAGTTATTTCCCTAACACAGCTCACCACTCTGTGGTGAGCTTCAAATTGTGAGCCGATCCTTCAGCCCTTCCAACCTTAACTCTATTGTCTCTGGGCCTTATTGCAGTAATGTCTTTAATTTTCCTTAAAATCCATAAATGAGTGATACCATTTTGTGCCTATCTCTCCCTCTGACTTATTTCACTTAACATAATAGATTCCATGTACATCCACATATAGGAAAATTTCATGACTTCATCTCTCCTGGCGGCTGCATAATATTCCACTGTGTATATGTACCAAAGTTTCTTTAGCCATTCATCTGTTGAAGATCATCTTGCTTATTTTCAGAGTCTGGTTATTGTAAATAGCATTGCAATGAATATAGGTGTGAAGAAGGGATTTTGAAATTGTATTTTTGTGTTCCTAGGGTATATCCCTAGAAGTGGAATAGCTGGATCATATGGGAGTTCAATTTCCAGTTTTCTGAGGAATCTCCATATTGTTTTCCATAAAGGCTGGACTAGAGGGCATTCCCACCAGCAGTGGATAAGAGTTCCTTTCTCTCCACATCCCTCCCAACACTGATTGTGCTTGTTCTTTGTGATGTGTGCCAGTTTCTGTGGTGTGCAATGGTACCAACTAACATGACAATGTTAAAGAATGAGAGAAGTAGAATGCCTGTAGTGAATACAGGCAGGGGTGGGGGAGGTGGGGGCATTGGTGGTGGAAATGTTGCACTGCTGATGGGAGTGTTCTATTTATAACTGAAACCCAACTACAAACATGTTTATAATCATGGTGCTTAAATAAAGATTTATATTTAAAAAAAGAGAAAGAAAAGGGCTGGGGGTTTAGCTGTAGGAGAGGCAGAAGTAGTGGCAGCAGTCAATCAATTCTTCCTTTGGAGTCTGATAGAAATCAGACTTAGTATTTAATCACCATTTCCTGCCAATATCCCTAATATCCATATTAGATGTTTTTTTCACTGAGCTAATACAAACTGAGTGCAGTTGGCAAAATGACTTGTTAGCAATATAAAAAATTGCTAGGTCATTTTGGTAAGTTAAAAAAAGAAGTCAAAATTATTTGCAAACAAACATTTTTTTACTTGAAGGAAATCCATAAAATAAATATATATATTTATATATTTCGGGGCTGAAGCTGTGGCGCAAGTGGTAAGGCATCTATCTGCTTTGCACGCGCTAGCCTAGGACAGATTGCGGTTCGATGCCCCAGCCTCCCATATGTTCCCCCAAGCTAGGAGCGATTTCTGAGCACATAACCAGGAGTAACTCCTGAGCATTACCAGGTGTGGCCCAAAAACCAAAAAAAGAATGAGAGAGAGAGAGAGAGAGAGAGAGAGAGAGAGAGAGAGAGAGAGATGTATCATGAAAATTGAGTGGAAATAAAAAAAGATCAACCCTAAATACCCAATTCAAAGTCAACAACAATAGAATCAAGAGACGCAAACTACAACAAGCTATACACAAAAGGGACTTGTTAGGCTAGCAGTTCAGGGGGGTCAAGGGTAGAGATAGGGGAAGCATGCTGGGAACAGAGGTGGAGGGAGGTCAACACTGGTGGTGGAATTGCCCTAATTCACTGTCACTATATACTTAAATATAACTTTAAAAGACTTGTAATTCAGGCTCCCTGTGTGTGACACCAGGCGGGGAAAATCCGCGAAAGTACACCGGCCCAGTGGGGCTCAGCTGTGAAAGACTGTGAGTGTGACCTGTCTATGTCTGTCTACTGTCCTCTTGCGTGAAACTCTTGCGAGTGGGGCAAAAAGAGCCTCCTGAAACCTCGCTCGCCCAGACGCCATTTTCAGGGAGGGACTTCAGAGCATAAAAGCCGGCTATCCTTTGCAAAAGCTGGCTCCCTGTGTGTGACACCAGGCGGGGAAAATCCGCGAAAGTACACCGGCCCAGTGGGGCTCAGCTGTGAAAGACTGTGAGTGTGACCTGTCTATGTCTGTCTACTGTCCTCTTGCGTGAAACTCTTGCGAGTGGGGCAAAAAGAGCCTCCAGAAACCTCGCTCGCCCAGATGCCATTTTCAGGGAGGGACTTCAGAGCATAAAAACCGGCTATCCTTTGCAAAAGCTGGCTCCCTGTGTGTGACACCAGGCGGGGAAAATCCGCGAAAGTACACCGGCCCAGTGGGGCTCAGCTGTGAAAGACTGTGAGTGTGACCTGCCTATGTCTGTCTACTGTCCTCTTGCGTGAAACTCTTGCGAGTGGGGCAAAAAGAGGCTCAGAGGAGCACGGCCGCTCCGCTTCGCTACGCGGCCGTGCACTCTTTCTAAGGAAAGAACTCCATTGCAACAAGAAGGAAAAAATCACACTAAGAACGGCGCTATATCACAGAAGCAAACATTTCTCTCTGGACTGTCTTCTCTGTTACATGCTCGGGCCTAAGATTTGACCCAGTGTGAGGCTTCATCCACGGAGGACTCCCCTCCCTTAGAGGCAAGTCAGCCCATCCAGAAAGGGAGGAGCCAGAGGAGTGTGCTGCCTACATCATATAGACAATGAATACCACTACAACACGTAGAAAAACCCACAATACAAATGTGACAATGGGGAAACAGCGCAGGCCAGCATCAGACATAGAGAATGAAGATGACAATTCTGAGACCAGATAATGACTGAACAACTAATCAACCTCTCAGATAAGGACTTTAGACTAGCAATATGGAAGGTGCTCAACAGACTCCAAGAAACCATGGATCGAGTTGAACAGAACACTAATAAGAACCAAGAAAATATGAAGGCAGAAATGACAAAACTCCAAACTGAAATAACATGTCAACTAACAGGCCTGAAAAACTCAGTAAACGAAGTGAATGACAAAATGGATAAGCTCTGGGACAGGGTATCAGAAGCTGAGAATAGACTTGGTGCTGTGGAAGATGAGATACATAACAATTCCATACAGCAGGAGAGATTGGACAAAAAACTTAAAGCAAATGAGCAGACAATGGAAAAAATTAGTCAAAGAATGGGAACAGACGAAAATAGAAGTCTATGATAAGATCAACAGAAACAACTTAAGAATCCTTGGAGTCCCAGAGACCCAGGAAGAAAATTTCCAGGAAGAATCAATGGTCAAGAACATCATTAAAGAGAAACTTCCAGAGCTAAAGAATATATGTGATCAAATCCTGCATGCCCGAAGAGTACCAACCAAAAGAGACCCCAGAAAAACCACCCCAAGACACATCCTAGTCACAATGACAAATCCCACAGATAGAGACAGAATTCTGAAAACAGCAAGATCAAAAGGGGAAATCATGTTCAAGCAAGCTTCCCTGAGATTTACAGCAGACCTGTCACCAGAAACGCTCAATGCCAGAAAGCAGTGGTGGGATATTGTGACAAGACTGAATGAAATGAATGCTTCACCCAGAATACTATACCCAGCAAAACTCACTTTCCGGTTTGATGGAAGAATACATGGTTTCACAGACAAAAAACAGCTCAGAAACTTCACAGACACAAAACCAGTCTTAAGAGAAAAACTGAAAGACCTAATCTAAGACAAGACTACCCAAAAGACACACCAAATTTTGAAATAAAGATGGCGTTAAATCCCAGGACAATTCTTTCTCTCAACGTCAATGGACTAAATGCACCAGTTAAGAGACACATAGTGGCTAAATGGATCAAAAAACTCAATCCAACCTTCTGCTGCCTACAAGAAACGCACCTGAATAGTCAGAACAAACATAGACTCAAAATAAAAGGCTGGAGAAAAGTTATCCAAGCAAACAACACCCATAAAAAAGGCTGGAGTGGCCATACTAATATCAGATAATGCAAACTTTATACTCAGGAAGGTTGTAAGGGACAAAGACGGACATTTTATATTAATCAAGGGGTACGTAGAGCAGGAAGAATTCACTCTCCTAAACATATATGCACCGAATGAGGGGCCAGCAAAATATTTAATACAACTGTTGACAAATCTGAAAAATAATATCAACAACAACACAATAATTGTGGGGGACCTTAACACGGCTTTGTCAACACTGGACAGGTCAACCAGACTGAAACCCAACAAGAATATACTAGACCTGAGGAGAGAAATGGAAGAAAGAGGCCTAGTGGATATATATAGGACACTCCATCCCCAGAAACCTGGATACACATTCTTCTCCAATGTACATGGGACATTCTCCAGGATAGACTACATGCTGGCACATAAAACATACCTCCATAAGATCAAGAGGATAGAAATTTTGCAGACTACCTTCGCTGACCACAAGGCTCTGAAATTATTTGTGAACTCCAAAGGGACTCAGAAGAAACACTTTAACACCTGGAAGTTAAACAGCCTCATGCTCAATAACCAGTGGGTCCGAGATGAAATCAAGGAGGAAATAAAAAAGGTTCCTGGAAACAAATGACAATAAAGACACAAACTCTCAGAACTTATGGGACACAGCAAAAGCAGTACTGAGAGGAAAATTTATAGCTTTGCAAGCACACATCAGGAAGGAAGAAGGAGCTTACCTGAGTAGCTTAATGACACAGCTAATAGAACTAGAAAATGCTCAACAAAAGGACCCAAGAACAGGAAGACAGAAGGAAATAACAAAGCTGAGAGCAGAAATCAACGAAGTGGAAACTCAAAAAACAATCCGAAAGATCAACGAAAGCAGAAGTTGGTTCTTTGAAAAAATAAACAAGATTGATAGACCACTGGCAAACCTAACAAAGAAAGAGAGAGAGAGAAACTTGATAACTCGTATCAGGAATGAAAAAGGAGAGATCACTACTGATATGACAGAGATTCAAAGGGTAATCAGAAACTACTTTGAAAAAACTCTACGCCACTAAAAATGAGAACCTGGAAGAAATGGATAAATTCTTGGACTCTTATAATCTTCCACGGTTGAAGGAAGAGGATGTAGCATATCTAAACACCCCCATCACCATTGATGAAATTAAAACAGTAATCAAATGTCTGCCGAAAAACAAAAGCCCAGGTCCAGATGGATTCACTAATGAATTCTATCAAACTTTCCAAGAGGAACTACTGCCAATCTTGGCAAGACTCTTTCATGAAATTGAACAAACAGAAACACTTCCAAATAGCTTTTATGAAGCCAACATCACCTTGATACCTAAACCAGACAGAGACGCTACCAAAAAAGAAAATTACAGACCAATATCACTGATGAATGCAGATGCAAAGATCCTCAACAAAATCCTGGCAAATAGGATTCAATGCCTCATTAAGAAGATCATCCACTACGATCAAGTAGGTTTCATCCCAGGAATGCAAGGCTGGTTTAACATCCGTAAATCTATCAACATAATACACAACATCAATAACAAGAAAAATAAAAACCACATGATCATATCAATAGATGCAGAGAAAGCATTTGATAAGGTCCAACACCCATTCTTGATCAAAACTCTCAGCAAGATGGGAATGGAGGGAACCTTTCTCAATATAGTGAAGGCCATCTACCACAAGCCAGTGGCAAATATTATCCTCAATGGAGAAAAAACTGAAAGCCTTCCCTCTAAATTCTGGCACAAGACAAGGCTGTCCTCTCTCACCACTCCTATTCAACATAGCACTGGAAGTACTTGCTATAGCGATTAGGCAAGAAAAGGATATCAAGGGAATCCAGATAGGAAAGGAAGAAGTCAAGCTCTCACTGTTTGCAGATGACATGATATTCTACTTAGAAAACCCTAAAGACTCTATCAAAAAGCTTCTAGAAACAATAGACTCATATAGCAAGGTGGCAGGCTACAAAATTAACACACAAAAATCAATGGCCTTTCTATACACCAACAGTAATAAAGAAGAAATGGACATTAAGAAAACAACCCCATTCACAATAGTACCACACAAACTCAAATATCTTGGAATCAACTTGACTAAATATGTGAAGGACCTATACAAAGAAAACTATAAAACTCTGCTCCAAGAAATAAGAGAGGACACACGGAAATGGAAACACATACCCTGCTCATGGATTGGCAGGATTAACATCATCAAAATGTCAATACTCCCCAAGGCATTATACAGATTTAATGCCATCCCTCTAAAGATACCCATGACATTCTTCAAAGAAGTGGATCAGACACTTTTGAAATTCATTTGGAACAATAAACACCCTCGAATAGCTAAAGCAATCATTGGGAAAAAAGAATATGGGAGGAATTACTTTTCCCAACTTTAAACTGTACTACAAAGCAACAGTTATCAAAACAGCATGGTATTGGAATAAGGATAGGTCCTCAGATCAGTGGAATAGGCTTGAATACTCAGAAAATGTTCCCCAGAGATACAACCATCTAATTTTTGATAAAGGAGCAGGAAATCCTAAATGGAGCAGGGAAAGCCTCTTCAACAAGTGGTGTTGGCACAATTGGATAGCCACTTGCAAAAAATTAAACTTAGACCCCCAGCTAACATCATGTACAAAGGTAAAATCCAAATGGATTAAAGACCTCGATATCAGCCCCAAAACCATAAGATATATAGAACAGCACATAGGCAAAACACTACAGGACATTACAGGCATCTTCAAGGAGGAAACTGCACTCTCCAAGCAAGTGAAAGCAGAGATTAACAGATGGGAATATATTAAGCTGAGAAGCTTCTGCACCTCAAAGGAAATAGTGCCCAGGATACAAGAGCCACCCACTGAGTGGGAGAAACTATTCACCCAATACCCATCAGATAAGGGGCTAATCTCCAAAATATACAAGGCACTGACAGAACTTTACAAGAAAAAAAACATCTAACCCCATCAAAAAATGGGGAGAAGAAATGAACAGACACTTTGACAAAGAAGAAATACGCATGGCCAAAAGACACATGAAAAAATGTTCCACATCACTAATCATCAGGGAGATGCAAATCAAAACAACGATGAGATACCACCTCACACCCCAGAGAATGGCACACATCACAAAGAATGAGAATAAACAGTGTTGGCGGGGATGTGGAGAGAAAGGAACTCTTATCCACTGCTGGTGGGAATGCTGTCTAGTTCAACCTTTATGGAAAGCGATATGGAGATTCCTCCAAAAACTGGAAATCGAGCTCCCATACGATCCAGCTATACCACTCCTAGGAATATACCCTAGGAACACAAAAATACAATACAAAAACCCCTTCCTTACACCTATATTCATTGCAGCTCTATTTACCATAGCAAGACTCTGGAAACAACCAAGATGCCCTTCAACAGATGAATGGCTAAAGAAACTGTGGTACATATACACAATGGAATATTATGCAGCTGTCAGGAGAGATGAAGTCATGAAATTTTCCTATACATGGATGTACATGGAATCTATTATGCTGAGTGAAATAAGTCAGAGAGAGAGAGAAAAACGCAGAATGGTCTCACTCATCTATGGGTTTTAAGAAAAATGAAAGACACCCTTGTAATAATAATTTTCAGACACAAAAGAGAAAAGAGCTGGAAGTTCCAGCTCACCTCAGGAAGCTCACCACAAAGAGTGATGAGTTTAGTTAGAGAAATAACTACATTTTGAACTGTCCTAATATTGAGAATGTATGAGGGAAATGTAGAGCCTGTTTAGGGTACAGGCGGGGGTTGGGTGGGGAGGAGGGTGATTTGGGACTTGGGTGATGGGAATGTTGCACTGGTGATGGGTGGTGTTCCTTTTATGACTGAAACCCAAACACAATCATGTATGTAATCAAGGTGTTTAAATAAAAAAAAAAAAAAAAAAAAAAAAAAAAAAAAAAGACTTGTAATTCACATTGGTCTCAATAAAAATTATTTAAAAAATGAACTCTCTAAAGAAAGAATTATACAGTCTGACCAAGGTGGGGGAAATTAGCTGAAATATCTGCCAAGGGAAAGTGGAAAGTTCTAAGATAGCAGATGTCTCTGTGGGTTCCAAATTTGGAATTCTTTGTCGCCTTTTAAGTCTTCCTGCAGAAGTATTAAGCTTTACAATGCATGTGGCTTGACATATGGGCTGTGATTTTGCATTTCTAGACTGAGTTTGTCTTTTCCATCAGAATCCAAGCAATTTTACTAAGTTCTATGTCTTGATATATATGTCTCTTGAAAAGGATAAAGCAAAAAAGTAATCTTGTTATTTCCTTCCTTCTTCATTTCATTATAAAGATCTACAGATAAGATTCAAGGACCAAAGAGTCACAACTGACTCTTTTATTTATAAATTTTGTGGTAGAGAATTAGAGAATAAAGACAATTCATTAAAAGAAACTTGATGTTGTAATAGAAGATTCCATTTTACAGAGATTAATGTGAACTACCTTACAATTAGTTTTCTCTCTTTTACACCAGCCATTCCCTGTACCTCTCTACTAAGAACCAACTATGACACCTGTACTTGATTTCAATTGATCAACACAATGAACCAATGGAAGGTAGAAACCAATTATTCACTTGACAATGGGTGTTAAATTAAAGGTTAATAAATCATGGAAGAAAAAGAACAATTAAAATCCAAAATCAGGAAGACCTCTAATTTTTATAAATGACCTCTTTTTAAAAAGAAGCACTCTTTTCAATGCTGGGACATTATTATTTCATTTACATTTCATTTTCCTCATCTTAAATTAAAGGAATGCTCAAAAGATAGAACATTTCATGTTATGTTAGTGGAAAATTGCTTATTTGTAAACATCACATATCCTCTTGAACATAAATAACTTAACAGTTTGCATTTTCCATTATTTATAAATCAATTGTTAAAATATAAACAAGATTTAAATGATAGTTGCATCCCTTCAAACTGTCAGTTATTTATAAGCAGTAGGTAATGTTAACAAACAAGCAATATTTTGCTCTATCTGCAAAGAAGTCATTATACAAACTTGAGTTTAGGAGTGTTATTTATGAACTGATAAAATACAATTTTAAAAATAGTAATAAACATCTTTGAAAAATTACCTCTATCTCCAAAAACTGGAAATTGAGCTCCCATATGATCCAGCTATACTACTCCTAGGAATACCCTGGGAACACAAAAATACAATACAAAAAGCCTTCCCTACACCTATATTCATTGCAGCACTCTTTACAAGCAAGACTCTGGAAAAAAAACAAGATGCCCTTCAACAGATGAATGGCTAAAGAAACTGTGGTACATATATACAATGGAATATTATGCAGCCATCAGGAGAGATGAAGTCATAAAATTTTCCTATACATGGATGTACATGGAAACTATTATGCTGAGTGAATAAATCAGAGAGAGAGAAAGACACAGAATGGTCTCACTCATCTAAGGGTTTTAAGAAAAATGAAAGACATTCTTGCAATAATAATTTTCAGAGACAAAAGAGAGGAGGGCTGGAAGTTACAGTTCACCTCATGAAGCTCACCACAAAGAGTGATGAGTTTAGTTAGAGAAATAACTACATTAAGAACTATCCTAACAATGAGAATGTATGAGGGAAATAGAAAGCCTGTCTAGAGTACAGGCAGGGATGGGGTGGGGAGGAGGGATATTTGGAGCACTGGTTATGGGAATGTTGTACTGGTGATGGGGGGTGTTCTTTACATGACTGAAATCCAACCACAATCATGTTTGTAATCAAGGTGTTTAAATAAAAATTAAAAAAAAACTTCAAAAAGTTACCTCTATAACACAAAATTTAGTCAAGGCCATTACACATATGAATTTATGGAAAACATAGAGCATTCATCAACCATTTAAAATTAAAATCAAGAGCTCAGAGAGACTTTGCATCACAAACTATACCATGACAGATGTTATGGTGTCCTTATATCAAAGGAAATGACTATGATGTATCAGGGAAAAAAAACAGAATTTTTCTTCTTTTTATTTAATATCAGCTAGAAGTAGTCAGAGACAGAAATGGAGATTCTGGAATCTTTTAAAGCTAAGTTTCTAAGACTAAAACAAAACAAAACAAAAAATGCTGAGAATGTGCCTAAACACTTGTGAGACGTTAGACCTGCCCTTCTCCTGGTGCCAATAATAAAAATAACCATCAACCATCGTTCCCTGTCCTCTGCAAAGGAATTGTCATTTTGAAGAGGAGGCATGTCCTGTTCCCAATCCCAGTACATGTTCCTTGGTTTGCTTAGCCCAACCATAGAAACTTGGCTAATACACAATTGATTCAGCTTTTGTCTAATAGCCAATGAAGAGAAGTGAGCCCCAGAGCAAGGCATATTTTCCTGACACACAAAAAAATATTTTCTCTGGCCCATTATCTGAATGAAACATGATTTTATGATATCACTAAGCTTCCTCAGAAGCCAACTTGTAGCCAATATCTACAAGTTGAGGCAGAAAAGAAAAATAGAAAACATGTAGTTTCTTGGTAGGAACTTTGAGTTTCATCCAAATCTAGAGCCACCTGTTAAGTTATAGAAGCTTTCATAATATTTCTCTTCTATATTTGTTTCCCTGCCTGCTTTCCCACCTACAACCTTCCAGGTGGGGGCGCTGTTCAGATCCGAATAAATAGGTGATGGGCTGGGAAGTTCGGCAGTTAGCTAGAGAGCTCTTAGTTTTTATGAGCTGCTGGCAGGCTGACAAAGGATTCTGCATCCGACCTTCTCTTTTTTTTTACCCTCCTGTCTGTATGGATTATTTCCTGCAGATAGATACTACCTTCAGAATCGCTTCCCAGTCCTGGGGGACAGGGGAATGGGAATAACTTTCCCGTTCTGGGAGCTCTTTGGGGAATAAATCTCAACCAGTCTAGGCGAGAAGGTGACTCTTCATCACCCACTTCCAGCTTTCTGCAGGAAAGTTAAAAGCCATTATTTCTAAGACTCTGTTGAAAATTGCATATTGCAGTTGGAAGATTCTAAATGACTGAGACGTGGATTTTGAAAGGAAGAGACCTCCATAATGCTACAGGTCACTGTACATTGGTCACTGTGGAGAGACTAGAGATCAAGAGTAAAGGTTCTGCTGATAAACAAGGGCATAGGATTTATAGTCTAGGGGTATGTTTTGTGTAATTTCTGCTCTGACAATGAAGTTATCAACAATCAAACATGACAAAACACATGTTCCTCATCAACAGAAGCAATTTAAAAGACAAAAAGCCACTAGTAAAATGTCAGTAACTCTTCAATTAGTTCTGTCTTTCCCCTGACCATTTGTTTCATTTGGCATTTATATCAACAAAGTTTCTTGGAAACAGATATTTTCTTTCTAAGAGATACTAAAGAATTAAAAAAAAATCTAGAAATTTTCTGACTGATGGTTTCTATATTTTGAGGCTTCACATGCTTTTAAAAATTTGTATTTGAATAGAAAATTCCTCAAAGACAAAATGCAAATGGTCAAAGGACACATAAAATATACTCCACTTAATTAATAACCAGGTAGATGCCAATCAAAACAGCAATGGGTCTCATTGATCAGTGTCTCATATTACAGAAACACATATCAAACAAGCAAAACCAAGAACAATCAGTGGTGGTATAGAAGTAGGGAGAACAGGATTCTCATTCACTGCTGGTAGGTATGTAGACTGGTCTGGCCTTCTAGGAAAACAATACAAACATTCCTCAAAAAACTAGAAATTGAGATTACATACAACCCAACTCGAGAATATACCTGACCTAGGGACCCAAAAACAATTCAGAAAAGGTATCTGTACTGCTATCCTATGTTCACAGTAGCCAGAATCTTGAAACAAACCAAGTGCCCAAGTATGGACTAGTGGATACAGAGACTGTGGTACATCTATGTACTGAAATACTACACAGCTATTAGGAAAAAATGAAGTTATAAAATGTCCAGATACATAGGTGGTATGGAGAGATTATGCTGAGAAAAATAAGTCAGAGGAAGAGGGACAGACATAGAATAATTGCACTCATTTGTGGGATATCACAAAAAATAGTATGACAATAATGCCAGAAGATATAGAAATAAGAGCCAAGAGGACTGGTCCATGGTAGGAAGCTTGCCTCAAAGGTAGAGGGTGAAGAATGCAGTTAAGGCAGCGTATGGACCACTATGACAATGACAGTTGAAAATGATCACTCTGGATGAGAACTAGGTGCTGAAAAGAGATAAAGTGCTGTGCATGACACACTTTCAGTGAGAGTACTGCAAACCATAGTGCTTAAAAAGAAAAAAGGGAGAGAAAGAGAGGGGGAAGGGAGGGAGAGAGAGAATTAATAATGTCTGCCATAGAGACAGGCTGGGATAGAGAACTGAAGGTAAACTGAGAACATTGGTGGCAGGAAATGAACACTGGTGAAGGGATGGGTGTTGGAACATTGTATGACTGAAACTCAACCATCACCAACTTTTAAATGGTATCTCAATGATTTAATAAAAAAAGAAAAATGTTAGGCCAGAGCGGTGCGCTAGAGGTAAAGTGTCTGCCTTGCAAGCGCTAGCTGAGGGCAGACCGCAGTTTGATCCTATGGTGTCCCGTATGGTCCCCCCAAACCAGGAGCAATTTCTAAGTGCATAGCCAGGAATAACCCCTGAGCGTCAATGGGTGTGCCCCCCAAAAAGAAAGAACAAAAAAAGAAAGATATCATTGAATATGTGCATATATAGACATACTCCCATAACCCACAGATTATATTTACATATTGTAGTAAACATTTAAATTTCCCTTTAATTCTAAATTTTTCAAAGTCCACAATTTAACGTATTGTGGAGAATTAATATTAACTGATAAGGAAAAATTTTAATTTCATGGCTATTTATTTCAAACACATAATATTACTTATTCTTTACATCTTATTCATTGCTGTTTAAAATATGTGTTTCCTTCTGAAAAATCAAAACAAACATAGACTCAAAGTCTAGAGGAAAATCATCCAAGTAAACAACTCCCTTAGAAAAGCTTAGAAAAGCTAGAGTGACCATATTACTATTAGATGACACAAACTTTAGACTCAGAAAAGTTATAAGGGACAAAGATGGACATTTTGTACTAATCAAAGGATATGTAAAACTGGAAGAAATCATTCTCCTAAACATATATTCACCTAATGAGGGACCAACAAAAATATTTAATACAATTGCTGACAAATCTGAAAGATGATATAAATAGCAATACAATAATAGTAGAAGACATCAACACTGCCCTGTCACCCCTTGATAGGTCAACCAGGGTAAAACCCAACAAGAATATACTAGCTCTCAGGGCTGGAGAGATAGCGTGGAGGTAAGGCATTTGCCTTGCATGCAGAAGGTCGGTGGTTCAAATCCCGGCATCCCATATGGTCCCCCGAGCCTGCTAAGAGTGATTTCTGAGCATAGAGCCAGGAGTAACCCCTGAGCGCTGCCAGGTATGACCACCCCCCAGAAAACTGGATACACATTCTTCCCTAATGTACATGGGTCATTCTCCAAAACAGACTACATGCTGGCCCATAAAAAAATCAAGAGGATACAAGTTGTACAGACTACTTTCTCATATCACAAGGCACTAAAATTAGATGTGGACTACAAAGGACCACAGAAGAAAAACTTTAACACCGGGAAATTAAACAGCTCACTACTAAACAACCAATGGATTAGAGATGAAATCAAAGAGGAAATCAAAAATTCCTGGAAACAAATGACAATGAAGACACAACTTACCAGAATTTATCAGACACAGAAAAAGCAGTAGTAAGAGGAAAATTTATTGCTTTGCAAGCACACATCAGAAAAAAAGAAGGGACTATATAAAAAACTTAATGACAAAGCTTATAAAATTAGAAAATGATCAAAACAAGGAATCAAAAATAGGTAGGCAGAAGAAAGATAACAAGGCTCAGAGCAGAAATCAATAAAGTTGAAATCAATAAAAACAATCCAAAAGATCAATGAAAGCAAAAGTGATTCTTTGAAAAAATAAACAAGATTGATAAACCACTAGCATAACTCACAAAAACAAAACCGGAGAGAAACTTAATAAACCATATTAGAAATAAAAAGGAGAAGATTGGGGCTGGCGAGGTGGCGCTAGAGGTAAGGTGTCTGCCTTGCAAGCGCTAGCCAAGGAAGGACTGTGGTTCGATCCCCTGGTATCCCATATGGTCCCACAAGCCAGGAGCGACTTCTGAGCCCTTAGCCAGGAGTAAGCCCTGAGGATCAAATGGGTGTGACACGAAAAACCAAAAAAAAAAAAAAAAAAGGAGAAAGTTCGAGAAGATCACTACAGATAATATAGATTCAAAGGGTAATCAGAGACTACTTTGAGAAACTCTATGCCACAAAGCATGAGAACTTGGAAGAAACGGATAAGTTCTCAGACTCTTAGATCCTGATTTAATTTTCCACAGTTAAACCAGAATGATCTAGCATATCTAAACAGACCCATCAATACTAAGGAAATTAAAACGGTAATCAAAAGTCTTCCCAAAAACGAAAGCCCAGGCCCAGATGGATTCACTAATAAATTCTTTCAAACCTTTCAAGAGGAACAACTACTAATTCTTTTCAGGCTCTTTCATGAAATTAAGAATCAGGAAAACTCCCAAATAGTTTCTTTGAAGCTAACATCAACTTGATACCAAAATCAGAGAGATGTGCTGCTAAAAAAGAAAACTACAGAACAATATCCCTGATGAACACAGATGCAAAGATTTTCAACAAAATTCTAGGTACTAGATTCAACGCCTCATTAAGAAGGTCATACACCATGACCAAGTAGGTTTCATTCCAGGAATGCAGTGATGGTTTAACATCCATAAATCAATCAATATAATACACCATCTCAACAACAAAAAAAACCCATATGATCATATCAATAGATAAAGAAAAACATTTGATAAGGTCCAACACCCATTTTTGATTAAAAAAAAACTCATCAAGATGGAAATGGAAGGAAATTTTCTCAATATAGTCAAGGCCATCTAACACAAGACAATGGCAAATATTATTCTCAATGGAGATAAACTAAAAGTCTTTCCTCTAAAATTTGGTACAAGACAAGGCTGCCCTTTCTCACCCCTCATATTCAACATGTCAAAAAGCTTAAAGTTTTTGCCATAGCAATTCAGCAAGATAAAGATATCAAGGGCATCCAGATAGAAAAGGAAGAAATAAAGCTATTTCTGTTTGCAGATGACATGATACAATATTTAGAAAACCCTACAGACTTTACCAAAAAGCTTCAGAAAAGGATATATTTATATAACAAAGTGGCAGGCTACAAAATTAACATGCAAAATTAATGGTCTTCTTGTACACCAATATAGATAGAGAAGAAATAGACATTTACAAAAATCTCGGGGCTGGAATAATAGCATGGAGGCAAGGTGTTTGCCTTGCATACAGAAAGACGGTAGTTCGAATCCTGATATTCCATGTGGCCCCCCGAACCTGCCAGGAGCAATTTCTGAGCTTAGAGCCAGGAGTAATCCCTGAGAGCTGCCGGGTGTGACCCAAAAACAAAAACAAAACAAAACAATCCAGGGGCCGGAACAGTGGCGCAAGCCATAGGGCATCTGCCTTGTGCACACTAGCCTAGGATAGACCACAGTTTGATCACCCAGCGTCCCATATGGTCCCCCAAGGCAAGAGCGATTTCTGAGCACATAGCCATGAGTAATCCCTGAGCATCACTGGGTGTGGCCCAAAAAGCAAAACAAAACAAAACAGTCCCATTTACATGAGTGTCACACAAGCTCAAATATCTTGGAGTCAACTTACTAAAAGTATGAAGGACCTATACAAAGAAAACAACAAAACCCTGCTTCAAGAAATAAAACGGGACACAAGGAAATGGAGACACATACCCTATTCATGGATTGGGAAGATTAACATCATTAAAATGGCAATACTCCACAAGGCATTGTATAGATTTAATCGAAATACTCTAGATACCCATGACATTCTTCAAAGAAGTGGATCAAACACTCCTGAAATTACTTTAGAACAATAAGCACCCAAGAATAGCTAGAGCAACCCTTGGAAAACGAATATGGGAGGCACCACTTTCCCCAACATTAAATTGTATTACAAAGCTAAGTGATTAAAAGAGTATGGTATTGGAATAAAGACAGACTCTCAGATCAGTGGCATAGACTTGAGTATTCAGAAATTGTGCCCCACATATACAATCAATTAATTTTTAATAAAGGAGCAAGAAATGCAAAATGGAGCAAGGAAAGCCTCTTCAACAAGTGGTGTTGGCACAACTGGTCAGCCACTTGGAAATAAGCAAACTTATATCTCCATCTAACATCATGCACAAAGGTCAAAATCAAATGGATTAAAAACCTTGATATCAGACCCCAAACCATAAGGTACATAGAACAACACATAGGTAAAACACTCCATGACATTGATACAAAAGGCATCTTCAAGGAGGAAACATCACTATCCAAGCAGAGATAAACAAATGAGACTATATTTGGCTGAAAAGCTTCTGCAATTTAAAGGCAATAGTACCTAGGATACAAAAGCCACCCACAGAATGGGAGAAACTATTCACCCAATACTCATCAGATAAGGGAATAATATTGAAAATATACAAGGTACTGACAGAACTTATTAAAACAAAACAAAGCATCTAACTCCACCAAAAACGGGGAGAAGAAATGAACACTTTCTCAAAAAAAAAATACAAATGGCTAAAAGGCACATGAAAAAACGCTCCACATCACTAATCATCTGGGAGATGCAAATCAACTATGAGGTACCATCTAATGCCACAGAGACTGCGACACATCACAAAAAAAAAAAAAAAAAAAAAAAAAAAGAACAATAGGTACTGGCAGGGATGTGAAGAGAAAGGAACTCTCATTCACTACTGGTGGAAATGCCACCTGGTTTTATGGAAAACAATATGGAGATGCCTCAAAAAACTGGAAATTGAGCTCCCATATAATTCAGCTAACCCACTCCTAAAAATATACCCTAGTAACACAAGACTACAATTCAAAAATGCCTTCCTCACACCTATATCCATTGCAGCACTATTTACAATATCCATACTCAGGACACAATACAGCCATGATGCCCTTCAACAGATGAATGGCCAAAGTAACTGTGGTACATATACACAATGGAATATTATGCAGCCGTCAAGATAGATGAAGTCATGAAATTTCCCTATACATGGATGTACATGAAATCTATTATGCTGAGTTAAAAAGTAAGATGAAGAGAGATAGACACAGAATAGTCTCACTCAAGGCTAAAAATCAGGAGCTGCAAGGCACTTTAAAAAGAGTAAGAAAAATCTCTTGTGAAACTGTATTGAAGAGGTAAAAATATCTAGAATGAGAAAATATTCCCTTTAATACTTCATGTTTTTCTAAATGGTATAATAGCTTATATTTTATAAAGCTTTCTGTATAGCCCTTAAATTAGCAATGTCATTATTGGTAAGAAAATTAGAATCCCCCAATACAATAGATTTCTTACCAGAAGAAAAGGTGAAGCAAAGACAGAAAAAGGAGCACAATGAATAAAGAGGTAAAGACCTGGGGTTTAGAAACCAGAGAGAATAAAGGGGGTGATTTTGGAAAAGACAAAATAAGAAACACCAGAAGGGATTTCTGTCTAAAGAAAGAATCTGATTCTGAAAAGTTAGAACTTAATTTCCAGTTTCTCCATCTCTCATATGCATTCTCCATCTGTGTTTCCCTCTGTGTCTTTATGACACCCACACACTCATGCCCCCACAAAACATACACACATGGGGGAATGGAGGGACCCAGTGCTCATTAGGATCTGATGTTAAACAAGGAGGGCCTAAAGAATATCTGTGTGGGACAAAAGGGGGGGCGGTCTTTTATGGTATATGGAAGTGTACCCAGCAGCTAGAACTGCTAAGGCTCTATTAGTATGGGTTCCTTAGTGGCCAGGCCTTGCTCCCACCACTGAATGTTGGCAATTACCGCCTTTCAACTCCCACATCACTCTAAAACTTATGAGAAATTCTTTTTCCCCTTTTTTTGTCTCTTCCCCATCTGTAAAATTTTGCAGTGTCTGTGCTCACTTGCTGGGAGGCTTCTCTGGGGGTTGAGCTAAGTTGTGCTGCTCTTTCCTTGTATAAAGGAGCTTCAGTCTGGCTATTTGCCAAAGCAACCACTGAAGGCAGGAAAGTATAAAGTATGGTGTAGATTAATGGGAAACAAGAAAATATTGAGATTAAGGCTCAAATACCTGTCCTTTCCACAACACTATCGGATCTGATTTTTATTGCCTGCCTTTAAGGTATTGTTATTTACTTTGGATTATCACAACATAACAGGTATTTTCAAAAAATCATGTTATAATTAATACACAAAAGTTAAAATAAATTATTCATATACTAAAATAACAATTGTTGGAATTCAATTTGTCTCACCAGTACAATGAATGTTCTTTAATGACTTTCAAAAATTACTCTATTTTTCTCTTCCTTCATTGTAATAAAGAGTTATCATGGGGAAAATGAAGATACTTTATTACAAATGTTTATGGGTCAAGAATTTAAGGAATGGTATGTTCCCTCACCATTTCTATTGTACACAGTAGTGAACTAAACAATCAAATATATTTTGGAAGATAATCTTGTATATTGGCACAATTTTTCTATATTGGCACAATTTTAAAAAGAGAAAATTAAGTTTTGTGGCTAAACTTGAGTACTACATTAATATACCTATTTGTTTCTTCATAAGAACTGATGATAATTATTAGTATTATTTTCAAGTTGGCTTTTCCTATCATCATTTCTAAAAATGGTAAAACAAATGATTGAGAAATTGTATTATCACTAAGAATAAAATAATAGACATTGTTAATTCCTAAACAATGCTGTTAATAACTCATGCTGGATGAACAAAAACCTAAAATTATTGAATTTTAATTATATTAATAATTATTAATATTTAATTTTAACATTACTTTGGAAATTGTTTTGACCATAATAAAATGTTAAAATAAATTCACACATGTTATGTTATCATTAACTAATGTTATAAATTTAGAAACCTAATTTTAAAAATAGTTTAAATACAAATAATACAATGCCACCATGCAGATATTTTGGTCATTTTTCTTCCTCAGAACAAAATTAATCTGTACTCTTAGCTCCATTTCAATTCAGTAAGAGTTACTGAGTAATTTTTAGAGCAGGGGTTCTATTATGTTAGGCAGAATAAATATATAACAGACAGTATAATAAAAGTCTTTCCCTCTAGGCTTGTATTCTGGTGGGTTAAAGAAATGAATATAAATAATATAATATAAGATAAATGTAAGAGAGAACATGAGGTATAAAATTCTGGCATTAGGCTTATGAAAGGCAATTTTATGGGAAAAAATAGGTTTCATGTTTTTAAATTAATCATCTAGCTGGGACATATCTAAACTCTCCTCTTGGTCAGTTTGATAGGATGTCTTACTGTAGAAACATTTTCGTCACTGTTTTGGAAAATCAGTGATTTTAGAACCTTGTTAAATTAAAGGCAATAATGCTTACAACCTTTTTTTGTAGACTTTTTCCATGGTTGAAAGGTTTAATGGTATGATACCCTTAAAGGTTCAGCTTTCAGGATGATATATTAAAAACAAAATTTGATAAGTCAATATAAACCTTTAAGATACATAAAATATTATGAGCACTTCTATCTTGGAAGAAGACAAGTGCTTCTTATCACTGACGGTATTCAAATGGAGTCTGAGCTATCAGGTAGTGGTATAATCATATAGAATCTCTGTAAGAAGACTGAGGTTGAGAAGATGATAACATCAATGATGATGATGGAGAAGAGAAGGAAGAGGAGGGGAGGAAGGAGAAAGAGGAGAGAAGAGGAGGAGGAAACAGAGGAGGAGGAACAAGAAGAGAAAGTGGACAAGGAGAAAGAGAGCCAGCTCTTTCAGTACAGATATGCATAACATATCCAATGTTGAATAGGCAATCACTGAGCCAGATTTAATTTTTATTTTAACACTTCAATATATCATATCCAAAGTTTCTTCTATTGGTGATATTGTATAAAAAATGTAAAGTTTATTTTTAATTTTGCAAGAGGAGAGTCATTCTTTCTCCACTTGGTAAACTCGGTCCTACTAGAGCTGGCTTAGGCACAGCAGTTCTGACTTCTTCCCTTATTCTTTTGTAAGGTTTAATTACTTTTCTATTTGTTTCTCATAAAATATCTGCTATAGACCCTTTAATAAACATAAAATCTGGTATGTCCTACAATCCCTTTGTAACTGAGGAAGCTGAAGCTTTTGTAAGTGACTTACATGAGTCAGTCATGAAAAAGTCATGGACTAAATGGGGCATTGATCATGCACTAACTCCAAAATCAGTCCCCTGTCTCTGAAGCTATGGAGACTCTTGTCTCAAGACCACAGGCCAGGGCATCAGAGGATTTCAAATGCAATAGCTGTATATTATATATATATAGCATTTTCATGATTCAACTATATATATATGTATAAATAAATATATACTATATATACTAAATATATTATACTATAAGTATGTCAGGGGCACATACTTTGGTGCTCAGTTTTTAAGTTCAGAAATTACTCCTGATGGGCTCAGTAGATTATAGGAATGCCAAAGATTGAACCTGGGCCTGATGCATACAAAGCAAGTGCCCTACCTGTTATACTGTCTTTCCAGTCAGTAGATAGTGCAGCAGATGTGTACACACACACACACACACACACACACACACATAAAGAAATTGGATGGCAAAACACAGCAACACGTCTGTATACTGCGATATACATACATCAGTGGGTGCGCTCATTTGGGAAAAAAAAGAAAATATTTCTTTTAACTATTCCAAGAAAATGTGCATAGACATCTTTGTAATTTTGGGGGTAGGGGCTTCCCAAGCACTGTTTCAGGAAATGACAAGTTAAAAACTCAAGTTTTTTTTTCATTCCTTTCATTGCTTGAATAGTTATTCCCAAGGGAAAGTCTCCCCAACACCCTTGAATTACTAAAGTAAGCAGGCTGAAAAGAGAAGTACTTTTGGGTTTCTTTTATCAATACAAAAATAAACTACTTGGTAATTAAAAAAAAAAACAACTAACTACCACAAAGGCTAGCATTCAGTACAACCTGGTGAGAGGAAGGGATCTGAGAAGTCTGTGAAACAATTTAGCAATGAAAGCACACTAAAAATTTAAATGAGAGTAAGGAATCACTAGAGGTTATAAGTTAATTCTATTATGTTAGACACTCACTTTATGGAGGGTAAGAAGGTGATGGAATATAATGGACAACCTTGGGACATTCTAGCCAAGAGGATAAAGGCTGGGTTTCCAAGGTAACAAGCACAATACATGATCTAGAAAGTTAGATTGAACCAGTAGGAAAGAAGTAATTTAAAATGAAATAGTGTCAAGGAAAAATACCACTCAACACATCATAATTGTCTAGAGAATCATCTTCTGTTTCCCATAAAAAATAGTCCAAAAGAAAATAGATAACATCTAAAAACAAAAGAACATATGCACATCCACGCAGCACCCACTAGACGCAAAGGCAAGAAATTAAAACATTCTCATCTTTAACGTTAATGAAACACAATTTCAGGAGCTTTCCCAAGTTAAAGTGACTGAAAGCATTAGAAATCAGCTGACTGTGGTCTTGGTTCTATAATTTTTTACTGTCATGTTTTAAGCTCATGGTCAATATGGTGCTTTAGGGCCAAGTGAAAACTTCAAGGGAACATGCATAGAATCTGCCTGGTGAATTCAATAACCATAGTTTAATCTCAACAACAAGCTTAATCACTTTTGCTGACAATGCCCTGGTTTAGAAGATATACCCAGTAACTCAGAAGGGCCTGCACTCTGCAAATAGACCTGTGAACCATAAACCTAAAATACTAGTGATGACTAAAAGGAAGGACCAAGGAACTAACATTGTAGCGGGGTGGGGAAATAGAGACTGAAAAAGTTCAGAAACTGGGGAAATCAGGCCCTTTTTCAAAGAAAACAGCTCAAAGAGAACCAAAAGGGAAAGGTGATAAAGGGAGCATCAGGGGATGCTGGTGCTGCAGAATGTTCTCCAGAAGAGAGAATGTTAAGAAAGAAAGGGGTTCAGAAATAGCAAGTACCCTTACACAATATTTATAAAATAGTTATATGCTAATGTCCAAGCTCAGAAACACACACACACACGCACACGCACACACACACACACACACACACATACATACATACATACATGAGAAAGCATCATATTGTAAGCAAGCCTAGGGAATGGCTTTATCATTCTAATTAATAAATAATAATAATAATAAAACAAAACGCTGGAGAGATGTAGAGGTGTCTGGCTCTTGCCTCATCTGCAGCTGACCTAGGTTTGGGGTCTCAGCACCACCTGTGAGCCCCTAAGCATAAAACCAGGGGTGAGAAGTGAGCACCACCATAGAGCCCCTCAGTTTTTGTCCATCACTTAGTGTAAGGCTTCCCACCCTCTTCAAACTAATTTTGGATTTGTATACTAAGTCCTAGTGTCTGTGTCTTACTCTAACCAATGCTTTCCTTTTCTTCCCACAGGATTCACTATTTCTGATTTTTCTTTTTTGGTTTTTGGATCACCTGATGACATTCAAGGGTTACTCCTGGCTATGAGCTCAGAAATTGCTCCTGGCTTGGGGGACCATAGGGATGCCGGGAGATCAAACCGTGGTCCATGCAAGGTCAGCCGTGCTTTGCCATGGCTCCAACTCCCCCATTTCTGATTTTTGTGGTGCATTATAAGATTATAATATATAGGGCCGGGCGGTGGCGCTAAAGGTAAGGTGCCTGCCTTGCCTGCGCTAGCTTGGACGGACTGCGGTTCGATCCCCCGGTGTCCCATATGGTCCCCCAAGCCAGGAGCAACTTCTGAGCGCATAGCCAGGAGTAACCCCTGAGTGTTACCGGGTGTGGCCCAAAAACCAAAAAAAAAAAAAAAAAAGATTATAATATATAAATATAATAATAAATATAAATATAATATAAATATAATAAAATATATAAAAATAAAAATAATAAATAATATAATGAAATAAATAATTATAATAAAAATATATAAAAAATAAATAAATATAAATAAAATAAATATAATATAAAGCAGCAGTGATAATTACCACCCTTTATTAAGTACTTCTTATATGCAAAGTGCTACGCATTTCATTACTTACTTTTATTCCTTGGAACAGGCTAAAAGAGATGAAAAGATTCAGGTCTGTGTGGTACCCAGACTGAATTCTCTAACTATGGATTCACTGCACCATCCATAATTGCCTCTGTTCGTTGGCTTCCAGTGGAGGGCACAGGACAGCTGTGCCAGTACTGTGTGTATTACCGCATTCTTTGAAATGCTGTCTTCTATGTCTAGATGTAGGCTAACAAACATACTATATAAAGACTACTGTGTTTATTTTATTTACAAATAACATATCTAAATGGCACTTTCACATTACATCCCCAGCATTAATGCAAGCACAGTTCTTCATCATCATTGTATAAAATACATCCCTGAGAATGAGCCCCAGAGGACACATGAACATGTCTGGGCATGTCTGAGTCCAAGAGGGAGAACAATTTAGATCGAAACTAGAATCCCTGACACTATAAATATGCTTGAAATCTAGTTTAATCATTTCAAATGTTGAGTTATAAAGAAACCTGAGCTTTGATAGGTTACAAAACACAGCTCTAGAAAAAACAGGGGGGTGGCAGAAAACAGGAGGAGTGGGTCTGAAACTTGGCACAGTCCAGCTAGAAAAAATTAGAAAAGGTCTTTTAGAAAGGAAGGTCTTTTACAGACTCAAGGAAACTTATATACTTAAAGGGAGATTTGCCTTCAAGAGGTGAGGGTTGGGGGTGGGAGCAGGGAAAGGAGAATTGGTTCTAGATCACCAGTAATGTAATCTATAAGTTAAAGGAAAAGAACACTAGGTTTCATCAACAGTCACAACAACAACAAATCAGAGCTTAAACTTTAATTGTGAAGAGTCTTTTGTTTGGGCTGATGAAGAGAATTAAGCATATGCCTTCTTTTTCACTTTAGCCATACAAAAGTTTGATACCAAATTTGGGTCCTAATGATAGCTGCAGAGATCAATACAAGTCACAAAGGTATTTGTTCCCTTACAAAAATATATAATTATTTTGGTCCTAAAATTTTTTTTTTGGTTTTTGGATCATACCTGGCAGTGCTCAGGGGTTACTTCTGGCTCCATGCTCAGAAATTGTTCCTGGCATGCCCAGGGGACCATATGGGATGCCGGGATTCGAACAATGACCTTCTGCATGAAAGGCAAACGCCTTACCTCCATTTTATCTCTCCGGCCCCTAGTCCTAAAATTTTATACATGTATTTATTGAATGATTTTACTAAATGTTTTGGAACAAAATTTTATCATAGATTAAAAATGTATGAAGTTAGGAAGATACTTGTACACACATAATGCATATATGCACACACAATACACATCTTATGCACACAACACACATGATACATGCATGTACACATGAATGATGGCTGACATATCATTGAAAGGTGGTTACAGAATGTAAATAAACGAGGCAGGTTTGGGTGATTTTTTTTTAAATAGGGGGAGATCAAAAAATTGAAGAAAGCAATGATAATTTCCATCTTCTCTGGTTCCTGTGACAGAGAAAATATGGTGTCAATGGAGACTGAAAACACCCCCTAAAAGTTGGGAAGGCTGATGAATTGATTTTGAACATATTGTGTTTGGAAGGCTGGAAATAACCAGGCACATATTCAATATATAAATGCAGACTTGCAGAAAGATTCTCAAGGAGAGATACCTATTTTCCCCTTGAAGCATTATGATAACATGGTCTAACATAAAAATGAAAACAGTCACAGATGAAAATGTCCTCCTTCCTGGATTGGCCCTAATAAGATACAAATCAAGGACACAAGTCTCATAAATATCAGTACTGAAGGAGGGAATAGACCAAAAGTTGTGATTAGAATCAGGAAAACACCATGTCTGGAAAATAAAGGGATTGAAGTGTCAGATTTAAAACAGAGAGATAACTAAGAAAATTACAAAAAATGCTACCAAGTCCAGGCAGTTAGCAGGTTCCTGATACTCTGCTGAGAACAGTCTTGGCAGTGTGGTCAGGAGAAGAAAGCACTGTTGTGTGATAGACACACAAGGAAGAATCCCAACACCAGCTCCAGAAACTAAAGGAGATCTGAAGAGAAAATCAGAACGAAAAGGGGACTTTGTTTCACACTCTGTTGACTGTCTGAAGGAAGACTGGTAAGAAATGACTGGACAGGGCTGAAAAGGGCAATTCAGTAGCACAATTCTAGCATCTTGCAGAACAAGCAGTTAAAAGTTTTTGTTGCGACACAGGGTACACACACACACACACACACACACACACACACACACACACTTCACAGATTCTGAGAGTACAAGGGAGTATGCCAGACATGGAAATCAGGATATCATCGTTAAAGAGTCTGTGTAACCAGCCAGACATTGATAGCACCTGGGGAAAGATGAACTTCCACAGTATACCCCAAACCAACAACTGGCCGGAAGCTCGAACCAAGAGACTTGTATTCAAACCAGAGGGATTTCTAGCATCTTTCTGATACCACAGTTATTTTGATAACTTGGTGGAGAGACTTAGAGAAAATTTCTCCTCAGGGAACAAATTTTTCCTCTAGAAAGTGTAATTTTAACATAATGACCTTTGATCCATATGAAGAATCTGAATGATGTAGAAGACATCCTATAATAGTTCACAAGTCTTTATTTTGAAGGCTTAACTACAGGCTTTGAGGTTTTTTTTTTCCAGTTCTTTCTTTCAGGCAATTAGGCTGGCATACAAATCATGTCCCAATATAAAGAATAAAAAGGGAACCAGGGAGATAGCATTGAGGCCACAGAGTTGCATTATCAGTTTAGGTTTGATGCCCAGCAAGACAAAATTCCCAAGCATCACTGGATGTAGGCTTGGTTTTCAGAATCATTGGGATGTAGTATCCTCTGGCCCAGCAGGGTCATTTGTGCTCATTAGCTGAGAATCATCAGTAGTGATCCTGGGTGACCACTTCTTGAGGTTGGAAGTCCCCCCCAAAGTTGAATAAGAGACATCTGAATTTTGGTAGCTGTTAAATATAATATATACATTTCGACCATCTGTTCTTGTAAACAAAACTGTTCTAAGTCAGGATAATGGCAGAATTTAGACTGCAGAGGATGGTGAGTGAGACAGTTCTCACATTTTTATCTGACATGAGGGAAATAGAATGAGAGATACAGTGGGGGAGAGAATGTCATTCTAGAAGGCACCATCTTCAGGGTAGCTGATTTTTCATTATTAAGATAGAAAAATAACAGAGAGATATATACCATTTTCTAGAAAGGACAACTGGTATTTCTAAATTAGAAACTGTGGTCCCAAGATTTTGAGAAGCTGCAATGAAAATAATATTTTTAGGGCCAGAGCAGTGGCATAAGTGGTAGGGCATTTGCCTTGCGACACGTTAATCTAGGATGGATGGCGGTTCGATCCTCCAGCATCCCATATGGTACTGGTGGTGATGTGGGCAGAAAGGAACTATCATTCACTGCTGGTAGAAATTCTATCTAGTCCAGCCTTTATGGAAAACAATATGGAGACTCCTCAAAAAACTGAAAATTAAGCTCCAATAGGATCCAGCTTTTCAAGATATATCCTATGATCACAAAAATACAATTCAAAAATACCTTCCTCACACCTATTTTTATTGCAGCACTATTTACAATAGCCAGACTCTGGAAACAACCAAAATGCTCTTCAACAGACGAATAGCTAAAGAAACTGTGTTACATGTACACAATGGAATATTGTGCAACCGTCAGGAGATATGAATTCATGAAAGTTTCCTATCATGGATGTACATGGAACTACTATGCTGAGTTAAATAAATCAGAGGGAGAGAGATAAACACTCATCTATGAGTTTTTTTTTTTTTAAGACATTACTGTATTAATGCCCAGAGACAATAGAGATGAGAGCTGGAAGGACTGGCTCATGATATGAAGCTCACCATAAAGAGTGGTGAGTGCAGTTAGAGAAATAACTACACTGACAACTATGGTGACAACGTCAATGAGTAAAAGAAGTAGAATGCCTCTCTCAAATACAGGCGCGTCAGAGGGGGTAAATTGAGGACATTGGTGATGGGAATGTTGCACTGGTGAATGTGATGTTCTTTTTTTTTACTGAAACCTAACTACAATCATGTTTGTAATCAAGGTGCTTAAATAAAGATAATTAAAAAAAAATAGGTGCTTTACCCTAGACCTGGAATCTTTATTGGGAAGGCAAGACTACATGAAAAAGAAAAAAAGAAAAGAAAGAAAAGAAAGAAAGAAAGCAAGAAAGAAAGAAAGAAAGAAAGAAAGAAAGAAAGAAAGAAAGAAAGAAAGAAAGAAAGAAAGAAAGAAAGAAAGAAAGAAAGAAAGAAAGAAAGAAAGAAAGAAAGAAAGAAAGAAAGAGAGAGAGAGAGAGAGAGAGAAAGAAAGAAAGAAAGAAAGAAAGAAAGAAAGAAAGAAAGAAAGAAAGAAAGAAAGAAAGAAAGAAAGAAAGAAAGAAAGAAAGAAAGAGAGAGAGAGAGAGAGAGAGAAAGAAAGAAAGAAAGAAAGAAAGAAAGAAAGAAAGAAAGAAAGAAAGAAAGAAAGAAAGAAAGAGAAAGAGAGAAAGAAAAAGAAAGAAAGAAAGAAAGAAATAAAGAAAGAAAGAAAGAAAGAAAGAAAGAAAGAAAGAAAGAAAGAAAGAAAGAAAGAGAGAGAGAGAGAAAGAGAGAGAGAAAGAAAGAAAGAAAGAAAGAAAGAAAGAAAGAAAGAAAGAAAGAAAGAAAGAAAGAAAGAAAGAAAGAAAGAAAGAAAGAGAGAGAGAAAGAGAGAGAGAAAGAAAGAGAGAAAGAAAGAGAAAGAAAGAGAGAAAGAAAGAGAGAAAGAAAGAGAGAAGAAAGAAAGAAAGAAAGAAAGAAAGAGAAAGAAAGAAAGAAAGAAAGAAAGAAAGAAAGAAAGAAAGAAAGAAAGAAAGAAAGAGAAAGAAAGAAAGAAAGAAAGAAAGAAAGAAAGAAAGAAAGAAAGAAAGAAAGAAAGGAAGGAAGGAAGGAAGGAAGGAAGGAAGGAAGGAAGGAAGGAAGGAAGGAAGGAAGGAAGGAAGGAGGGAAGGAAGGAAGGAGAAGAAGAAGAAGAAGAAAGAGAGAAAGAAAAGAAAGAAAGAAAAAAAGAAAAGAAAGAAAGAAAAAGAAAGAAAGAAAGAAAACACAAGGAAATAGAGACATAACCTGTTCATGGATTGGGAGGACTAACATCATTAAAATTACAATACTTCATAGCATTGTACAGATTTGATGCACTTCCTGTAAGGGTACCCATGACATTCTTTAAAAAAGGATTTCAAACACTCCTGAAATTCATTTGGAACAATAAACAAGCAATAGGAAGTAAACTTATTTTTTCTGTAAAGAGGCAGGCTGGGATGGTGGTTGGGAGATTGAGGACACTGATGAAGAGATGATCACACTGATGGTGGTTTTGGTGTTTGAAATGTTTTGAATGACTATATTAATGATCAACTTTGTAAATGATGGTGTCATGTAAAAATTACGGGAAAAATTAGAATTTTAGTGATTTGAATTACATATTAGTAACTTATTAAAACATTGACATTTTGAAGATATAAATGACATTTAGTAGATACACACGTTTGTATGAGACTTGTTGAATAGATATTACTGTTTAAATAGAAATAGGCTTAAGTCCAAGGACAGATTTAAATCTCAAATATGAAACAGCCCTTTGTTTTGCTTTCCTCATTCTTTTTAAAGTGTTTTGTGGCTTTAAATATATATCCTTAAAAACTATAACCAAGAAGTTGCCAACTTACATTATTTGACTGAGTGCCAAAGAATGACCTGAGGACACACAGACACACAGACACACACAGACACACACACACACACACAAAACCAAAAAAATCAATAACAATGTCCTCCCTGTGTCTGAAGTTTCAATGGTTGTGATTCACTCAGTTGCACCAATGGTGAGAATCTTCCTAAAGCTGCTAATGTTTATGGGGTAGAGAGGGCCAGGAGGACAGTGGCTTGGACTTGAAATAAATGAGCACTTTTGGGGCTAACTCCAATGTGATGATATCAGAAATAGGCCATTTAGATATAGTTGGATTTAGAGAAGGTTCTGAGGATAAGGACCTCATGATCAATGCCTATATAAGCAGAGATAGCAAAGAGCTTGCCTATCTCTTTCTTTTTTTGTTGGTTGTTTTTTTTTTTTTTTTTTTTTTTGAGGGGTCACACCTGGCAGCACTCAGAGTTGATTCCAGGCTCTGCACTCAGAAATCACTCCTGGTGGCCGGGAGCTTTTGCCAGCATGGGAAATGGCAGGCACCCATACTAAAGGCCTTTTTACCAAGCATAGGAGGGTTGCAGGGCTTGGGCCACCCCAACAGCCTTCCATCTTCTTCCTCCAGGACTCCAGGGCCATCCCTGGGCACACACCTATGTGGTCAGCGAGGTGGGTGCTGGGGAGGAGTTTAAAGGGAACCTCAGACTTTCCCCAACCCCCACCCTGCTCAATAGGGAGGGTTTGGGTGGGACTGGTAAAGTTCCGGTCTTCCAGCTCATCAATGAACTCTTTTCTCTTCTGGGAGCCGGGAACATTTGCCAGCATGAGGAATGGCAGACCTCCATGCCAAAGGCCTTTTTAACAAGCTTACAGGAGCTTCAGGGTTTGGACCACCCCATCAGCCTTCCATCTCCTTCCTCCCGGACTCCAGGGCTATCCCTGGGTGCACACTCAGGTGGCCAGCGAGGTGGAAGCCAAGGAGGAGTTTTAAGGGGACCCCAGGCTTTCCCCAACCCCCACATAGCACAAGAGGTGCTGGCTTTGGGAAGTTGCAGGCAACTTTCCTTCTCACCAGTGTCCATTCTGAAATCGCACGGGGACTAATGCACCTGCACGTAAAGTACAGATTAATTAGGGTATCATTGGGTTTAATCTGTTTGTCATATACAGAACGTTTATGTTTTATACTTTTCTTCCCCCCTTTGCTCACCACCTAGAAGCTCACTTTTAGTCCTTTACTCCCTCACCTCCTCCGCCAATTTTCCTACATTTAACCATTTTTACCCTCAATTCTTGGCTCCTCAAAAAGCACATCATTATCTCCACTCAAGCCATTTGCCAACCAGCTCCCAAAGTGAAAAATTGACTCTCGGCCTGAGAAGAAATCAATACTCTGTTCCTATTTATCTACTCTCAGTGGCCTCCTGTCCTACACCTTCCTTCACTGTGTAACTGTGGTTGCTACCATATTAGGCTTCTCAAAAACATTTCCTGATATGGGACTACTGGAAGTCATTTTGCAGACTCCAGAAGGCCAAATCACAGACCAAAGTGGTGTCTTGGATTCAACACTCTCCACCCAACTATTTCTAATGACATAAAAGGGACATGCATATCTCCTTTGAATATCTTAGATGTATTCCCTTAACCACTTAACTCTTATTGAATATCCTCTTATACAATTTTGCCCACTGTTTTTTTATATTTGTTTTTGTTTTATTCTTTGTGATCTGTTCAATAAGGAATTCTGATAGAAGAGCCTTTAGCTTTAGAATTCATATTAGAACCAACTTAAGGGGTGCCCCCAGAGGCACCAATAATATCTGGTGGCATTGTTCCTCTTTTGCATAGGCACAATAAATTTGGAAAATATTACATATGCAAACAAGTTCTTATCTAGTAAAGATAGAAACACTTTTTTGTAATGTAGTTTGTATTTTGCAGCTTGGCCTTATACCCTGAACATTGGCATAATGACTTGGCTCAGGCTTCAGAAGAATGGGTATTGATTGCCCATACACCCCTGAACCATTGACCATCTACAGAAACAACCACAATTGTCTATAACATCACCAGGAAGCAAACCTCTACTAGGAAAGACCCTACTGCTACCTTGGCATTGACTTACTCCAAAGAGTATTCTCTTAACACCCAGACAACTCAGCAACAACAACAACCTGCTTGCAGGGCAGGACGCTCCACATTTAATGGTGAGGTGAAAATAGAGGACGCTCCACATCATCTTGACTTCGATGAAGGAAATGCACAAAAACCAGACTCTTTGACTACAGAAACCTGACACCAATAACAACTAGTGTGCAAAAAAACTTTCATGGGGAACATAGAGAATGATTCAGAGATTGGACAACCTAGTATGCCTGGAACCGAGTATGTCTTATGCCAGAAAAATTTAGGGATAATGTCTCCTTGTATTTAGGCCAAGGCATGTTTTGTTTTTATATTTTTTTCATTTTCCCCATATTTTGCTGGGCCTATGCAAACAACAATTGCCACTCTCACACCATTATTATTGTATTTTTTAAACTTTTATCCTAAAAAAGAAAAAAGAAGAAGAGCATACTAAACTTTCTGCTGGTGCTTTAATGAATTCATTGTGATTCAATAATTTTCACAAAATATACTTGCTACTGAACTTTTTGTTCTTTTCTTTCTCTTCCATCTCTTTAGTTTTTTTTTAATTTTCTATTTTTTTAAATTATGTTCCTTTTGATCTTTCTAAAACAAATGTATTATGATCAGTTATGTCAACAATGTAATGCATTTTCTTTAAATAAAAAAATAAAAGATAGAGAAAAATGTTTTAGCTCTTTAGAAAAATAAAATTGCTCCTGGCAGGTTTAGAGGACCATATGGGATGCTGGGAATCGAACCAGGTTCTGTCCTAGATAGGACTCTTGCAAGGTAAACACCCTATCTTTGTGCTTTTGCTCTGGCCCCACTTACTTGTCTGTCTCTTTTTCACTCCAAGCAGAGGCACAAGAAAAGGTCGTGCAGAAACATTCAAATTGTGATTGCCTGCAACCCAAAGAGGCTTTGGGTTAGCTTTGCTGGCACCATAATCTTGGACTTCCAGTCCATACAACTAGGATAAATACATCCTGTTGCTCAAGATTTAGGATTTTACCAGGAGTAACCCCTGAGCACTGCCGGGTGTGGCCCAAAAACCAAAAACAAAAACAAAAACAACAAAAAAAAAGATTTAGGATTTTAGATTTTGGCAAGCTGAATACACCAAAATATTGTTTCTCACAGTTCCTATTATTGTCTTCAATAAAAAGGACAAAACTTAAAGTTAGGTTAAAATTACAGAGTTGAATAATGAGTTTAATTGGTGATATAGTAATTTATCCTTGGAATAAGGAAATCAAATAACAAGATTATTTTATGACACTGTAGTTATTAAGCCACTTCTTTTGTTGTCAGCAGAAAAACACTATTGCACCACAATGCTGGTAGTGATCACTCTCATCACTTACCAAAGGTCATTCACTTTTTCTCCCACCCCACCCTCACCCCACACACCTCTTACATATTCACTGTTCTTTGTGGCATGAAAATCTAATAAGATGGGAAAACTTAACTTTAATCTTTCCCTGCTGAGCTTGAGAGAGCTTTGTAGACCTTGGCAAGGTGAAAATCTTACCTACAGCATCAGAAAGGGAGCTTGCTTGCTTTATCTCTCCCTACATTCACATCTTTATTCAAAAAGTAGCTCTCAAGAATGCTGATTAAGAAATTCATGGTAGGTTTTCTTGCTTCTTTAATAAATTATCTCCAAAGAGAGGTTTATTTGCCTCTTATATCAGCATTTTATTAGAATGTGCATTTATTAGAAATAGTTTCTTGCTAATTTCCTTAAGCTGGAAGTATTGAGGACTTTGATATATGGACTATTTACAGGAACAAAGAGCTAGGATATACTATCTTTTATTAATATGTGGTGTTGGAAATCAAATCCACTGAAATATCTCCCTGTCCTGGACCATAATTTTTATGTTACACCAACCAGGTTCATTTGGGGGATGGTTTATGTCCTGGGCTTCCCAACAGCGAAAAACTGCTTTGTGAAGATAGGGAAAGCTAAGAAGGATCCAATCATATGAACGAGGCTGGAGAAAACACAGAGATGGGAACACAATGCTGGCCAGAAGGGATGAAGTTCCTGGAGTGGTCACAGAGAGTTGGATTATATGGAGTAGACAGGCTTTGTGAACCTGGAAAATAATTCAGCAGAAGGCAGATGAGGACTGGGGTGAAGGGCACCTCCCTTGCTTGCCTCTCTGCCTCAGGCCTCTTGCTTCTTTTGATTGGCTGAATTTAAATGCAAGTCAGAAGTCACAGGAGTCATTGATTTTGTCTCAGGCCAAAGAGCATGAAGAATAGGGATCAGTAAAAGGATCAGGAATAAAAAGAAAGTAAACAAAACTGCTCTCAGATAGGAGTTTGGGTTCTAGCTACTGCTATTACATGATAAGTAGATGACAACTATGCAAAGAAAAGGAAGGAAGGAAGGAAGGAAGGAAGGAAGGAAGGAAGGAAGGAAGGAAGGAAGGAAGGAAGGAAGGAAGGAAGGAAGGAAGGAAGGAAGGAAGGAAGGAAGGAAGGAAGGAAGGAAGGAAGGAAGGAAGGAAGAGGAAAGGAAGAAGGAATGGAGGGAAGGAAGGAATGGAGGAAGGAAGGAATGGAGGAAGGAAGGGAGGAATGGAGAGAGGAAGGGAGGGAGAAAGCAAAGAAAGGAAGGAAGGGAGGGAGGGAGGGAGAGAGAAAGGAATGGAGGAAAGAAGGAAGGAATGAGGAAGGGAGAAAGAAATGCAGGAAGGAAGGAAGGAAGGAAGGAAGGAAGGAAGGAAGGAAGGAAGGAAGGAAGGAAGGAAGGAAGGAAGGAAGGAAGGAAGGAAGGAAGGAAGGAAGGAAGAGAGGGAGTGAGGAAGGGAGGGAGGGAGGAAGGGTGGAAAGAAGGAAGGGAAGAAGATAGGAAGCAAGGAAAAAAGGAAGGGAGGGAGGGAGGAAGAGAGAAATGAAGGGAGGAAGGAAGGGAGGGAGGGAGAAAGGGAGGGAGGGAGGAAGGGAGAGAGAGAAGGAGGGAAGTCAGGAGGGAATGAAGGTTAGAAAAGATAGGTGGGAAGGAGGGAGGAATGAAGGAAATGAAGGAATGAAGGGAAGATTGCACCCCAGATGGTCCCCCAGGCACCACTAGGAATATCCCTGAACACAAAACCAAGAGACTCCCCAAAACAAGCCCCCAAAACACATTTTGATTGAGTGACATGGAAATTTTTTATTTTATAAAAATAAACTGATAGTACAATAAATATTAAAATATAGGGGCCAGAGTGGTAGCATAGTGGTAGTGCTTTCCCTTGCATGTCGCTGATCCAGGATGGACCTGGGTTTGATCCTGGCATCCCATATGATCCCTTAAGCCAGAAGGGATTTCTGAGTGCAGAGCCAAGAGTTACCCTAGAGTGCAGCAGGATGTGGCCCAACCCCCCAAAAAAAGGAAAGAAGATGAAAATATAAATTTTTCATCTTTATGGAGTTCCAGTTTTAAAAATGAAAAAGATATTAAAATTATATTATCTGATCCTAACATAATTTTATTATAAAATTTATTAGTTATTGCACATAATTTTATTTGAATTAAAAGCATATTTTCACTTTAAAGCAAAGTGATTATTGCCAAAATTACATAATTATAGTACAGAATATAGTACAGGACAAAAATAAACATTTTTAAAATAATTTGGCATAAGTATATGTAGCAAATTTATATATATTTATATTTATATGTGTATGTATATGTAGCAAACTTTATATTTACAATTCACACCACCTTTAAGACAAGTCAGTTGTTAGTGTATAATTATTCTTTCTCGACAAAAATGCCATATACATATAAACCCAGATCTGATAATATATGTACATGCTATGTGCAAAGGAGGCTGTGAAAGAAATGACATCATTGGGGCCAGCGAGGTGGCGCTAGAGGTAAGGTGTCTGCCTTGCAAGCGCTAGCCAAGGATCAGGACCGTGGTTCGATCCCCCGGCATCCCATATGGTCCCCCAAGCCAGGAGCAATTTCTGAGCGCTTAGCCAGGAGTAACCCCTGAGCATCAAACGGGTGTGGCTTGAAAAAACAAAAACAAAAAAAGAAATGACATCATTGCTTTATTCCCTTGTTTTTCACTCCTAAGAGCTTCCTCTAATTGACCACACAGAGATGAGTAGCCTGTCTGGAGTCTTCACTCGATTTGCCAAGATTGATTTAACTGATGTAGCTGAGTGGCGGCCACGGTCTCCCTCCTGCCATTCATGGACCCACTGGAGCACTGGATGCCCCTACCCAACTGAAACCAGCTCTCAAAACCCACAAGGGCAAAACGGGACCATTTTTATCCACCAGCAATAAGTGAAACGTTGTACTACAGAAAACGAAAAAAGCCTTTTTTGTGCTATAATGAAATACTTTATTTTTTTTTAACTTTATTGATGGATTGATTGGTTGGTTGGTTGGTTGGTTGGTTGGTTGGTTGGTTGGTTGGTTGGTTGTTGGGCCACATCCAGTGGTGCTCAGGGTTACTCCTGGCTCCGTACTCTGAACTCGCCCTTAGCAGGCTGGGGGATCATATGAGATGCCGGGAATTGAACGGATCCTTCCTGGGTGGGCCGCATGCAAGGCAAATGCCGTACCACTGTGCTATCTCTCCGGCCCAGTAAGGAAATTCTTGAGCAGCATTTGAATAAATCTGAAAAATATGATAAAAAGCCTGTACCAGGGAACAGAGAAATAGCACAGAGGGGAGGGTGTTTGCCTTATATGCAGTGACTCATGTTGTGTATTCAATCCCCAGCATTCCATATGGTCCTCTGAGCACCACTAGGAGTGATACCTGAGTGTTGAGCCAGGAGGAACCCCTGAGCACTGCTGGGTGTGGCCCAAAACCCCAAAAAAGAAATGCCTGTACTAATGACATCACAGACAACATGGAACATTGAACTGCTCTACATTTGATGTGAGAGAATTCTCTCTTCACTTTCATTCTTACAAGACAAAACCAGGTAATCCTAGTCACACTATTTTTTGTGGGAGGGTTGGTTATGAGGTCACACCTGACGGCTCTCAGGGGTTACTCCTGGCTTTGTGCTCAGAAATTTCTCCTGGCAGGCTCAGAGGACCATATGAAATATGGGGAGTCAAACCCAGGTCCGTCCTGGGTTGGCTTCATGCAAGGCAAATGCTTTGCTATCACTCCAGCCTTCTGATCACACT
Organism: Suncus etruscus; assembly: GCF_024139225.1. Lineage (NCBI taxonomy): Eukaryota > Metazoa > Chordata > Mammalia > Eulipotyphla > Soricidae > Suncus > Suncus etruscus. The sequence continues at coordinate 72,689,455 of NC_064858.1, forward strand.
TTTTAATATTCTCTCTACTTTTATGAATAAGGAGATATTTCTTTCTTCCTAGGAAGGGAAAAAGAAAATCTTCTTACTTAATGACTGTGGTTATCTCCTCCCCCAACTTCTTATTTATCCCACCTGATTGATCAGAACCGCCCACACCTGGAATGGGTGGGCAGAGGAGCTTGCATGGGGGGTAGTGAGGGGATAAGAAGGAGAATTAGAGAGAGAGGTGAATGAGAGGCAAGGGGCAGAAACAAGAATAAGAGGAAGCAAGAATCAACAGCGAGATTCAACAGAAAGTTTCATCATCAGATTCAGTATCAGCAATTAAGCATCAGATTCAGCGTCAGCAATTGAGCATCATCAAAGAGGCAGCAGCAGTAGCTTCAGCAAAGGGAGTTAGCTAGAAAGCTTGAAAAAAAAGCAGCTGAAAGGGAGACAGAGGCCGAGAGAGTCAGAAGAAGTAAAGAAGTAGCGGCTAGGAAAAGGCTTAGTATAGAGGCCATGTGATGAGGTGTACATAGCAGTAGGGACCGTGAAATAAAGCAGGCTGACTCCTGTAACTTCATCTGACTGATCAATCTCTCTGCCCTCACCCTGTAACCTTCTGACCTGCCAGGCAGTAGGGGCTGTGGGAGCCAGGTCTAGCCGAGAAAGGCCTCACTATCCCCACACCAACTCTAGGATTCTTTAACGGGTCTTCCGGAAACATAACAAAAGACTTTATCCCAGGCTCCATCCTAGGAGCAACATAATAACCAAGACCACCAACTACAGAAGATGGATTAAAACGACACTGAAGAATCATAACTGCTAGAACCACAAAGGAAGACTTCATAAGGTTTATTCCTTGAGCTGCACAGCCACCAAGATCTCTAGATACAGAGGTCTGATTTTACCATCCAAGACAAAGCAGTTTTCCATACACCACGAAAGCAACAAGGGGAGAGTAAATGATCATGCAAGGAGTCTATAGTTAATCCCATGACAGTATACTTCAGGGGTGGAGAAACCCTATATCTTGTAGGCCACAGGAATTCCCTCTATAATATCCCCAATAGTTACTGTGCCTATGCAGTGGGAAAAAGAAAAAGAAGAAATAAAAAGCACAAAACAATCATTTTTCCACATATTTATTTATCGATTGATCGATTTTTTTTACATCTTTATTTTGGTGTAGAGATTGAAGTTGATGTCTCCAATATTATTTTATTTTATTTTATCTTATTTTTCTCTTTCTTTTTGCACTTGAGCATGACTTGATTTCAGAACCGAGACTATTGTGTGGTGCTTGTCTTTATTGCTGTATTGCTCACTGGTTATTTAATTTGATATTTCTTTCTGTATTGTTGTGGTGTTTCAATTACCTTTTTCACATCCTCTCTCAAACTGAGGTTGGAAGCCTTTAGCAGGGGTCCTCAAACTTTTTAAACAGGGGGCCAGTTCACTGTCCCATTGGAGGGTCTGACTATAGTAAAAACAAAACTTATGAACGAATTCTTATGCACACTGCATATATCTTATTTTGCAATGAAGAAACAAAACAGATACAAATACAATATGTGGCCCACGGGCCATAGTTTAAGGACCACTGCAGGACTCCGCCCATTTCAGCGTATTTGACTTCTTTTTTTTTCTCTTATTTTGTACCCCAATCTATTGCTTTTCTTTCCTTCAAACAAAACCACATACCTCGATTTATCTAGCTCTGCCTCTTAAATAAAGGGGGAAACAAGGGAGGGTTCCAGGACCAAACAGATATATGATCACTAATAGAAAGCCAGACAAAGAAGGGTCCACCTACTCTAGTAGCCCGGGGGTGATGGTGGGGTATATGGGTTGTAGAAAGGGCACTGGGATAGGGGGAGGACAAATTTGTTGCTGGGTATTCCCCTGATTCAATGTTAATATGTACCTAAAATATTACTGTGAAAGATATGTAAGCCATTATAAAAAAATATTTGTGTTTTAATCAGAAACTTTCTTTGACTTACATGTATTATTATATTATATTAATTATATTATATTTTATGTTACTATATTATGTTATGTTAGTTTACCTCATTATGTTAATCAATTTTGTCTCTTGAATAAATTCTTACAATAAATATATATATTAAAACAACATATGAGCACACTGGCTATAAATAAATCTTGTATCTATTTGTTTACGTATTAATTTTGAAAAAAAAATGGTGGCAATGTGTTGCTCTATCCAAAACATTCTGAGAAATTTCTTCTTTTTATTTTTTTCTGGCAAAGCTTCAGAGACCTCATTTGGAGTTGGAGGTTGAACCAGGACTACTGCGTGGAAAGCATGCTCTCCTGCCTATTGAACTATCTCTCTGGTCTTCATAGTTCCTTTCTGAGAAGAAAATTAAAGTTTTCATGAAATTTATATTTTTTCTCTTTGATGTCAGTTGCAACAGCTTATTAAAGTTTAAAGGAGATAAAATATATCTTTAATGAGGAATTCCTTCTTAATCATTTTAAAATACAGGATAGGGGCTGGAGTGCAAGTATAGCAGGTAGAGTATTTGCTTTGCATGTGCTGGACCCATGTTCTATTTCTCCAGCACAGCACCCCATAAGAATCTCCAGAAGAGATTCCTGAGTGCAGAGCCAAGAATAGGCACTGAGCACAGTTGGGTGTAGTTCCACAACCAAAAATATAAATTAATTAAGAGCTAAAAAGGCAGGACTACTAGAGGGCTGACTAGAGACAGGAGCAGCACGTTAGCAGGCATCTGCCCTATCCTGGCCTTAGGCTACTCAGTCAGCTCTGTCCATCTGGTCAACTTTCCACATACTGTTTCCATGTGGAGCAAAGGTATCAGAAAGACTCTGTCCTAGGTGATACACAGACCCAGACCCCTTAGTCATGCTGATCCCTGACTGGCTGTTCCCCCTTATCCTCTCTTTCTGCCCTAGGCCTCCACCTCCTGCTATGATTCCTCAAACACTTTGTGCTTTCATTGTCTCTCTTTTTGTCTGACAAATCCACACCTGTCTCCCATGCTTTCTTCCCTAATTGGGCAACCATCATTTCTCAGAAGCACTCTCTGACCCCCACTAAACTTACATCACTGTCTAGTGCATCACAAACCTTCAGAAATCAAGACCCCCCTCAAATCTCACCCACACAGATCCACTCAACATTCACTACTTCTTGCCTAATCCAGTTACCCATGTCTAATCCTATATAGGCTTTTCTTTATCATATTCTTTTCACCTGTGTATATTTTCATTACTTATTTCTTAATTTTAATCTTTAATGATTATATTAAATATTTTAATTTTTATTTATCCCATCTGAGGTCTTGATTTACTCTCCTGTACCAATAACAAATAAAATATTACATTTACAAATAAATCCCAACTACCCGAGTCAATGTGATTTTTGAGTTTTATTGATTGGTTGGTTGGTTGATTATTGGAAGGAGAAAATGTATCTCTCATCATATCTGGATATACATAGCAATTTCTCAGGTTTTTTTTACAGTGGTCTGGAGAGATAGTACAGTAATTAGTAATTACAGTGATTGGTTTGCACAGATGTGATCTTTGATCCCTGAGCACTTCCAGGAGTGATTTCTGAGCACAGAACAAAATGTAACCCTGAGCACCACATTGCATATGGCTTCAGCCCCCTCCTTATGCTTATTTATTTAATTAGCATCTCTTTTCTTTCTTATTCTCTCAAAAAAACACAAATATACACATTCCATATTTCAAAACTCTCAATTCTGCATGCAAGTTTAGTCTCTTTAATTCATGTCACAATAAAAAGATTAATTCATGTTTTAATAAAACATATTTCCGACTAAAGGTGAAAAACTGTTTTTTGAGATTTTGAGTAGGTATCAACTACATAGTCAAATACACAGGAATACCTTTATTAAGTGTCAAATGAATGATGTGTCTCATAAATATACCCAGTGGGCTGCATGCAAGGCAAACACCCTACCTACTGTGCTATATTGCTCTGGCCCAAACAAAAATTTTTTGTTTTGCAACTAATCTCTGCAAGAAGGTAAAATAACAATTATGTGGTCATCACTTTTTTCACACATATACTTCTAAGTATCAGGTGGCAATAACCCTGGTCTTCAGATTCAACACAGCTGAGACTTACTTGCTGTAACTATTGACCCAATTATTTTTCTATACAATTTTTAACTTTTCTTTAAGTTTTAACACAGAGTATTCTTTTTGTTCTGTTTTGTTTTGGAGTCACGCCCAGCAAAGCTCAGGGGTTACTCCTGGCTCTACACTCAGAAAGCACTCCTGGCAGGCTCGGGGAACCATATAGAATGCCAGGATTCTAACCACTGTCCTTATGCATGCAAGGCAAACACCTTACCTTCATGCTGTCTCTCCGGCCCCAACGTAGAATATTCTTATGCCTATGTTTCCTCATTTTAATTCTGGAATAAATGAAACTACAGAAAAGATAAATAGCTTTTAAAATTGTCATCAGTAAAACTCTGGAAAGGTTGAGGGATCATTTATTTAAGGAAACCTGCAAAGCAATAGATGAGAAGCTCAAAAGGAGCAAACTCTCTTCAATTTCCTCTTAAAATTAAAAGGATCAGGGAACTGCTGGGATGGAGTTGAAATCGCATGGTCCTCTATCTCACTTTCCCCGTGGCCATGTTCTCGGTTGCCAATCAGGCTGATTGGTTTGAGCACAACGTCATACAGCTCAAGAGGGAGCTGTGGCTTCCAGAGACTGAGAGGCACCGAGAGCTGGAAGGATTGCTTGAGGAAACAGCGGGAAGAGAAGCCACTCCAGGGTGTCCAGCACAGCTCCTGAAGCGCCGGACAAGTTTGAAGCCCCGGGCCTGCCCTCCATAAAACAGCTCGCATGAAATAACACACAAGCATGCGCGAAATAATACACATCACACACACACACAATTAGAACACAACTTTAGGGTTTTTTGTTTTTTATTTAAACACAGTGGTTACAAGGTGGTTCATAATACAGTCCCCCCCAATTGATAAAGTTGTTCATGATTGAATTACAGTCATATATGTACAATAGCCTTCACCAGTGTGCATTTCTTACTCCAATGGCCTCAGTTTCCCTCTCACCCTTCCTGATTCCCTCTTCCCTTCAATCCTCCCTCCCCCCCTTCTGCCTCTGGGCCAGGCATTTTACTTCATCTCTCATAGATAGATAAATAGAGAGAGAGAGAGAGAGAGAGAGAGAGAGAGAGAGAGAGAGAGAGAGAGAGAGAGAGAGAGAGAGAGAGAGAGAGAGAGATGATAGACAGATTATATTTTCTGACGTATAAGACGACGGGCACATAAAACAACCCCCTAATTTTCCTGTTAAAATATAGGGTTTGGGCTATATTCGCTGTATAGACTACCTCTCTTTTAATGCACACCAAATGGAAACTAAAAAACGTAAGAGAAAAAGATTAGAACCCTCAAAGGTTAACAGTATATGTTTAATAAAGCTAGACTTTGGAATGCCAACAATCATTTTACATTTGTCATTTGTATGACTGTGATTTTTTAATTTTGATCTACATTGAGAGGAGAAGAGGGGGTTCCTCCAAGAGCAGCTGGCTGGGGTACAGTGATTAATAGGACAGCTAGAGAGAGACAGAGGCCTCTTCTGAGTCCCATAAAAGCTGAACAGAGGACTGAGCACCAGAAAGCCACATATCAACGATGACACCCAGCGGCTAGAGGGGATTCAGCGCTTGATAATTCAGCTCCTCTGTGTGCCCTGAAAGATTAATCAGGACAAGCAGAGTGATGACGCCTGGCAGCTGGATGGGATGAGGTGGTAAGAGGGGGATGGATAACTCGTCCCTGAAGCTAGAGTAAATTTCAGCGTGCCATATACAGGCGTATAAGAGGACCCCCGACTTAGTTTTTCAGAGGTTAAAAAGTCGTCTTATATGCCGAAAAATACTGGGTGTGTGTGTATATATATAAACATACATACATATATATTACATATATACACACACATAAATATCTTCTTTATTGGACACTGGTTGTTAATGAAGGGGTGCCACTCATGTCACTTTATCTGCTTTCAGCACCCAGTTTTTGTCCAGAGTGATCAGTTCCAACTATCACTTCCATAGTGAACCCTTCTCTATTCCAACCAAACTTTAATTTTTATACGATAGTTTTATCTCTAAATCTAAATTAGTATATCTCCATGTGGCAATTATAAATAGTTTGCTTTTAAAATTTCTTTAACAAATTCTAAGTATTTCTTTCTTTTATTGTGGTTTTTTCTTTTCTTTTTTTGTTTTTGTTTTTGTTTTTGGTTCACACCCGGCAGCCCTCAGGGTTTACTCTTGGCTCCAGGCTCAGAAATCGCTCCTGGCAGGCTCAGGGGACCATATGGGATGCTGGGATTTGAACCAATGACCTTCTGCATGAAAGGCAAACGCCTTACCTCCATGCTATCTCTCCAGCCCCTCTTTTTTTTTTTTTATTTAACAAATATCTTGTCACTTTTTCTCTGCTTAATTTTTTATGGCCCAGGTTTCTTGGGCTGATATATAGCAATATTTTATAATCTCAAAAACCACAAAGACAGATTTATTTTTTATTTTTTAATAAAGTAACACTTGGGAAAATTAAAAGGTAAGTAAACAGCTAGATCAGTTGACAAGCTTCACCTAAATCTAAAGAAAGTAAGTAAAATTAAATTTTATCTAGAAATATATTAAAGGTATATTCATAGAACTAAATTTTGCTCTCAATGCTCATAAATGGCTATTTAAATAGCATGCACAAATTATTATTTTCAAATGCTTCCTAAGGTTCCTTAAAATATGTCATAATTTTGCTCATTTGTATTCTGTGTTAGTTCTTATTTATATGGAAGTTTGGGCAGATAGTGATCTCCTAAATAATAGCAAAATTAAACTAGCAAAAATTGTTTGACTTCTATTTAGCACACAGAGCAGTAATTTTCAAAAATTTATACTTGCAGATGAACATCTTCCTTCACATTGGTCTCCAGACTGGCAAATGTGTAGACATGGGAGTAAATGGATAGTTTTCTATCATTCTAAACCTGTAATTAGCACCATTATGCTGAATACTGCTCCAGCGAACATTGATGCAGAAGAATCCTCTGTCTTGTGAATAGACATCAGGTGCCTCTGAGTTGAAGAATCCCCAAAACTAAGATGCAACCAATGGGTGTTGGTCTCATTTTACCCAACTGACACAAAAGTGTCAGTTCTGTTTTGGGTTTGCCTGCTCTACACCTGAATTTGTCAATTATTTCTCTATGAAAAACATAATCTGCAACTTTTGGAAGGATCATGGAAATCCACTAGACCCATCAATCATGATGATTATATTTTTTATTCAAATGCTGTCACTGCTAGGAGTTTTCTTCTCTGCTACACTAAACTTTTGACATTCCAGATGGTGCTAAGGAATCTCCTAGGTGCACAACACCACTAAATTACATTGTTGGCAGCTTGCAAAGGTACTTAAACCTGTCTGTCTGTATTATTCTTCCAAGCTCTCTTTATGCTTTTATTTTTTTTAGAAAATCTAAAGTGGTTGGTGGAAACAATCAAGTTCCAAATGTTTATATTCCCAATGTAAAAAGTCTTGTCAAGGAAAATTCTCTTATAAAAGAAGGAAATAGAAGGAACAGATCTCTAGATAATTATTAATATATAAGAGAATTATTAAGAGTTAAAGTTATTCTTTGTACATAATTGTAAATTAAAATTTTATTTAAACCACTGTGATTTACAAAGTTATTCATAGTTGAGTTTACAAAGTTATTCATAGTTGAGTTTCAGAACATCCAATGTTTCAAGACCAATTACACCACAAGTGCCTACCTCTCTACAAAAATATTCCCAGAATCCATACCATACACCACCACCCCAGGTCCTCAGCCTGCCAACAACATAACTGGCATCATTTTAAATTTGGTTGTTAAAGCTTGGTTCTCAGGATTTCATTGTTGTTGACTCTGGCTTGGATATTTAATTCTGTTCTTTTTTAACCCACCTATGCACCTGAGGTCCTTACTTGTAAATTTTATAAAGTTTGCTATGTTTTATCCACAATAAAAATTAATATACAATATTTTTCCACCTAGGTATTAAACCTGACATTTATGATGAGCATCAACTTTGTCCAACCATAAACCTTACTTATTACATAATTAAAAATTAATTTATAAAATCATTATATATTTATTAGCAAGTTAAAATGAAATAGTGACTAATCAGTTAATTATATGAGTAGGTAAGTAACACTACCTGGTAGAAAATATGGGGCAAGAGATAATACAGAGACTAGGGCTCTTGCCTGGTATGTCCTACAGTGTTATTGATAGTTGAATTTGGGCATATAGTCCAGCACCAATGCCATACCCAGTGTCAACTTTCCTTCACCAGTGCTCCCATGTTCCTTCCCACCCCCAACCCAGACTGTCACCTTAGCAAGCACATTATAAAATTTGGTGGTTATAGTTTTGATCCCATGTCTTCAATGTTGTATTTTTTAATTAACAAATGGCTATCAAAAATAAATCTGTTTCCATGCCTTGGACCCATAATGGTGTACCATCAATCTTTGTTGAATAGATTTACACCTCATACACAATACCCAGGAAGGCAGAGAGCTGTGCTCCCAGGCCCTTGGCAGTCAAAGTAAAGATTTATGTGCTAAAGTATCTTGGAAGGAGTAGGCGGAATTTTAAGCTCCTCTCAGCTGAGTTCAAAATTCAGAGAGCCTTAATAAGACCACATATGAGCCCAGTTTCTCTCACCTTGTGGGACTGCGATTTGTACAAGGAGTGGCAGGCATAATTTCATATTCCCCTGGCTTCATCAAATCCCAATTTATCCTCTAATTTATAGACTCAACATTTTTTTACTAGGGGCCAATGCCATTATAGAAACAGCACCAATAGAGATAGAATGGAGATCTATGACCTGGTATGGACAGGTCAGTGGCCCCTAAAAGCTGATAAGTTAGCGGTGTTGAAAGAATTAGTGGACAAATCGTTAAAATTGGGACATATTAAACCTCCTTTTCTCAGTGGAACTTGCCTATCTTTGTGATCCAGAAAAAAATCAGGGAGATGGTAGCTTTTAATGAACTTTAGAGCTGTGAATTTAGCCATCATCCCTATGGGTAAACTACAGACTGGCTTGCTATCACCTGCAGTTATCTCAAAGGATTGGCTCTTGATAATAATAGATTTAAAAGACTGTTTTTTTTTTTATCATTTTCCAATACACCCGATGATAGGAAGCATTTTGCTTTTTCTGTACAATAATCATGCCCAAGCCACTGTTACCAATGGAAGGTTCTCCCTCAGTTTTTTGTAGATAAGATCTGAGCCCTGCTCATGAAAAGTTCCCCCAGCGCTAATCACTCATTATACAGATGACATCCTACTTGCCTTGCCTAATCAGAAAGGCTTGCAAAATTTGTATTCATTTGTTACTGACTGTTTACAGGCTTTAGGGTTAAAAATAGATAGGGGAAAAAATCCAGACAATGCCACCATACTAGGTTTGTGGTTCATACCTCAGTAGAACAAATGAAAGAAAACAGCTGTGTGGTAATTTATGATACTCATACATATGATACAAAATTATAATTGATGTTATTTTTCATAAATCACAATGTACAAATATTCTGAAGTCAATTCTCTTTTTTCCAATGAACCATAATTTCTGTTCCATAGAATGACAGCAAAGAAATCTTTGATAATATGTAGTGTCAACTTTTCTTTTTTCCCCCTAAATTCACAGTTGACCATTTCTTTTTTTTTGGGGGGGGGGGGGGCCACACCCGGCGTTGCTCAGGGGTACTCCTGGCTGTCTGCTCAGAAATAGCTTCTGCTCAGAAATAGCTCCTGGCATGCACGGGGGACCATATGGGACACCGGGATTCGAACCAACCACCTTTGGTCCTGGATCAGCTGCTTGCAAGGCAAACACCGCTGTGCTATCTTTCCTGCTGTGTTATCTTTCCGGGCCCGTCAGTTGACCATTTCTATGGGCATAAAACAAGAGTAAGCTAACAAGAAATTTTTTCAACACTTCATTCCAGCACAGGAATCATGGGACTATAATTGAGTACTCATCTGAATGAGAGACCTGCTGATCATAATAAATGACTGTATATACTATAACCTTGATCTGACCCAAATGTTTCAAAATTTATTTTGAAGCTTTATTATGCATAAATATCTACTTTTTTGCAGTAAAACCACCTGGAACTTTTTCTCACCTGAGGCTCACATTTATAGTTGATAATGGGAATAAATCTTATAAGAATGTAGGACCACATTGCTTCCATGTAGGATTAAGTCACTAGCAACTGTTATCATCACTAACACTATTAACTTATTTGACCCATACAAAACACTAAAAACAGTGTAAGTAAAGTTGAAAATATCACAAATGTGACACTGAGTTGTTTTCTGAAACCAAATCTTTTCTTTTCCAGTTATACTGGAAATTAAAGAGATTAATAGCTTGCTCTTGATTTAGAGCTCAGTGAGAATTTAGACTTACCGGTAGTACTTGTAACATCAGCCAAAGCAGCCTAAGATATGAGCAAAGAGATTAATTGAAGACCTTTTAACACAAATAGCCAAACCACAGCACAGGTAATGTTCACAAAGAATGTGTAATATTTGGTTGGTTGCTACAGTTTCTTCTAGCACGTACATACCAAATTCCATTACCCCAAATACTCATTGAGCTCTAAGTCAAGAAAAGGAATGAAATCCTGTCATACAATGTCAAATTTTATGTTTGAGAATTGAGGGTATGTCCAAATCCTTAAAGATGCAAGCCAACAGTAACAAGGAAGGATCATTGACTTTGGGGGAAGATTCTGATTTCAGCTTTGAATAATATAATTTGAAATGTCATTAAATCATTTTACAGACACATCAAGTGAATGTTTGGGCAATGTTGTGAGTTTCACAAATAAGTCAGGAATATAGGTTTTAATGTACACATGGTATGTGAATCTTGAATCAAATTTAAGGACTCAACTTACCTAAGGAAACTAAAGAAGTTCCTAGGACCAAAGAGCTAGTACAGGGCTAAGATGCTTGCCTTACATGCAACTGCTTCTGGTGCAGCCACAGCACTCATGATCCTTGGCACCACTTAGAGAAGCCTCTGAGCACCAATGGCTGTGACTCACTATCCCACCAAGGAAAAAGTTCCTAGGATGTAACCATAAGAAACTTCAGCTTTCAGAGTAAAAATATCAAGAGAAAAATAAGAAAAATATCAAGAGGAAAATAAGAAAACCAAAGAGACAAGAAAAAGAGGAAAATTTACCTTATTAGAAACCCAAGAAAACCGTGTGATCAACAAGGAGTTGATAAATCAAAACCAAACACACCCAAACTAAAGCACATTTAGGTAAGTTTCTTTAAAATCTTGACATCCTTGATAGCCCTGGAAAGAGGCAGTGAATGAAATGACATGAGTAGAAGCAGTTGGTGATGAATGAAGTATCAGAGGGGAAGAGGAATCTCATTAGAAGGAAGACCACAGGGGGTCAGGAGTGCTTTCAAGAAGCTCAGGTGTGTCCAAATGCCTGGCTTGAATACATAATAAGTTGATTCCAAATGTTAGAATCCTGGAACTAACTTTAATAATTTTCAAAACTCAGTTCACCCCTCCTGTCTTTCCTAATAATCTAAATCAAGTCAGGTAATGGACCCATAGAAAAATATAAACAAACTTCTTTTAAACCATTTAGCTTATTATAATTATTGGAATTTTTGTTGCTTCACTCACTAAAACAAAACTAAAATAAAAACTCACTAATATAAAATAAAAATAAAATAAAATAAAACTCAAGTGTCAGTGTAACATTCACTACCAGATCTGGCCTGTTTAATGTTCTGCTCATATGGTCAGAGGTAGCTTGTGAATAAAGTCAGTTATATTAATTTGATAAATACAAATGTTAAATATTCACTATTAAAATAATCTACCCATAGAAAAGCTTTGGGATTGGTCGTTGTTGTTGATTATGTCACTTGTACTTATATGGAAGTACTCAATGGTTCTTGGGGTTCTGGGGTTATACCTTATGAGGGGATCCAATCCAGAGCCTTACTCATGCAAAGCTTATGCTCTACCACTCAAGCCACAAACCTAGAACATTTTAAAGACTTTGTAAAAAAAGAAACAAAAAAAAAAACTTCTAAACTATACCTGAACTTGATATGCTAAAATATATTAGAACAAAGTAAGTTATAGGACTAAAGGATTTTTTTTCTCTTGTCTATACCATATTTTATGTATGGCATTTAACAACTAAATCCGAACTCAAGAGAGGGTGTGCAATAAATACTCATTGGTTAATGTTTCTTTTAATTGCATGGAATTTTGCATACACAAAGCAAAAAATATTGCAGCTAAACAATAATTTCTTTCTGACATTAGTTGAACAGTTGTATCACCTATGAATGTGACAAAATAATGATTCACTATCCTACTGTCACATAAAACAGTAGGCAAGCAAGTCATGGTAGATAAGACCATTCATTCACTACATAAAACAGATATATGGGTCCCCACACAGTATGGGCTCTTCTTTTGCTGTCAGGTAATTAACTTTGCTAGCCTAAGTTCTAATTGTTTGAATTTGTTGCTCTTAAAAACTTACAATAAAGTTCATCTCTCAGGAATACCTCTGACAGGCAGAAAAGTTGTATAGTATCATAAAAGTGGGACTTGTCCTAGTGAGAGAACTTTACAAGGTATCTCATTTATTTCCTTTGATAAATCAGCATGGGACATTTTCCTTCTCTGCAAAGTAAATTTATCTTATCCTTTTGCTGCTGCTTCTGCTAGTCACCTGACCCTACACTTTTCATGACTAGACAAAACTAGTAGAAAATACTATTTCCTTTCCCAGTCTATCAGATGAGGCTCCCTGTATGTCCATGCTTTGGCAAAAGTTACTGGCACTTCTATGTTTTTTCAGAAGCAAAGTAATCATTTGTGAAAGAAAAAAAATTGCAAGGCACAATTTAAGCTATGAACCCATATAATACTTGATTTGAAATATGGATCTTATCAATAGGACCAAACTTTTAGTTTAAAGCCCTTTTTAACTGAATTAAAGCCCTTCTTTCAGTGATTCTGACACAGCTAGGAACTGAAGGGAAGCTCATAATTTTATCTCAATTTCAAGCTATAAAATAAGATGTTGTGTCAATTCTAAAATCTACATAGGGGCCTGAAAACACTAGTTCAAAAAGATATTAATGCTCCTCTATTCACTGCAGCATTATTCACAATAGCCAAGATCTAGAAATAATGCAATGTTACAGAACAGATTATGAGATAAGGCCAGAGAGATAGTATTAAGATAGGGTGCTTGTCTTGCACATTGTTGACCCTAGTTTGAGCCCCTGCAGGAGTGATCTCTGTGCACACAGACAAAAGTAAACTCTAGAACAACTGGGTATGGCCCAAAGGCAAAAATAAATCAAATAAAACCCACATGACCACATAAAGAAATTGTGGCATATATGCACAATGAAATACTATGTGGATTTAAGGAAAGATGAAATTATGCAATTTGTTCTATATGTTATGTGGATGAAAAAGGTGAATATCATGTTAAGTGGAGTTAGCTAAAAGAAAAGTGACAGATACAAAATTATCTCTCTCCTGTGTGGGACTTAAGGAAATACAGCATGGGAATAACAAGTGGTCAAAAACAACAGACTCTGTAAACTGGTTTTCAGACTGAACTTTCCAAGTGGGGGGTTTGAAGGAAGATCTTGAGACAATGGTAGAGGGAAGTAGAGGGTGTGGTATTGAAATATTATCTGCATGAAATCGAGTCAATAACAGTTTTGAAAATTATAGTGCTTCAAATGAGAAAAAAGAAAACCAATGTAATTTCTGGGAAAGATGGTTGCATGAACACAACCGTCTTGCTTTCCTTCCAAAATCCCATCAAAGGTATGAAAGGGATATTCCAACTGGAAATGTCAACTTAGTCTTGGACACCAGAAGAGAGCTTCATTAGTTCATCTCAGAAATGAATCAAGTCAGAACACTCCTTCAGAAATCAAAATACAAAATAAGGATACTTCACCACTGCTATTAAATTCAGAAATGAGGGTAGAAAACCAGACCATGGCAAATTTCTCCTTTCCTGTCTTTGCTCACCAAGGAACACAGGACTCCACAGACAGCATATGAAGGTTCCATGAATAGTTTCTAGCCAAACCACTAATCAACAGAGAGCCAAGAAATTTACTACAACACCTAGAATATAGAAAACAAGGAATCCAGAATGTGCTAGAGACAAAGGTCTATGTTTGGTGCAGTAAGTCTGCATATCCTCATGTCCTTTTACGCTGCTAATCTTGAATATTCTTATGGAGTTAGTTGTTTGTTTCTTCCCCCACTTCCTTCTGCCTAGACTCAGAGAACCTCTGTGAAACATTTGGGGTGAGAAAGAAGCATACCAATTTCTGACAGAACCCACTCAACTCCTACAAAGATTGGCAAGCGCAGGCAACCTTCTGGAAGTCAAAGAAAACTGAAAAATTGGACCTAAAAATTTTTTAGAGAATAAATAAAAGGAAGCACCTAAACACATTACAGGCATTCATTATTTTAGCAGCTATTTTCTGAGTACTTATTTATTTATCTGGCACTGTGCTAAGTGAAATGGGACTCTGCAGGGCAAGGATGAGGGGGGGGGGGCTCCTGGGCTGGGTGCAGTCTTGTCTGGGTGCAGTACCTGGACATCTTTTGAGGAAAATGCCTCTGATTATTTGATCAAATATCCCTTTGTGAAATATCTAATTTTTTCAACAAGAGTCTACAAAACACTGATTTAATAGTGAAGTAAGGGACAAATCTAGGATTAATAATTATTTGAAAATGAAAGAATAGAGTCAAATAGAATAGAGTCAGTAGAGTCAAAATATTAAAAATCAAATTATTAAATTATAAGATAAATTTGGTAATTTTCTTAGAACTTTCGTGAAAGTCTTAAAATTTTTGTTTTGAGAGAAAATAAAAAAGTAAAAGTGATCTTATTGATTCTATCTACTATTACTAGGGAACTCCAAAAGAAATCAAGAATGAAAATAATAAAAGGATAATTTTTGCTAATCTGGGACTGAAAAGATGATGCATACAGCTGGAATGCATACATTGTTTTATGAATGAGCTCCCCCTTTGGAAGCTCTGGGTTCTATCTACACAGCCACATAATCCCCTCCTACCACCCACCCAGAATGACTCCTGAGCACCACACCAGGAAAGGACCCTGAGCACTGCCATGTGTGTCCTCCCACGTTTTGTTGACCTAAGAAAAGCCTAACTTCTTTGTGAAATTGATAATTTCCAGCTGTGCAATTACATGCAATTAATTAATATTTATGTAAAAACTCTAAATGTCTAAAAGAAACCAAAATGTTGAAAAGGAATAGGGCATAAGGATTAACACTATATTATTAAAATAAATCTTGAAGAGTGTGATGTTGGTATATGGGTAAGCAATGCATTACAACAGAATGGAATGTCCACAAATATATTCACATTTACATGTTTAAAATAATCCTGACAAAGTCATAAACACTGACTCTGACAGGGAACAGAAAGTCTTTTCAATGAATAACTATGGAACAGACATAAATATCCTCAGGTATAAATTATTCTTTGATAAAAGAGCAAGAAATACAAAGTAGAACAAGAAATACCTCTTCAACAAGTGGTCTTGGGAAAACTTGTCAGCTACATACAAAGAAATAAACTCACACCTCTTTTTAACACCATGCACAAAAGGCAAATCAAAATGGGCCTTGATATAAGACTTGAAACCATAGGAACCCAAAGGAAAACATAGAACACTCTATGACATTGAAGCTAAAAGCATCTGCAAGGTTAAAATAGCACTGTCCAAGCAAGTAGAAACAAATATAAATACACAGGACTACATTAAACTAAGAATCTTCTGCACTTCAAAAGAAATGGTGACCAGGATACAAAGACTGCCCACAGAATGGGAGAAACTTCTTACTTAATACCTATCTGGTGAGGTTAATAACTAAAATATGTAAGGCACTGATAGAGTTTAAGAAAAAAATCTAACCCCATCAAAAAATGAAGATGAATAAAAATTTTCTCAAAGAAAATACAAATAGTCAAAGGACACACGAAAAAAATGTTCCACATTTTAATTATTAGGAAGATGCAAATCAAAACAACTATGAGATATCATCTCACACCACATCACATAGAGCAAGAATAACAGATGCTAGAAAGGGGGACTGTCATAAGCTTCTGGTGGAAATGTAGAATGGCCCAGACTTTTTGGAAAACAATACGAATATTCCTCAACAAATTAGAAATTGAGCTCTTGTATGACCCAGTAATACAACTCCTGTGACTATACCCTACAACCCCAAGATACAAGGCAGAAAAGGTATCTGCACTCCTATGTTCATTGCAGCACTATCCACAATAGATAAAATCTGGAAATAACCCAAATACCTGAGAACAGAGGAATGAATAAAGAAATTGTACACTTACACAATGGAATATTATGCAGCTGTTAGAAAAAACATGCAATCTACTTATACCTGGGTGTATATGGAGAGTATTATGCTAAGTGAAGTGAGTTCAGAGAGATAGACAGAATTATTGCACTAATTTGTGGGATATAAATAAAAGATATTATGGTAATAATGCCCAAAGACAAATAGAGATGAGGGCCAGAAGACTAGTCCATAGATCAGCACTACAAGTCTAGAATTATAATATGGATGCAGTTGTAATTTCCTCTACCCTTATCCCGTTTCCCTTAGGGGATTGTCAGGAATTAAACACTCTTCTCTAAGGGTGAGTCTTTCTCAAAATCACCTGAACTCACCTGCTGTGGAGTGGGAGTTACAGATAAAAACTTCTGCTTGCTTGGTAATGAGATTCCAGAAATGTCCTTGTTGCAAAGAGAAGCACCATCCCAACACTTGAAGGGAGGCTCCTATGATTTTGTGTGGTTCTTACTGTCTATTTTCTTCTTATAAATAGATAAATTTCTTCTTATAAATAAATAAATTTCTTCTTATAAATAGATCTATTTTCTGAGAAAATAAATGGAGTGTGCAGACTGCTTCTGCCTAAGTAAGGGCCAATAAGGACTGGCTTAAGAGAGAGGAAGAAAAGACATAAGAAGTTGGTGCTCCACCCTCAGAAGCAGCCTGAACCCAATTCCAGGCTCTCTCTAGGGTGTGGGAACTAGCCGGGCCATAAATAGGAATTTCTGTAGTGTTGCTGTAGTCACTTAAGCTGGGGAGACCCAGAGAACCATTCCTGTACCATAGTTTAGAAAACAACCCACCTACTAAGATATCTACTCTGCTCTTGCACTTTCTAGTCACTTTTCTGCAATATAATCTTTTATACCCCTCAAAATAAATGATATGCCCTGGAGGCATGACAGGGAGAGGGAAGCATCCACTGAGAACTGTGTATTGTCTTGGTAGAATAGAATCTGTTCTTTGCACCAGGCTTAGAATACTGGTATCCTCCAAAGAAAGAAGAGCTAAAAGTATGATTCTACTCTAACAACTGAACACTGGAAATGACCTCCCTGGTCCCCAAAAAGTCCTCCCAGTCATGTGATGTGGATGTCTATAATGAACACAAGTTGCATTTTGGTTGCATTTTGTCTGGTTCCATTATTGAGTTATCTCTCACGTGACACAGTCTAAGAAATTTGCTAACAACTCTCATGACACCTCTATCTTCCTTCCTCTGGGCTAAGATCCTAGATCCTTCAATTAGAAAATAAGTATAGGGGCCAGAGCAATAGCACATCATTAGGGCATTTGCCTTGCACACAGCTGACCCAGGGCAGACCTGGGTTCAATCCCCAGCATCCCATATGCCCCCGCCAAGCCAGGAGCAAATTCTGAGCACATAGCTAAAAGTAGCCCCTGAGCGTCATCAGGTGTGGCCAAAACAAACAAACAAACAAACAAAAAGAAATAAGTATGCCTGAATAGAGTCATTTGAACAAAATTCCCAGCAGTCTCACTGAATCAAAAAACCCCATATGTGTAAACATTAAATAGGGAAATTCCTCTGATACCATAGACAAGGCTGGCAGCAACACAATGGGCCCAGCTAAACAAAGTCATCAGCACTGGGGTGATGAAAACGACACAAATTAAAAATCTTCCCCACGTAATAGATGATCTCTGTGTTTCGCCAGTCAATTGTGTGATGTTCACAGGATGTGTGAGGTGCTGATTTCATTGTTCTGAGAAATTGCAGGTTCATTAGTGGTTGAGCAGTCTTTTCCTTCACTTTCCATGACTGACCGGCCCATCAGGCATACAACTTTCATTTAGCACAGCCTAAATAAGATGTTTGTTTTATTTTTTATTTTATTAACATATTTATTTCAGTACCATGATTACAGACATGTTTGCAGTTAGGTTTTAGTCATAAAAAATACACCTTCCTTCACCAGTGCAAACTTCCCACCTTCAATGCCCTCCCTTCTCCCCCAACCCGACTGTCTTCAAAGCAAACATACTATTTCTCTCACCCACTATCACTATCATGATAGTTGTTGATACAGTTATTTTTCTAACTGCAGTCACCAGTCTATTTGTAAGCTTCATATTGTGGGCTGGTCCTTTCAAACCTCATCTCTATTGTCTCTGGGTATTATTAAAATACTATTTTTATTTTTCTTAAACCCCACAGATGAGTGAGACTATTCTGTGTCTCTCTCTTTCTCCCTCTGACTCATTTTACTCAGTATAATAGTTTCCATGTTCAAAAATGTATAGGAAAAATTTCATGGCTTCATTTTTTTCTGACAGCTACATATATTCCATTGTGTATACTTACCAAAGTTTCTTTAGCCACTCATCTGTTGTTGGGCATCTGGGTTGTTTCCAGATTGTGGCTATTGTATGTAGAGCTGCAATGAACATAGGTGTGCAAAGGTCATTTTTGTATTTTGTTTTTGTTTTCTTAGGGTACATCCTTAAGAATGGTATAGCTGAATCATATGGGAGCTCAATTTCCAGTTTTTGAGGAATCTCCACATTGTTTTCAATAAAGGCTGGACTAGACAGCATTTTCACCAGCAATGAATGAGAGTTTCTTTCTCCCCACATTTCTTTCAGAACTGATAGCACTTGTTCTTTGTGGTGTCTCTATGTTAGCTCACTGTTGTTTTGATTTCATCTTCCTGATGATTAGTGATGTGGAGCACTTTCTCATGTGTGTCTTTGACCATCTGTATTTTTCCTTTGAGGAAGTGTCTATTCATTTCTTCACCCCATTTTTGATGAGGTTAGATTATTTTCTTGTTAAGTTCTGTCAATGCCTTGTTTATATTAGATATTAGCCCCTTATCTGATATTAGATGAAGAGTTTCTCCCATTCTGTGGGTGGCCTTTGTATCCTAGTCACTATTTCCTTTGAGATGCAGAAGCTTCTCAATTTAATGTAGTGCCATTTGTTTGTCTCTGTTTCCACTTGTTTGGACAATGGTATTTCCTCCTTGAAGATGCCTTTAGTCGAAATGTTATGGAGTTGTTTTTTGTTTTGTTTTGTTTTGTTTTACCTATGTGTTCTTCTATATACCTTATGGTTCTAGGTCTGATATCAAAGTCTTTAGTTCATTTTTATTTGACCTTTGTGCATGGTGTTAGATAGAGGTCAGTGTTTGCTTTTTTGCATGTGGCTGGCAAGTTGTCCTAACACCACTTGTTAAAGAGGTTTTTCTTGCTCTATTTTGCGTTTCTTGCCACTTTACCAAAGATTAAGTGATTGTATGTCTGGGGAACATTCTCTGAATACTCAAGTCTATTCCACTGATCTGTCCCAAATAGTTCCCCAAGCCAGGAGCAATTTCTGAGCACAGAGCCAGGAGTAACACCTGAGCATCACGGGGTGTGGCCCAAAAACAAACAAACAAAAAGAATAAAACGAAACCCAGGTTCCTAAGTGCAGTAAACAAATGCAAATATTTACAGGCACACAAAGAGTTACATTTTCCTCAACTATAGAAGCCATGTCACTGAAATATTCTGCAAAGCTCTTTATTTTAGGTCTTTGTATTGGCACAGAGTAGACGGTGTTAACTTATCTTTATTTAAAAAAAATACACTAGATTTCTAACTGCAGATTTAATAGGAAATCAACTCTCCTGGGAGCAATGAATTGAACAAATACCCTTTATGTCATTCAACCAAGGCAAGAAAAGTCGTGAAGGAGAATGTAAATCAGCTGTTTCACTGCCATGGAAACAGAAGCTGTTCCAGTTGGCTTCGAATAAGAATGAAAAACAGTGTACCCCCCTATATTTCTTGTCAATTGCTCCCCCCCAACATATAATATCCTTTGTTTTTAGTTGTCACTGTTATGCTGTGGGCTTGTTTATTTGTTTGGTATTTGCCAAGCTGTGCTCAGGGAGACTGGAAGCCATCCCTAGAGATACTCAACCAACCAGTCAGGGTGGATCATTGCTCAAGCACATTGATCTGGGTTGCTTGGAACTTGAGGTGGGGGTGGGCTGGAAACCAGAGGCTGATGCTTTTGGGCCCCCACAACTATATCCAGCAGCAATTGGCAGGTCCAAAGGTCCTGACTCCCCTGACTGCTTAGCCATCTCTCACCCCCTTGCTCTGTTTACTTACTTCTAGTAGAGACACCCTCAGCAGTGCTGGGGGACAGCACCAGGGTGATGCAGGAAAGGATGATGCTGAGGTGTGACATATGTGCTGCCAGGAATTGGGCAAAGAATCCTGCATGCCCAGAACTCGCTTTACTCCTTTGACCTTCCATCTATTGAACATATAATTCTCTAACATCTTTGTTGGGCCAACATAATGCATTTCTTTTATTTTTTTTCCACAAAACAATGTGCTTAAAGAGACTATATTCTTAAAGATAGGCAGTCGTAAGTAGTAAAAAGGGAAATACCTTCTATTCATTCAAAATGTTCAAGAAAAAAATAACGTTTTAAGGTTATATTAGTTTAGAAATTCTTTTTAACTCTGATAGATATCTAAAATTATAAAGTGCATTTAAGTTTTCAATAGAAGCAAATATCCTTGAATAAGATCTAGTAAAAGCACATATCCTAAAATAAATGTTTCCACTTTCCCCTTAAGGGGAAGAAAAATGCCTTTTTTCCAAAGATGTCCAGGGTTCTACATAAGCAGTGCAACTGGTATGTGATGTGATTAATGAGTATTACGCTTTCCTGAATAAACCTTCATTATTTTATATTCCTCTTACATCCTCTCTTGAATAGAAAAGAGAATGGCCAATGAAGCTTGAATCAATAGAAGAAGATAAATAAGAGAGGGCAAACGCCGGCTTGTCATTGTTTCAGAATTAGGTTTCAATCTTCACACTTACACTGTCTACATCTGACCAAATTCATTCACAAGCATATTTTACACTATTCTTGGCCAATTACAATTCTGTCTTTATGCTTTGAAATGATAACTTAAATTTGATTCTCTTTAATTGATTATTTCATATTTTCTAATAAGGAAAGTAGATAATAAGTATTATCATATATTATCATATGCCATGGATGTGAACTAGAATACACGAATGAGTTCCTATGTTACATCTTTATCCTTAAATAAATCACTATGACTAAATGTCATGTATAAATTTATGCGCTCCAATTAAAGATCTAGCCTGTGAGTTTTAGGGTTTTGAAATCCTAAAAGTAAAACAGTGTGGGCTGGCATGGTGGCGCGAGAGATAAGGTGTCTGTCTGCCTTGCCAGCGCTAGCCTAGGACGGACCGCGATTCGATCCCCCGGCATCCCATATGGTCCCCCAAGCCAGGAGTGACTTCTGAGCACATACCCAGGAGTAACCCCTGAGCGTCACCGGGTGTGGCCCAAAATTCAAAAAAAAAAAAAGTAAAATGGTGTGACTTAATATCAATATATTGATATTTAACATAAATATCAATATATTGATATTTAACATAAATATCAATTGGGGCACAGGCCCAAAACTAAGTTTGCATAAATATAAGCAAAAAACCAAATGCATGTGTCTAGTTCTTTGTTTGAATTAAATATATGTATATGCTATTGGCTCAGTCTACCTAAAATGGCATGAAGAACTCTCGAAAAATTAAAATAAAACTCCCATGTGTTCCAGCAATTCTATTCCTTGGCATCTATTCCAAGAACATAAAAACATTTACTTGTAAACATACATGCACATTTATGTTCACTGCAGTGCAGTTTTAAATAACTGAGATATGGAAAAAATGTATGTCCAAACAGAGTGGACACATGTGCAGTACATGCTATGCACAATGGACTACTCCTCAACTATCAGTAAAGATTAAATCCAACCTTTTGTTACAACTTGAGTGGAACTAGCAGGTGTCACATTAAGTGAAGTAAGTCAAACAGAGGACAAATATTAGATGACCTCACTCATATATAATACATAAAAAACAATCAACAAAGCAAAGGAGTAGACAACAAACCTTAGACTTTGCATATGTAACTGTGATTACCAAAATGTACAGTGACAAAGAGACAGACTAAAAGGGAGTCTGGGCCTGTGATGGATATAACTTTGAACCTCCAGAGCATAAACAGTAACACTGTTATAACTATGTGGCCTCAATTTTAATATAAGCAAATATATATATATATGAATTACATGTCACAAATTAAACAAGATATTTTTTAAATTAAAAAATGGTGAAACACAAAAAGAACCATATAACTTGAACTATCTAGTTCCACCTCTCAAATTGAGGGGGAAATAATGGAGGGTACCAAGACCAAACAGTTGTATGATCACTAAGTAGTAAGCTAGACACAGAGGGGACCACTTATACTGGCAGCCCAGGGATGAGGGTGAGGGGTATGGGATGCAGGATGGGAATGGGGATAGAGGGAGGACAACTTTGGGGATGGGAATTCCTCTGATTCAATGTTAATATGTACCTAAAATATTACTGTGAAAGATATGTAAGCCACTTTGGTCAAAATAAAAATTATTTTTAAAAAATGGTGAAACATGAATATTTATTTAGAGAATTGTATTGGCTATTTATTACTATTATTTCTTCACACAGTCATTCATTCAACATTAATTACATGTTATCGTAAAAGAAAATTTTAAAATACTAACTCAATCACATGTTCATAATATAATTTATTATAAATAAAACATAGAATATAAATAAAAATACATATGTATGTGTATATAGGGATAGTAATATAAACGTATTAAACAATTATTAATAGCGTCTGGCTTTCCCTTTTCACTTCCAAGAAGAGAAAAGTTGGAATCACCATTACTGCCACATCAGCCACTCGAGAAGAGATTAGGAAGGCCAGAACAGCTGGGACTAATTTTTCAAATATAACTGGCATGAGAAATTTTCTATAAATGACTAAAATTCTTTAAGTTCAAATCAGCTGGAAGGACCTAAGAAGGGGCTGCATTAGCCTTGAGTAAACCCAGAGAAAACAGACTATATCACATCATGTGCAAGTGTCACTTTGAGCTGGGTAAGTCTTTGAAAATGAAAGCAAAAATGTTGCAGCCTTAGTCATCGGGCCTCTTGCATAGTGTCAAAAATAGGTAAAAATAAAATGTTATGTAAGAAAGGCCACAGGCCAAACTAAAACAATCAAGACTATTTTGATTTTTTATGATAAAAATTTTAGTATATTTCATTTTGTACATGCGTTTTGTTGCTGTCGTTCAAAAAGCAGCGTTTTCCATTTTCTTTTTCCTGGTCTTCTCTTATCATGAGGGGGTCCCCCTTCACTGGTTAAGTGGTAGGTTTTCTTGAGCATTTCCACAAGTTAAAAGAGTTTCATGGCAACTTACAACTTACAACCTTTCCTGGAGGTGAGTTGATATGCCCAGAAAGGGGGAAGCTGCTGAACTCTGCTGGAACTCTGATGCCAGCACCTATCTCTGACTGTCTCCTGTGCTGTGCAGCATTCTCGGCCTGATTTCATCCTGTGTGTGGCTTCATCTGTGGACGGCTAGCCTTCCCTGGAGGTGAGTTGATACGCCCAGAAAGGGGGAAGCTGCTGAACTCTGCTGGAACTCTGATGCCAGCACCTATCTCTGACTGTCTCCTTGCTGTACTGCATTCTCAGCCTGATTTTATCCTGTGTATGGCTTCATCTGTGGACGACTAGCCTTCCCTGGAAGTGAGTTGCTACACCCAGCAAGGGAGGGGCCAGCCACGCACATCATTTAGCCAGTGAATAAAACCATAACATGTAGAAAAACCCACAATACAAGTGTGATAATGGGAAACAACGCAGGCCAGTGCCAGACATAGAGAATGAAGATGGCAACTCTGATGATCAGAACATGGCCAACCAACTAGTCAGTCTCTCAGATAAAGAGTTTAGAGTCACAATAAAAAAGATATTCACAGGACTCAAAAAAAGTATAGAAGAGTACACTAATAAGAATAAAGAGAGAGTGGGGCCAGAGAGGTGGCGCTAGAGGTAAGGTGTTTGCATTGCAAGTGCTAGCCAAGGAAGGAACAAGGTTCGATCCCCAGCATCCCATAAGATCCCCCCAAGCCAGGGGCAATTTCTGAGCGCTTAGCCAGAAATAACCCCTGAGAATCAAATGGGTGTGACCCTAAAAAAAATAAATAAAAAAGAGAATATGAATATAGAAATCAGAAAACTCTAAACTGAAATTTCAGGTCAAATAACAGGTCTAATAAACTCAGTATATGAATTGAAGAAAAAAATGGATAAGCTTTCCCACAGGTTAACAGCAGCTGAGGATAGAATTAGTACACTGGAAGATGAGATGGATAGCAACTCTATACAGCAGAAGATATAGAAAAAAAGTCTTAAAGCAAATGATCAAACAATGGAAAAATTACACAAAGAATGTGAACAAATGAAAATAAAAATCTATGATAAGCTCAACAGAAACAACTTAAGAATCACTGGAGTTCCAGAGACCCAGGAAGAAAATCTCCAGGAAAAATCAATGGTCAAGAACATCATTAAAGAAAAACTACCAGAGCTAAAGAATACATGATATCAAAACCTGCATGCCTGAAGAGTACCAACTAAAAGAGACCCCAGAAAAAACACCTCAAGACACATCCTAGTCACAATGACGAACCCCATAGATAGAGACAGAATTCTGAATGCAGCAAGATCAAAAAGAAAAATTACATTCAAGGGAACATCCTTGGGATTTACTACAGACCTGTCACCAGAAACACTCAAGGCCAGAAGGCAGTGGTGGGACATAGTGACAAAACTCGATGAAATAAATGCTTCGCCTAGAATACTGCATCCAGCAAAACTCACTTTTAGGTTTGAAGGAAGAATACATGGTTTCACAGACAAACAACAGCTCAGAAATTTTACAGACTCAAAACCAGTCTTAAAAGAAAAACTGAAAGACCTACTTTAAGACAAGACTGACCAAAACACAGCAAACTTTGATATAAAGATGGCACTAAGTCCCAGGACAATTCTTTCTCTCAATGTCAATGGACTAAATGCACCATTTAAGAGACACAGAGTGGCTAAATGGATCAAAAAACTCAATCCAACCTTCTGTGCCTACAAGAAATGCACCTGAATAGTCAGAACAAACATAAACTCAAAATAAAAGGCTGGAGGAAAATCATCCAAGCAAATAACACCCATAAAAAAAGCAGAAGTGGCCATACTAATACCAGATGATGCAAACTTTATACTCAGGAAAGCTGTAATGGACAAAGATGGACATTTTGTATTGATCAAGGAATATGTACAGCAGGAAGAAATCACTCTCCTAAACATATATGCACTGAATGAGGGGCCAGCAAAATATTTAATACAATTGTTGACAAACCTGAAAAATAATATCAATAACAACACAATAATTGTGGGAGACCTCAACACGCCATTGTCAACACTTAATAGGTCAACCAGACTGAAACCCAACAAGACTATACTAGACCTGAAAAGAGAAATGGAAGAAAGAGGCCTAGTAGATATATATAGGACACTCCACACCCAGAAACCTGGATACACATTCTTCTCTAATGTACATGGGATATTTCTCCAGGATACACTACATGCTAGCACTTAAAACATACCTCCATAATATCAAGAGGATAGAAATTTTGCAGGCTACCTTCGCTGACCACAAGACCCTGAAATTGTATGTGAACTACAAAGGGACACAGAAGAAAAAATTTAATACCTGGAAGTTAAACAGCCTAATACTGAATAACCAGTGGATCCGAGATGAAATCAAAGAGGAAATGAAAACCTTCCTGGAAAGAAATGGCAATAGAGACACAAACTATCAGAACCTATGGGACTCAGCAAAAGCGGTACTGAGAAGAATATTTATAACTTTGCAAGTACACATCAGGAAAGAAGAAGGGGCATACCTGAATAGCTTAATGACGCAGCTCATAGAATTAGAAAGTGCTCAACAAAAGGAACCAAAAATAGGGAGACAGAAGGAAATAACAAAGCTCAGAGCAGAAATCAATGAAGTGGAAACCCAAAAAACAATCCGAAAGATCAACTAAAGCAGAAGTTGGTTCTTTGAAAAAATAAACAAGATTGATAGAACACTGGCAAAACTAACAAGGAGGGAGGGAGAGAGAGAGAGAGAGAGAGAGAGAGAGAGAGAGAGAGAGAGGGAGAGGGGGAGGGAGAGAGAGAGAGAGAGAGAGAGAGAGAGAGAGAGAGAGAGAGAGACTTGGTAACTCATATTAAGAATGAAAAAGGAGAGATCACTACTAATATTGCAGAGATTCAAAGGGTAATCAGAAACTACTTTGAGAAACTCTATGCCCTTAAAAATAAGAACCTGGAAGAAATGGATAAATTATTGGACTCTTATAGTCTTCCATGGTTGAATGAAGAGGATGTAGCATATCTAAACACCCCATAATTATTGAGGAAATTAAGACAGTAATCCAATGTTTGCCCAAAAACAAATGTCCAGGCCCAGATGGATTCACTAATGAATTATTTCAAACCTTTCAAGAGGAACTACTACCAATCCTGGCAAGACTCTTTCATAAAATTAAACAAATGGAAACACTTCCAAATAGCTTTTATGAAGCCAACATCACCTTGATACCTAAACCAGACAGAGATGCTACCAAAAAAAAAAAATTACAGACCAATATCGCTGATGAACACAGATGCAAAGATCCTCAACAAAATCCTGGCAAATAGGATTCAATGCCTCATTAAGAAGATCATCCACTATGATCAAGTAGGTTTTATCCCAGGAATGCAAGGATGGTTTAACATCCGTAAGTCTATCAACATAATACACAACATCAACAATAAGAAAAATAAAACCACATGATCATATCAACAGATGCAGAGAAAGTATTTGATAAGGCCCAAACCCATTCTTAATCAAAACTCTCAGTAAGATGGGAATGAAAGGAACCTTTCTCAATATTGTTAAGGCCATCTACTGTTGTGTATGTAAATATTTTAAGGGATTGTTATGTTACTGACCCTAACCTGATTGGTGATTGTGCACTACCCTAGGGTGTGACCTGGCATTCTGCCCCCACCCTGGGGTAGAACCTGATTCTGCTTCCACCATTGGGTAGTATCTGATCCCACGATTGGGTGGTACCTGATTCTGGGGGATAAAAACAAGGGTCTGTTGAAGGCTAGGGGCTTTTGCTGGAACTGAGGCTGAGTCTTTGGACTTCAGTCTTGTCCACCAAATAAAGCTAATATTTCCACAAGCCTGACTGTCTGCGAGCTGTTTACACGCCGTTCGCCTCAGAACAGTCGGCTAGACAGGGTGGCAGACGTGTGCTCCGAGCTGTAGGGGAAAGACCTCATCCTCCATCCCTCCATCAGTCAATCTCTTCAGAGGCTGACTTGCAACAATCTACCACAAGCCAGTGGCAAATATTATTCTCAATGGAGAAAAACTAAAAGCCTTCCCTCTAAATTCTGGCACAAGACAAGGCTGCCCTCTCTCACCACTCCTATTCAACATAGCACTGGAAGTACTTACTGTAGTGATTAGGCAAAAAAAAAAAAAAAGAGATATCAAGGGAATCCAGTAGAAAAGGAAGAAGTCAAGCTCTCACTGTTTGCAGATGACATGATACTCTACTTAGAAAATCCTAAAGACTCTACCAAAAAGCTTCTAGAAACAATAGACTCACATAGCAAGGTATAGGCTACAAAATTAACACAAAAAAATCAATGGCCTTTCTATGCACCAATAGTAATAAGGAAGAAATAGACATTAAGAAAACACCCCCATTCACAATAGTGCCACACAAAATAAAATATATTGAATTAACTTGACTAAAAATGTGAAGGACCTATACAAAGAAAACTATAAAACTCTGCTCCAAGAAATAAGAGAGGACATGCAGAAATGGAAGCACATACCCTGCTCATGGATTGGCAGGATTCACATCATTAAAATGGTAATACTCCCCAAATCATTGTACAGATTTAATGCGATCCCTCTAAGGATACCCATGACATTCTTCAAAGAAGTGGATCAGGCACTTTTTAATTTCATTTGGAACAATAAATACCCTAGAATAGCTAAAGCAATCATTGGGGAAAATAATGTGGGAAAAATTATTTTCCCCAACTTTAAACTTTACTACAAAGCAATAGTTATTAAAACAGCATGGTATTGGAATTAAGACAGGCCCTCAGATCAGTGGAATAGGCTTGAGTACTCAGAGAATGTTCCCCAGACATACAATCACCTAATTTTTGATAAAGGAGCATGAAATCCTAAATGGAGCAAAGAAAACCTCTTCAACAAGTGGTGTTGGCACAACTGGCTAGCCACTGGCAAAAAATTGAACTTAGACCCCAGTTATATCATGTATGAAGGTAAAATCCAAATGAATTAAAGACCTCGATATCAGACCTGAAACCATAAGATATATAGAACAACACATAGGCAAAACACTCCAGGACATTGAGACTACAGGCATCTTCAAGGAGGAAACTGCACTCTCCAAGCAAGTGAAAGCAGAGATTAACAGATGGGAATATATTAAGCTGAGAAGCTTCTGCACCTCAAAGGAAATAGCGCCCAGGATGCAATAGCCACCCACTAAATGGGAGAAACTATTCACCCAATACCCATCAGATAAGGGGCTAATCTCCAAAATATACAAGGCACTGACAGAAATTTACAAGAAAAAAACATCTAATCCCATCAAAAATGGGAAGAAGAAATGGACAGACACTTTGACAAAGAAGAAATACAAATGGCCAAAAGACACATGAAAAAATGCTCCACATCACTAATCATCAGGGAGATGCAAATCAAAACAACTATGAGGTACCACCTCACACCACAGAGATTGGCACACATCACAAAGAATAAGAACAAGCAGTATTGGCGGGGATGTGGAGAGAAAGGAACTCATCCACTGCTGGTGGGAATGCCGTCTAGTTCAACCTTTATGGAAAGCAATATGGAGATTCCGCCAAAAACTAGAAATCGAGCTCCCATACGATCCAGCTATACTACTCCTAGGAATATATCCTAGGAACACAAAAATACAATACAAAAATCCCTTCTTTACACCTATATTCATTGCAGCACTATTTACCATAGCAAGACTCTGGAAACAACCAAGATACCCTTCAACAGATGAATGGCTAAAGAAACTGTGGTACATATACTCAATGGAATATTATGCAGCTGTCAGGAGAGATGAAGTCATGAAATTTTTCTATACATGGATGTACATGGAATCTATTATGCTGAGTGAAATAAGTCAGAGAGAGTGAGAGAGAAAGATGCAGAATGGCCTCATTCATCTATGGGTTTTAAGAAAAATGAAAGACATTCTTGCAATAATAACTTTCAGACACAAAAGAGAAAAGAGCTGGAAGTTACAGCTCACCTCATGAAGCTCACCACAAACAGGGATGAGTTTAGTTAGAGAAATAACTGCGTTTTGAATTATCCTAATAAAGAGAATGTACGAGGGAAATAGAAAGCCTGTCTAGAGTACAAGCGGAGGTTGGGTAGAGAGGAGGAAGATTTGGGACATTGGTGATGGGAATGTTGCATTGGTGATGGGTGGTGTTCTTTACATGATTGAAACCCAAACACAATCATTTATGTAATCAAGGTGGTTAATTAAAAAACATATATAAAAGAAACCTATGTATGGACTGTTATCTGTCTATTGTGTTTACAAGCATAATACTTACGTTATTTGTCAAGTGTAGGTATTTAAGTAGTAGCTATGGACAATATGGGTTTGATATGAGCCACCACATTAAGGCAAATATTTAGAAAAATAATGTCTAGAGAACTAAGTGCCTATAATCCTTTATGTTTCAGGGTTATGGAATTTCAGGAGTCTAGCTTTATACCTCTAAGTGTATATTGTACTTATCACACCCACAACCAAAGTTCCATTGCCAGATTACTACCAATAACAGACCTTATGACTCTTTCTTCCCACCCACCCCCCTTTCCTCTAAGAACTACCAACATTTCCCTGAATCTTTGAGCTAGCTTTGTTTTTTTGACAATCCATTTTGAGTTAGTAATTTATCTCCCAGACATGAATAAATCCATCTGATAACTATCCTTCAATTACTTATTTTACTTAATATAGTTACATTAAATCTATCTGTTTTGCCTCAGAAGGCACAGTTTCAGATTGGAAAGATAATACAAGGGTTAAGGTACTTGCACTCAACCAACCTTGGTTAAATTCCTGATTCCCTAAGCATCACCAGGAGTGATCGCTAAGCATAGAGCCAGGATTAAGCCCTGAACACTAGTTATGTCCCCTCCCAAAGAGAGGGAAAGCATGATTTCAAAGCTTTAAATGGCAGAGTGGTATTTCATTGAGTATCTAACATTTCAACATTTTTTATTTGGTCATTGTTGATAAAGATTTAAGTTAATTACATATTTCTGGCTAAGGGAATAATGTAATGCACATTGAGATGCAAATATTCTCTTAAATCTGCATTCTCATATCCAGTGGGTGTATGCCTCAAAGTGCATTACTAGATAGAATGGAATTTTCTCTTTGTGTTAGGATCTCCAAGCAGTGCTCAGGGGGAACCTGTAGCCACTCCTGGCAATATGCAGCCAACCTGGTCAAAAGGCTCAATGCTAAGGCCTTAGGGCAGTCCAAAGGCTTCTCAGACCCTACAGTGCCATGCATTCCCCAGATGAGGCTGTCCATTAAATGGCAGAGGCATTAAGGTCACACCCTTGTAAAATATCTATGCAGGGCAAGATATTCAACTAGGGGCAGGTACACAGCTTGGGTTCTTGAACACTGTACTATTTCACAATCCCATCTTCTTAAAGTAATCTCCATACCCTTTTCCATAGAGGCAAGACAAGTTATATTCCCAGTAAGAGTGATTAGAGATCCTGTTTTTCTAAATCCTTCTAAACACTTATATCCAATCTCTTTTATACCAGCTAGTCTCACTGATGTGAGATGATATCTCACTGTGGTTTTGTTTTGCATCTCAAATAATAAGTGAAACCACTTTCATTTGAATGTGGTCATCTGTACAACTTCTTAGAGAATTACCAATCCATCATCAATATGAGTTTTGATGACGTGAGGTTCAAAATGTTGTAGATGTTTAGAATTTGGTCAAGTTAAATTTAAAATAATGGAGCAATCCCATTTCATCAACCTATCTATTTATAAAGATAATATCAAACATTGTTAATGATATTTTTTCTAGACATGGAGCCATAGCACCTATAAAATAGTGTTTGATGTTTATGAAATGTCAATTTCTAAAGCAAAAATTAAAATATAACAATTATCACAAATTCTTTCCATCTTTCTATTGCAGTATACAAAATTAGTAAAACCAACAAGAAAGTTTATTATTTAATGGTTAGAAGCACAGAACATTTTCTCTATACTGATTCTAGTTAAACACAACTAGTATTATTAGGCCTGATCCAGATTTTATGTGGTAGAAATGTTGTTTCCACTATAGGAATTATTTTAATATCACAATTTCAGATTCTAATAGAAGCTTATTTCTACATTCTATCTTTAATTTACTTTGGAAAAAAATATTCTAGCATTGTTCTTTGACAGTAGTTGTTTATTTATTATCTAAGTACTTTTTCTACAAAACAAAATTTATATGTGAAAAAGCAAAATTGCTGGTGTTGGAATTCTGAAACTCACTCTTTCATCCTTTCCCCTTTGGGTACTTAAGCATTTTAAAAACAAAATAAAAGAATATCAGATGAAAAAAAATAAACAGCGCTCTATGGCCTTGGTTGCATGATAGCAGAAGCTAAGTTTCATTAATGTTTGCTCCCATCTTTCCCTAATTTTAGACCTTGGTGCCCATTTTGTGTGTTTAGCTCCTATAATGTGCATATATATAAGGTTGACTCTAGGAAGTTCACTCACTCAAACAGCTTTGTGGACCACTGGGGATCCCAATATCCCCTTAAACTGAAGAGGAAAGATGTAAGGATGTACCTGGAGATGTCACTCACTAGTTACCATGATCTAATAAATGGAGTCATTTGCCTTCACAAAGTAACATTTAAGGAGTACAGAGGATAAAGTATAATATATTCCCTCAATATTTTCTCCCTTTCAGAGTTTTAAGTTCATTATTCTCATGAAAAATTAAAGAGAAAATGACTAACTGCTTCTCCAGAAACTAACAGAAAAAATGTAATAAATTTAAAAAATTTTTCCTTCTTACATATTTATTTTATGTGATTTAAAAAGACTGCTTTGCCACAGTATTTTCCAAGATTAATTGCTTCCACAGATCCTTTAGCCAATTTCTCTCTTCATCAGTGAAAGTCACTTAGTTATAACAATAACTTCAGCCATCTGTTCTCTAGATGTGATAAAAAGTCAGGAGATGCTCATACTTTCTCAAGTATATGACTTCATGGCTATATTTGAACCTTTGTTTCCTGACAACAAAGATGATTTTGAGGGTTGATGCAGGGAGGCTGGGGTGGGGGTGAGACACTAATTTCATGTATTCATCAAACTACCACATGGCAGGCACTAATTCAAAGCCCTGGGGCAACAGTCAAGGTCCAACTCTCAGAGACTATGTCCACTGAAAAGTAGCTATAGTGACTAGGAAAAAAAAACATCAGCCAGATAATTTTATGTGGAGATAAGTTCAATGGAAAGTGAAAGATTTCAATGATGTTATAGTGGAGATCACCAATCAGAGACTGGCAAAGGGGAGAGATTTGGTTTAGGGGCACAAGAAAGAATTTCTGAGGGAAAACCCATTTTGGTTGAGATATAGACAGGAAGGTGAAGCTTCTATCTGAGACCTGAGTATATATATGCACATTAGAGGAGCTAAACACACAAATACACACATACATTCATACATACATATATGCCCAGAAGAGAGAAACCATAGCTTGATGTTTTCATTATTGTTTTGTTTGGGGGCTACACCTTGTCGTGTACTGGGCTTATTTCTGACTCTGTGCTTAAGGATCACTCCTGGAGGGCTGAGGGGACAATATATGGTACCCAGGAAGGACCCCAGGTCAGCTGCTTGCAAAGCAATTATCCAACCCACTGTACTATTTCTCAGGCTCTACGATTTCTATTTTATAGCATCTAACCTTTCTGAGTCTAAGAATATTTCTATGAAGTGTTACCATCAATTAAACAATTTACTCTTTTGTAAATAACACATGGCAAATCAGTGGGAAATGACATTACTCAAATAACAACTCCTGTAGTGTTATAATGTATAAGGTATAAATGAATGAATGGATGAGCACACACCAGTGCCTGCTAAATGGAAGGCCCCAGAAAGGCTTTGTCTTTATGTCTTGCTCACTTTGAGCAAATACAGCCATTGTTCACTCAATAAACTTAGACCAAGTTTTTTTGTTCCAGGCATTAGATTCAGTTTTGAACCTAACATAGTACTCCCTGTAGTATATTTAGGCTAGACAAGGGCAAGTTGAGAGCTAAAGGAATTTTGATATAGCAGGACTAGTACCTTCAAGACTGTTATCATAGTGGTACCTGTAACTGCTCTTAAGATAATGAAGGTCAAGAAGCATTTCCCAAACTAGAAAATGCAGAGAAGAAAACAGAATTGAACTATGTCTGGCATCAGTATTAGAGGTGCACTTGAATACATGCCTCAAATTACAAAAGCAAAAGTCATAAATAAATGGAGGATATATCAAGCTATAAGATTTCTACATAGTGATAAAAATCACTTAAAAATACAGCACAGTTTGCACTATTTACCATAGCAAGACTCTGGAAACAACCAAGATGCCCTTCAACAGACGAATGGCTAAAGAAACTGTGGTACATATACACAATGGAATATTATGCAGCTGTCAGGAGAGATGAAGTCATGAAATTTTCCTATACATGGATGTACACGGAATCTATTATGCTGAGTGAAATAAGTCAGAGAAAGAGAGAAAAACGCAGAATGGTCTCACTCATCTATGGGTTTTAAGAAAAATGAAAGACACCCTTGTAATAATAATTTTCAGACACAAAAGAGAAAAGAGCTGGAAGTTCCAGCTCACCTCAGGAAGCTCACCACAAAGAGTGATGAGTTTAGTTAGATAAATAACTACATTTTGAACTGTCCTAATAATGAGAATGTATGAGGGAAATTGAGAACCTGTTTAGAGTACAGGCGGGGGTCGGGTGGGGAGGAGGGAGACTTGGGACATTGGTGATGGGAATGTTGTACTGGTGATGGGTGGTGTTCTTTATATGACTGAAACCCAAACACAATCATGTATGTAATCAAGGTGTTTAAATAAAAGAAAATGGAAGCAGTAAAAAAAA
Source organism: Suncus etruscus (assembly GCF_024139225.1). Lineage (NCBI taxonomy): Eukaryota > Metazoa > Chordata > Mammalia > Eulipotyphla > Soricidae > Suncus > Suncus etruscus. Next base: position 72,724,305 of record NC_064858.1, read on the forward strand.
AAATACAGCATAGTGAGTGGGAAAAATTATCTACAATCATAAACTCAACAACAAAATCTGATTTAAAAGTGGGCATTAACTCTAAAAAGACACATCTCCTAAGATATACAAATGTTAAATGAACATATGAAAAGACATTTATTCTTTATGAATACATAGCAAAAGTAAAAATCAAACTGGTAATGAAATAACACCTCACACCTACAAAAATGGCTATTATCCAAAAGATAAGAAACAAAAATGCTAATGCAGATACAGAGAGAAATAAAACCTCAATACTTTTACCACAAAAATTTTATATAGTCCATATATTATGAAAAATATTATACTATTAATTTGAAGAAATACGTGCAGTTCCAAAATTATTCTCACATTATTTATAATAGCCCAAGAACTGGAAACTCCCACAATCCCATTAAAAAAGATACGGTACTGCTGTGGACGTCTTGCATCTCAGCAATTCTCGTGGGTCATAGCACTACACAATAGGAAAGCAGGAACACTAGCAGCCGAATATGAAATATGAAATAAATGAAACCACAAGGAGAATGTGGGTCAACACGTTTCTGTCAGGAGTGTGACAAGTTTAATTTTTTGAGCAGGGGAATTTATAGGTGTAAAATTAGCCACAGGTGAAGAATAATTGTAATCACAAAGCTTAGTACAACAATAACAATATCTAAGCTATGGGTGTGACTAAAAATTCTAAGTTACAAGAGAGAAGGTCACACAACTCAAGGTAACTCCTTGCAAGCTTACTTTAAATGCAAAAATCAGGATTAGAAGGAAGTAGGAAATATCTAGAAACTTGGTCTTTCTAGGCTGGACTCTATTGTTTTAGAGGTTAAATGAAGGGAGGTACCAAATCCCCAAGAATGAGCTTCCCTATTTCTAAAGGAGGGTCAAAAGTCAAAATCTGTATTCTGGTTATGCCCTTGATTACCAGAAACTGCAGCTGCAAAGGACATATTTGAAAAGGAGAGAAAAATTGTCTTTGCTTTTAGGGCTGACTATATCCAGAAAAAGGGGTTCTCAAATAAATTTTGGTGCTGGAATTTCTGGGCCAAATGATTTGATAGAGGTCAATATTTTGCCTGATATAAACAAAGGAGAGATAGTCAGATACTGGCTGAAAATGTAATGCCAGGCGTCTCTTTGGAAATTCCTCAACCATCCACGCAGGGGAAAAAGGCGTCCACAGCAGGCCTTTTGAGGAACCCCATGGGGGTTAAATTAGTTCTACCCACAAGGAAAATCCGAGGATACATCTGGTGGGCTGAGCCCCTCTAAAAGCTTAGGCATGTTCTGGCACGGTACTGCTGGTGGAAATGTTGACTGGTTCAGTTTATTTTTTAAACAACATGTATATTTCTCAAAAAATTAGAAATTGAGTTTCCATATGACTCAGCTTCTAGAATATCACTCTAGGGGAGCCAAAAGCAATGCAGAAAAGCCTGATGCATTACTATGTTCATTACATAGCTATTAACAATAGCCAGAATCTGAAAACAACCCAAGTACAACCCAAGAACAAATAGTAGTTAAAGACACTGTGGGGTTGGGGATGGAACGATGGGAAGGTAACTGGGGAAATTGATGAAGGGAAATAAACAATGGAGAAGAGATGGATATTAGAACATTGAATGACCGAAACTCAATTATCAACATTTTAATCTGTATTTCATGGTGATTTAATTAAAAAAATATTTTTAAGGTTTTTAAATTTTTGCTTTGTTTTGTTTTGCTTTGGGTCACACTCGGCAGCGCTCAGGTGTTACTTCTGGCTCTATGCTCAAAAATCGCTCCTGGCAGGCTCGGGGGACCATCTGGGATGCCAGGATTTGTACCATCATCCTTCTGCATGCAAAGCAAATGCCTTACCTCCATGCTATCTCTCCGGTCCCAAGGTTTTTAATTGTTAAAGATGTGCAAAGTATACTGGTCCACATTAAAAATTATACCAAAAGTTGCTTACAATTCCTATATGTGGTACTATGTCTGTTTACTTATGCTCATGAGCAACAATAAATTACTAGTCTACCTTTTGGGGGAAAAAAAGATGTGCTAAGGGCCAGGGAGATAGTTCAAAATACTGGAGTTCATGCCTTGTTAGAGCAAGGCCTTAATTTCAATACCCAGAACCACATGATCCCACCTAACATGAAAAGATGGATGCCCCCAGAACAACTGGATCCCAGCAGCATCATGTTACCATATCTAAGATTAGAACTATTCATCTGGTTGAGTGAATGAGTTTTATTAGGACCTCAGAATATTGCTTGAGAATTGCCCCCTTCCTAGCAAAAGAAGATCTGGTATGTTTCCACAATGTACTGAGCTACAAAGACAGAATCAACCCAAACCTATTATTTTCAACAACATTGTTGGAGAGCAACAATGGAGAATATAATATGAAGTGAAACAAGTCAGACTGAGATGCTTACCTTGTTATAAACAGAAAGCAAACATCTAACCTAAGTAACAATGAATATTTGAAATGTAAGATCAACCTGTGGTTACCAGAAGGAGATAGGCAAAGTTGGATGATCAGGACAAGAGAGTCCTGAATCCAGACAAAGTGGATGTGCAAGTTGATTTTCAATAATGCTGATCTAAAATCTGTGAAATGTTACAAGGCACTGGTACATTAATAAAAAATTCTAAAATTAAATTAACATATACATTAAAAATGTGAAGTGAGGGGTAGGTGAGAGCAGAGGAAAAAGAAAGACTCCTTTGATAAAGGTTTTACAGAGGTATAGGAAGCAGCCAGGCCCTGTGCAGAAAATGGCCAAGAGAAGAGAGTCAATTTCTCCATGACCTAGTCCTAGAAGCCAGGAAAACTGTCAAGATAAGACAGCAGAATCAGCACGGTGAATCACACCAGCCCTATGTGCTGAGATAAGGAATTTAGACTTGAGGAGGAGAAACAGGGAACCTCTAAAGAGCATTAGGCAGGAAGCAGACATGCCAGATTTGTATGTAAATGCTTTTTTCCTTTAGTTCCCAACTGGAGATTCAGATGCAAGGAGGGGGGGGGGGGGGTTGCACACAACAGAAACATAATCCATTCAGTCTTTGTTCTGAAAACCTCCACTGAGCTGGATTTTCACCCTAATCTCATAGAGCATTGCTCAAAATGAGCTTAAGCCTTACTTAGAAACTTCACTCACATTTTTAATACTCAGGTGGTGCATTTAATCACATAAGGTTGCATTGTATTACCTACTCGGTATGTGTGGAAATGTGTGTTTCACTGAGTCAGCATGGTAATCTTGCTTAGTTTAGGAAAACATATCTGCTGCCCCTCAAAACTGCTATTAACATGCCTGGTGTCATATTTTTTTTTGAGGTGAGGGGAAATTAAATCATGACTCTGCAATGTATTCTAATAACTCATTCCATTAACTGTTTTCAAATGGTAATCAACATGACTCCAAATGAACAGTTAGATATTCCACTGGCTTGATGAATTCTATGAACTCATTTACCATTACAAGTTATAATTACATTACTTTCAGAAGTAATGAAATTACTTTCAGAAGTAGCTATTGAGCAAATGAAGGGGAAAAAAACCCCACAGATTCTTGCATGACCATGCAATTAAACAATACGAGTTGCATGAAATCACTTCATAGTCTAAAATTCAGTATAATGTTCTATTTCTGAGAAATTATATTTTGGAGAACAAATATAGATGTTGTTCAAGTAAAGGCTTTCTAATTTTACATTACAGATCACCATGAGGAACTATCAGCTAATACATTCAATTTGTTATGTGACAGACATTTCTAACAGAAATAACGCCTCTTGCTTTTAATGGAAAATTTGCTGAAAATATCTGCAGCAAAAAAATAAATAAATAGGGGGCCGGGCGGTGGCGCTGGAGGTAAGGTGCCTGCCTTACCTGCGCTAGCCTAGGAGACGGACCGCGGTTCGATCCCCCGGCGTCCCATATGGTCCCCCAAGCCAGGAGCGACTTCTGAGCGCATAGCCAGGAGTAACCCCTGAGCGTCACCGGGTGTGGCCCAAAAACCAAAAAAAAAAATAAATAAATAAATAAATAAATAAATAAAAATAAAAATCACCCAAGATCAGGCAATTGATACTTTCATAATATCAATTCTTTGCCATGTCCTAAACTAAGAACTTCATAAATTTCCCCTATGACATATAGATCATTCTCAACTGTTGAAAGAAGAATCTCTTTGTTCATGCCAGAATCCTTGCACACAGGATCACTGGGTTAACTTGAAACATGGCTCCCAAACTCTGTGAAATGTCATCTGGAGCTCCTCATACATTGACCCTTATAGCAGCAGCTGACATCATTATCTCTCAGGGTTTGTTGGCTGCCCTTTTGCGTCTGGGGACAGCACCAACCTGCCTGTGTATGGTAGCTCATGCACAGAGGCTTCTGGCTAGTAGCATAGATGCACATCAGTGGTCCTGGTTCTTCCTCTGGAGCCTGTGTACATAGATGCTTCTGTTTCCTCACAGCCTCACAATTGAGCTCCAAGGAGCAACATTGACATGAGCCCTCTCCTCCCCTGTAGCCCCAAAGAACCCATACTACACCTCTAAACCAATGAATATGCTATTTGATATGGCAGAAGCCATTTTCCAGATGTCAGTTTAGAGACAGAAATATGGGCATGGGACACCCAGTCCAGTATAATCACAGGACCTGACAAGAGAGAAGCTGGCTCACCAAGGCTCTCTAAAAAATCAATGATCCTGACAGTGTTGGATGGAGAAGTGGAGCAATAGAGATGGCAAGCTGTCAAGTGCAAGCCTGACATGGGGTGACTGTGAGTTCCAGTGCTGATTGACACAGCATCCAGCTCCTCTAGAAAGCCTTGGAAGTTCCCAGAACCACCATATTTGACCTATAAGGATCCTGAGCACTTTCAGGTGTTTCCTTTATTTTCAAGAGCAAAGATGGGGCTGGAGCAATAATACAGTTTGCCTTACATGCAACTGACTCAGGTTCTATACCCAAGCTCTGCCAGGAGCAATCAACGAGTACAGAACTAGGAGTGAATGAAGCCTGAGTATCACCAGGTGTGTTCTACACTTCAAAATAAATAAATAAATTTTTAAATTTAAAATAATAAATATTTTAAAGGACAATATGCCTAAGAATGCTGACAGTTCTTGGAAGAATTGAGATGCCTGAAACACTTGTTTTGTTAAGGTGTATAATTTGTTAAAACAGCATTAGGAAACTATCATTTTTACACTTTTATTTTTTACTGCATTTCCAGTGCCTTCAGTCTCTGGGTTTCAGCCCAGGGTCACGAGATTGGATTCAGAGAGGTATGTTCATGGTTCACAGGAACCATTTCCCATATAAGCAATCCCCAATATATATTTCTTGGAAAATATGTCCCATTATTAATTCTTTGTTGCTATTGTAATGATGCTATAGAGCGACTTCAAACATTTGTTTCAAAAAACACCATTTTGATATGTCATTTGTGTACCATGAATTTCACCACATAAAAATCAAGGTTCTGGCAGAAATATTTGTTCCTGAAAGAGCCAAATTCCAGGCTCACTCCTGCTGGTTAGATTCAGGTCCTTGAGATTGTAAAGCAGAGACCTCTGTTTTCCTGTTGTGAGCCAAAGGCTGCCTTTAATCCTTTGGCTTTCTCATCATCCTTCCTTATTGCACATTTGATAGGCTCTTCAACCCTCTCACATTGAAAATTCTCAGACAGATCCTTCTACTGTCTTCCTCCTGTGGAGAAACTTATGCACAGCTAAGAAATCCTCTGTTTTTTTGTTTTTTGTTTTTTACTGGGAGCAACCAGGATAAGGTCCTAATCTTAAATCTACTGTGCTTCCCTCTGCAAAGTTCCTTTTGGCCTTGTAGCATATTGACAGGTTTAAAAATTAGGGTAGATACCACTTTGGGCAGCACAGTCATACCTACCACCACTTTCCAAAACCAAAGTCATGAGCCATAGAGAGGTTAGAAGAGTAGCGCCAATCTTCTCAATACCCTGTCTAGAGAAACAGCCTCAAAGGCACAATTAGCAAAGTAAACTCATCATCATGCGATATTCCCTGGCTCCAACAGCATCTCCAGAAAACAATTTATTTAAAATGTTACTCCTTAATTAGTCACAGTCCAGAGCTTCACAACAAGCTCTGTTCCAGCTCAGCAAGGCTTTCAAGAAAGCAGCACTACTGGGTTTGGTTTGGTTTGGGTTGGGTTGGGTTGATTTGGTTTGGATTGGGTTGGTTTGAGTTGTGTTGGGTTGGGTTTGTTTGTTTGCATCAGTCACATACACTGCTTTTTTCCACAATGAAAGAGAAGTTAAAAAAAAATCAATTGATTCAAAAGTATCTTATCACAGAGTGAGTTGTGTGCCTGCATAGAGTGATTGCATCTTCATGACAGTTTGAACAGTTTGCTTCTTTTCTGAATTTACTGATCAGTCCTTTATTTCCAAGTGAAACAAGCAATTAGACTATATGAAGTGAAACAATATCTTAGAAGTGAGGTGAGCTAGGTATGTCCACAAAGGCCGGAACCTAGTCCTCACAGCATGCTTTTCAATACAGCTGCAGTCCAAAATCTGCAACTGCCATGCTGGTATTAACCCTTCCCAAAAGAGCCTGTGGAAGCCACATCAACATAAGTGAGCTGGTTAAGCCCATGAAAGGTAAAGCCAGAGGAATTCGCTCTCCTTCACTCTGAGGCCATACACATCTCTTAGTCAATGGTCCACAGCACAGTACACAGAAAACAACCAGGCTGAAACCCAATAAGAATATACTAGATCATCTGGGACTAATAAATAAAGCCCTAGTCTAGGCCTTGGCCTATAATCTGTACAATAACCAATATCTCTAACTCCAGAAGTCTGACTGAGACAACTGCAACTGAACAGGTCTTCTGGAAACATAATGAAAGACTCTATCCTAGGCTTCATCCTTGGATCAGTGCAAAAACCAAGACCACCAACTACAGAAGACTGATTAAAACAACAGTAATGGAACAGAATTTCTAGAACCATAAAGACTTCATCATAGGCTCCATTCTTTGACCTATGCAGATACCAAAATCTCTAGATACAGAGGTCTGATTTTATCATCCATGATGGAACAGAAGCTTTCCAAACACCACAAAAGGACCTAGGGAATAGTAAATGAACATTTACAGAGCCAGTAGTTGTAAGTTATCTTCGCTGTTTTGTTTTTATTTCAGGACCATGGTTAGTGTGTGGTGGTTGTCTTTATTACTGTGGTGCATTTTGGATTTTTTGTTTGATTTTTCTTTTTGTATTCTTGATGTGTTTCTCTTCCTTTTTACCTTTTTTCTTTCAAATTAATATTTATAGCCTCTAGAAGGACTCCACCCATTTTTTGCTTGTTTGATTTTACCCTCATTTTATTTTATTCTTTCCCTCAAACAGAACCATATAACTTAAACCATCTTGTTCCGCCTCTCAATTTGAGGGGGAAACAATGGAGGGCACCAAGACCAAACAGTTGTATGGTCACTAAGAAGTAATAAAAATGACAGGACTTAAACACCAAACCCAATCCAATGACAAAAGAATTCATACCCAATCTACAACAAGCTAGACACACTTGTACTAGCAGCCCAGGGGGTAAGGGAAGGGGATATGGGATGCGTGCTGGGAATGGGGGTGGAGGGAGGACAACTTTGGTGATGGGAATTCCCCTGATTCAATGTTAATATGTACCTAAAATATTACTGTGAAAGATATGTAATCCACTTTGGTCAAAATAAATATCACTATTAAAAAATGAATATACTAGCTCAGAAAGGAAATTAGAAGAAAGTGGCATATATAGTAGATATATATAGGGTACTCCACCCCAATAAAACTGAATACACATTCTTCTCTAGTGCACACTCCAGGATGACCCACATGCTAACGCATAAAACATACCTCCATAAAATCAAGAGTACAGAAACTGAAGAATTCCTTCTTTGATCAAAATGCACTGAAATTATAAGTAAACTACAAAGGGACATAAAAGAAAAACTTTAAAACCTAGAAATAGAACAGCTCACTACTGAACAACCAATGTCTCAAAAATGAAATTAAGGGAGAAATTAAAAGATTTCAGGAAACAAATAAAAATAAAGACACAATTTAACAGAATTTATGGGGCACAGCAAAAGTAGTACTAAGAGGAAACTTTAAAATTTTGCAAGCACATATCAGGAAGGAACAATGACACAGCTTATAAAATTAGAAAGTGACCAATAAAATGAAACAAAAAATAAGTAGGTAGAAAAATAACAAAATTTAGACCAGAAATAAAGTGGAAATCCAAAAAATAATCCAAAAGATCAATGAAAGAAAAAGTTGGTTCTTTGAAAAAAAATGAACAAAATATTATAGATAAACCACTAGCTAAACTCACAAAGAAAGGGAGAGAAAGAAACTTAATAAACCGATTGAAATGAATAGAGGGAAATCACTACAGATACTGCAAAGATTCAAAGGGTTATCAGAGACTACTTTAAGAAACTCTATGCCACAATACATTAGAATCTGGAACCACCAATCATAGAAGACAGATTAAAATGACACTGAGGGATCAGAACTTCTAGAACCACAAAGAAAGACTTCATCATAATTTCCACTCCCTGACCTGTGCAGATACAGAGATCTCTAGATACAGAGGTCTGATTTTATCACCCAGGATGGAGCAGAAGTCTTTCATATACCACAAAAGCACCAAGGGGAGAGTAAATGAACCTGAAAGGAGTTTATGTGCTCTGCCATGTTTTTATCTCAAGACCATGGCTTTTATGTGGTGCTTATCTTTATTGTTGGAGTGCTCACTGGATATTTTATTTGACACTTTCTTTTGTACTGTTGTGGTGTTTCACCTTCTTTTTCCCCTTTGTCTCTCAAACCTAGGATGAGAACCTCTAGAAGGACTCTGCCCATTTTCAGCGTATTTGATTTTTTTCCCCAGTTTATTACTTTTTTCTTCTTCAAACAAAATCACATAACTTAAAATATCTAGTCCCGCCTCCCAATTAGAAGGGGAAATAAGGGAGGTACCAAGACCAAACAGGTGTAAGACCACTAAGTAGTAAGCTAGGCACAGAAGGGACCACTTATTTAGCAGCCCTGGGGGTGAGGGAGGAGGATATGGGAGGTAGGATGGGAATGGAGGTGAAGGGAGGACAAGTTGGTGATGGGAATTCCCCTGATTTTATGTTAATATGTACCTAAAATATTATTGTCAATGACATATATAAGCCACTGTGATTAAAATAAAAATTATATTAAAAAATTCTTGGACTCCTATGATCTTCCATGGTTGAACCAGGATGATTTAGCATATCTAAAAAGACCCATCACTATTGAGGAAATTAAAATGGTAATCATAAGTCTTACATAACAAGAGCCTGGCCAGATAGATTCACTAAAGAATCCTTTCAAAACTTTCAAGAGGAACTACTACTAATCCTTTTCAGCCTCTTCCTAGAAATTGAGGAAATAGAAACACTATCAAATAGTTTTTATAAAGCTGACATCACCCTGATACCAAGAGCAGACAGAGATGCTGAAAAAAAAAACCTACAGATGGATATTACTGATGAACACAGATGCAAAGATTCTCAACAAAATCTTAGCAAATAGGATCTCAAGAAGATCATACACCATGACCAAGTAGGTTTCATTCCAGGGATGCAAGGATAGTTTAACATATCCAAATAAATCAATATAATTATTAAACACCATATTTAAACCATATAAACACCATATCAAAAAATAAAAACCATATACTCATATCAATAAATGCAGAGAAAGCATATGATAAGGTCCAACACCCATTTATAATAAAAAAAAACTCTCAATATGATGGGAATGGAAGAAACTTTTCTAAATATAATCAAGGCCATTGACAATGACAAAAATTATAGTCAACAAAGACTAATTAAAAACCTTTCTTCTTAAATCTTGTACAAGACAAGGCGCCAAATCTTGCCACTGCTATTTAGCTGTAAGTACTTACCATCGCAATTAGGCAAGAAAAAGATATCGAGGGCATCCTGATAGGAAAGGAAGAAGTCAAGATCTCTGTTTGCAGATAATAGGATACTTTAGTAAACCATAAAGACTCTACTAAAAAGCTCCTAGAAATAATACATTCATATAGCAAAGTGGCAGGCTACAAAATTAACACGCAAAAATCAATGGCCTTCTTATACACAAATAATGATAGAGAAGAAATGGACCTTTAAAAAACAATCCAATCATACTAGTGCCACACAAATTGAAATACTTGGAGTCAACTTAACTAAAGAGGTGAAGGACATATACAAAGAAAACTACAAAACAGTGCCTCAAGATAAAGGAGGACACAAGGAAATGGAGATACATACCCATTCATGGATTGAGAGGATTAACATCATTAAAATGTCAAAACTCCCCAAAGCATTGTATAGATTTAATGCAATTCCTCTAAAGATACCCATGGCATTCTTCAAAGAAGTGGATCAAACACTCCTGAAATTCATTTGGAACAATAAACACCCATGAATAGCTAAAGCAACCTTAAGGGAAAGAAATATGGGAGGCATCACTTTCCCCAACTTTAAAATATATTAAAAAGCTATTGTCACTAAAACAGCATGGTATTGGAATAAAGACAGACCCTCAGATCTGTGTAATAGACTAGTGTATTCAGAGAATGTCCCCAGACATACAATAAAGGGCAAGAAACACAAGAAAGGCCTATTCAACAAGTGGTTTTGATGTGGGCCAGCCACATGCAAGAAAGTAAACTCAGACCTCCATCTAACACCATGCGCAAAGGTCAAATCCAAATGGATTAAAGACCTTGATATCATATCTGGAACCATAAGGTATATAGAAAAGTATGTAGATAAAATGACATTGAGACTAAAGGCATCTTCAAGGAGGAAACAGCACTGTTTAAACCAGGGGTCTTCAAACTATAGCCCACGGGCCACATGCAGCCGGCAGAGGAATCTGATCCGGCCTGCCAGCAGTGAGCGTTGCTTGGTTGCCAAGATACCTGCCAGCATATACACTCAGTGTATATCCAAATATCAGGAACCATGCACTCAAAATGGTAACCATCTTTGGTAGCACTTATGCCTGTGAACAGACTTTTTCAAGAATGAAACATCTGAAATCTCCAACCAGATCAAGATTAACTGATGCCCACTTGCATCACTTGTTACGGCTGGCAGTGACAAATATGGAAGCGGACATTGACCATCTCATTAGCCAAAAGCAGGCCCACAGTTCCCATTGAAATACTGGTGCGTGATCTGTTTATTTATAAATGGTTTTCATTTTATTTATATAAGATATGTGCAGTGTGAGTAGGAATTAGTAGCTCATATAGTCCGGCCCTCTGTAATCCGGCCCCCGCTTTAAAAAGTTTGAAGACCCCTGGTTTAAACAAATGGAAGCAGAGATAAACAAATGGGACTATAGTAAAATAAGAAGCTTCTGTACCTCAAAGGAAATAATGACTAGGATACAAAGGCCACCCATAGAATGGGAGAAACTATCCACCCAATAACCATCAGGTAAGAGGCTAGTATCTAAATATACAAGGTACTAACTGAACTTAACAAGAAAAAAATCTAACTCCATCAAAAATTGGGAAGAAGAAATGAACAGACACTTCCTCAAAGAAGAAATACAGATGATCAGAAGGCACATGAAAAATGCTCCATCACTAATCATCAGGAAGGTGCAAATCAAAACAACAATGAGGTACCATATCATGCCACAGAGACTGGCACATATCACAAAGAACAAGATCAATGCTGGTGGGGATGTGGAGAGAAAGAAACTCTCATTCACTGCTGGTAGGAATGCCATCTAGTCCTGCCTTTATGGAAAACAATATGGATATTCATCAAAAACCTGAAAATGGAGCTCCCATATGATCCATCTATACCACTCCTAGGGATATACTCTAGGAACACAAAACACAATACAAAAATGTCTTTTGCACACTTATCTATATTTATTGCAGCACTAATTACAATATCCAGAATCTGGAAGCAACACTGATACCCAACAACAGGTGAGTGGCTAAGGAAACTTGAAATACAATGAAACACAATTAAATACAATGCAGCTATCAGTAAAACTGAAATCATAAAATTTTCCTGTCAATATTTGAACATGGACACTATTATGCTGTGTGAAATGAGTCAGAGGAAGATAGATAGACACAGAATAGTCTCACCTGTGGGATTTAACAAAATTTAAAGACAGTATTGTAGTAATACCCAGAGATAATAGAGATGCAGGCTGGAATGACCGGCCCACAATATGAACCTTACTACAAGGAGTGGTGAGTGCATGTAGAAAAATAACTACACTAATAATTATTATGACAATGGTAGTGAGTGAGAGAAATAGAAATACAGTCCGGGAGTGGATGAGGAGGGAGATGGGAGCATTGGTGTGAAGGTTGCACTGGTGAAGGGGTGTGTTCCTTTTTATAACTGTAACCCAACCCAAAAATGTTTGTAATTATGGTGCTTAAATAAAGATATCATAAAAAAGATCTTAAAGTATGAGACATATAAAGTCTCTGTTGATGTATAAGATAAACAGCTAAAGGCAATATTATCCTTAACTCTTTTTAAATGCCTTATTGATTCACATCAAAATTAAAATTAAAAATTAAATTAAGGGGGCCTGAGTGATAGCACAGCAGTAGGGTAGTTTCCTTACACACAGCTGATCCAGGAGAGAAGGTGGTTCAAATCCCTGCGTCCCATATGGTCCCCAAGTCAGGAGCAATTTCTGAGCGCATAGCCAGAAGTAACCCTTGAGTGTCACTGGGTGTGGCCCAAAAGCAAAAAAAAAAAAAAGTTTAAATTAAGGATTTAAAGAAATCTTACTATTGAGAAAATAAGGTCTTAACATTCAACTACAGAGACTAGAGAGATAGCACAGTGGTTAGAAGGCTTACCCTACACACAGTCTATTCAGCTTGACTCCTTTGCACCTTCAATGGTCCCTTGAGCCTCACCAGAACTGATCCCTGAGTGCAGAGACAGGATTAGCCCTGAACATTTATCACCCATCCAAACAAACAGACAGACAAACAAATAAACAAAGAGTAATTCAACTACAGATGTTAAATTAAAAGACATTTAAAAGAGCCATAAATTCTTCTTATTATAGAACTCTAATGGGATATTCAAATAAGTATAAATACTTATAGTATAAATAATAATTTATACATAAATATAATATATAATTTATATAAATATAACATTCATATTGTTGAATAATATGTTGCTGTTGATAATATATAAACATTTGTAATATAAATAGTTTTAAGCAAAGTGATTGGAGTTAAATTTATAAAAATAAAATTAATTTCTTTTTAAGATGAAACTAAGGAATCAGACCTTTGCTTGCTGGAATTCTGGGTTCAATTCCTGGAGCCACATGCCTCCTCAAATACAACCAGCTATGACTCAAAAACTAAACAAACAAAACATCAGACTTATTAATGTTCTGATATCCACAACTAGTGTGAGAATCTAATCTCAATCCTTTTACTGGCTGTTATTCAAATAGAAACAAGCTGATCAGAGGGAAGCTCGCTTCTCCATTTAGATTTTTCAGGAACTTTCCAGAAAACATGTCCCACTACTGTGAGCCTGGCTGGGGAAAGCAGAACCCCCTGTATATCTAAGCTGGAAGATTTTGATTGAACTTTTCACAGGAAGGTGGAAGGGTGCCTCCTTCTGGTCATTCAAAAAGAGACCATTTCGTTTTCCACTGAAAGTGCTCTTTGCAGATCATTTAAATAGCAGCCAGTTTCTCTTATTTACAAAATACCCAAATTCTTTTTCTTATAAAATTCTTCTGTGATGGGGCTAGAGCGATAGCGTTTTGCCTTGCATGCGGTCAGTACAGGATGAACTCCGGTTTGAATCCCAGCATCCCATATGGTCCCCTGAGCCTGGCAGGGGCGACTTCTAAGCACAGAGCCAGGAGTAACCCCTGCGCACCACCAGGTGTGACCCAAAAACAAAACAGAAAAAAAAAAAAGATTCTTCTGTGTTTAAGAACAAATGCACAGTACCTGTCTGAACTGCCTAAACTGAATGTGTCTAACTGCTAACTGCACAGGCATATGAAAGTCCTACACTTTCCTTTGTTCCAGAATCATTTTATACAACTGCCAAGTGCCACAGTAAACAACAGAGACTAAACATCAAATCCAGTCTAGAATTACGTCTAGGTCTAAGAGAAATTCTAAGCTAAGTAACCTATAAGATACTTTTAAATAGAATTTTTGTTTTAAAAAATGTTTACTGATCAAATTTATTCTAATATGATCTTCTCATAGATTTATTAAAAATATGGGCTGCTTTGCAAATGTGTGCGTTTTGAGCACATGAAACCTTTCTTTGCACATGCCCTTTGCACACATTGAAACTACATATGGTTCCAATGTAAGTGGATGTACCACTTTGAAGTGCACCAAAATTCTAACATATTTATCGTCGATGTTATAGCAAAGCATAAATCCTGATTTATAAATTTTCATTACAAACACATCAATATGATTAATGAGATTATTTTTATCCAATCATGTAAAATTACACCCTAACTAAATTTCTGAAATAAATGATGAGAAATCAAGGAACATCCTGCCATGAGAGTATTGGGCAACAGCAGTAGGTGATCAATAAAGATTGAGAGAAAAAGCATGCATCCTAGCATAGCTTTCACATGAGAGATGTTCAACCACATTTAAACCCTTCATCTAAAATCTTAACAACTGTCCCCCATCCCACACACTGGAGAGCTATTTTCCTTCCCACTAACTGAAATTCATGCTATGGATTAATTCATATTAATTGAGCTTACTGTGAAATGAATGGAATGTTAAGACCAACATAATTCCTAGATTAAATAATACCTATTTAAAAGCCACTGCATTCTATAATCCTTCCATTTATGCTGATATTCAATTCCAGTTATCATGTTAAAATAATCACTGATTAGGAAACTGGGGGGGAGGGCATTGCAAACTCTCATATAATCTACAATTTTGGAAACACTGACTCAGTATTTCTTCCCAGTTGTGGTCAACATCAAAAGCTGTTTTCTTCCCTACTATTAACTGATATTTTCCCCTAGTCACTTGTGCAGTTTTCACAAGTGACATCTATGGAATATTCTGAACCTCTAGTTGAAAGATAATTTATCTAAATTCTTATTACATTGCAGAGGGTGAGGTGGGGATGAAATTCCCTGTATTAGGCATTTGGTATAAAGTGATCAAAAGTGATGTGCTTGGTAGACATAGGAAGGAAGTTTATGATCTAGTATAAATATAACTCTTGACTTTTTGCGTCTTCTCCTTTCCCTCTTCCCTTCATTATTTTTGTAATTACAATGACCAGGATTTCACAGATATTCTCCAAGGGTTACATTCTTGATTGATGCAATTATTTTTATGGTTCACACCAGGGTTCTTGCTTAAACACTCCCGACTACAGTATTACCAGAAATCACTTGTGCGAAGACAGACAGCAGAGAAGCCAGAATTGTACTTTGTACATGTGAACACATGACCATTTTAGCTATGTGCTGTAAGTCTAAATTATTTGGGGGAAGGGCTGTGAGACACATTTGGCTTTATTCAGGGTTTACTTCGGGTTCTGTGCTCGGAGATTACATGGACACACTCAGGGATCATATACAGTGTAAGGGACCAAACCGGCATTGGCCACATACAAATCAAGTGCACTAATCTATATACTATCTCCCAAGTTCTATACTGACTCTATATTATCTCCCCCAGAACTTTAAATTTTTCAGTTCAATGAAATATTTTCCACTCTGAGATTGGAAAAATGAAAATATATATGCTTAAGTTGTAGATCAGAGAGAGGTGTGGAAAATTAAAGGCAGGAAAAGCATTTCTCTTATGTTTGTCTACATTATTTCTCTGCCCTAAAAGGACACTAAATGTCTCTCCATCCTCCAATAAGAACTCTGAGAAAGTGAAGGACCACTGTATGTAGAGAACACAATCCTGAAATGGGTCATGGTAAAAACACTGATGCAAAGGGCTATTTCTCGGCCACCAGATGTGAACACTCAGATGTAGACTTGCACACATCAGATTATCACCTTTGGGGGGAGTTCAGGAGTGGGAGGAGGGTTTTATCCATGCTCTATGGTACTCAGGGTTTGTTCCTAGATCATTCCTGGCAGGCTGGGAGCCCAATATACTATCTCCCAGCCTATGAAAGCTTCTTATTGAGTGCCACACATACATTAAAATTGTTTCACATGCCGAAATGCTTACATTTGATGTTCATTTCTTAGCTATCAGAATAATATAACTCATCTATGAATTTGACTTGCCAAGAATCTTCCCAGCTCAGTTCCCCAAGGGGCCTTGTTCATCCAGTGTAAGTGAAGGTATGTCCTTCAGACCCGAATAATTTGCATTGAAAAGATGGGATGAGCCTCTCCTGCCACAGGACACTCAAGCCTGCCCCATCCCATGAAGACCATTCCTAGGGCTGTGATTCCCTCATGACAGACTGCTTCCTACTTGTGTCTTCATTTCTGCTCTGGGTCCTGCTATAGAAACTGATGATAACAACAAATACAAATTTTCTCCACCAGTTACTGAATTGTGACATCCAAAGCCATGGTCCTGTGCTCAACATTCTGTGGGAGTTTGGATGGTGAGCAGGCAGCCTTACAAGATTGTTCTATGGAACTTATGTTCCCATTCAGTCAGGAACAGACAGTGGCATACATGCTGTTATTGAGTGGCCCAGGAGGAAATCCTATCACCTGGTGGTACCAAATACAGCACTTGATGAGCTTAACCTAAGCCACCAGATAGGGCAGGTTCTGCCTTCAAGTCCTTTCAAGAGCATTTATTCATTTACCCAGAGGCTCTGATTTCCAAGAGAATGCATCAATGCTCTGCTCAAGTCCATCCTGTGCTGGTAGAACAAGGGCCCATACCCTGAGCTGTAATGAGTAAGTGGAAGTCAATGTGATCTCCCTCACAAGGAGATGACCCTTCTGCAGCTCGTTCCCCCTGGGGCCTATAGAGTCTCTCTTTGTTGCAAAAGCACTTATTAGAAAAATTCAGGGACAAAAGGCGTTTTTCTATTAAGGAAAGCAAAAAACAAGCTCCATCATTTATAGGAGGTTTTATTTGACGACTGAGCTGGTGGTTTAATTTTGCATATGTTCTCGTAAACACAACTGGCAGTATTTTATGTGAGGATGATCTTATAAACTAAATGTGCTGGCAGAGGAAAATCAGTTAGTGACTCCCAAGGCATTAGGGCAAGTTGGCAACCTTGGAGAGGACCCAAAATGCTTCTCCCCACCTGCACAGCAGAATCAGAACAAGCCCTGGCTCTGACCCTTCCTGCTGTAGTAGAATCTTTCAGCAATGAGTCACTCTAGGGACAGATTTCAGAATCAATAAGGAGAAGCTGGAATGATGTCAGCATTTATTTCACTGCTGTTTGGTTAAGAAAATATTCCCTGACGTAGTTCTCATATCTCCTAATTCCCAAACAATAAAATGTGTGTGTGTGTGTGTGTGTCCATAAACTCTACTTTAAAGAAACAAAGACCCACACTTGGGCAGGTGGGGTGAGGGGAGGGATATATGCTGAAAACTTAAAGTTTTCTCTGGGAACTCAGGAACCTTGTATGAATCCTGCACCTCTATCTGGAATGGAGCATGGAGCAGGGCAGACACTCAGAGATGAGGTTGTCCATCTATTGTCTAAAGACCACTCCCTGCTATACTTTATGAGTGATGAGTCCCTGAACTAGTGCCTACAGATGTCCCCTGAGGGGAAGCGGCAGGTCCCATTTATGTATGGACACACATAGTGATCAGTTGTCAAGAGATGGGAATCCTGAAAGCAAAGTGCCTTGAGGAAAACATATAAGGAAGCTGCCACCCAGCATATATCCCTCCCCTCACCTGGTCCCTGGCAAAAAACCTGCCCATTAAATGACTCTTGGGAGCCTTCTTGATTTCTGCAGCATCCATCCTGCTTCTCCCAAAATGAGTCAGAGGGAGAGAGATAAATATCAAATGATCGAAATTATTTGTGGGAGACAAAGGAAAAGATAGTTTAGTAATAATATCCAGAGACCAGAGTGGCATGAGGAACTCCCGGGGGGTGGGGGGAGATAGTGCAGAAAACTATGTCAGTTCCAAAGATAGAATGTGAGGTTATGGGCAGTTGATGTCTGATCAATTGAGGCCTAAGTCAAGTCCCTATGACAAATACTCAGGGTGAAAGGCACTCTGCACTATAAAATTCATGGGTTCTTATCCTTATTAGGTAAGAACTTCTTTCCAAATGTAAGATTTCCCCATTTTGTTGTGCCTATGCAAAAAAAGAATAATGCCTTATAGTACTACTGGTGCATGTGGAGGTAAAATTAACAAGCTAAACAATCTATAACCTGGTTCTAACCTGAACTCAGATCCCAAGCAAAAATTTTCTACTAGAATTTCCCACTAAGCAGATCCAAAAAGAGAATCTACCTTCCATATGTAGTAATATAGAGGTAATTCCTACCTCTACATATGGAAATAAACACTAAGAATTATAATTATTATTGAAATGTGTCTACAGAACATACAAAGGAAATATAGCTATCCCCTTTAAGTTTTTTGAGATAGTCTTGGGGGGAGAGAATAAAATCCAGAACACAATTTTCTCCTGCAACATGGTCTTGTGATATCTGAGAAATGGTTCACAGAAGTCAGGGATCAGGTAGTGTCCTCGAGCTGGGGGTCTCTTCAGAGCCGAATCTGGTAGCAAGAAACAGTCCCAGTAAGGGGAGGTGGGAGAAAAAGAGCTGCATAGAATGAGTCAGCAGGTGCGGTGGCTGCAGCTTCTTTCCGGGGTGAAGCATGGTGGTCTAGGAGGGTGTCCTTTCACTTTAGGAGCCGGCTGGCTTATTGGGGCAGAAGGAAGGTTCTGGTTCCTGAAGATTTAAGAACTGAGGGTAAAGGGGCCAGAGTGATAACACAGCGGTAGGGTATTTGCCTTGCATGTGGCCGTCCTGGTACGACCCAAATTCGATCTTCAGCATCCCATATGGTCCCCCAAATCTGCCAGGAGCAATTTCTGAGCACAGAGCCATGAGTTTTTTTGTTTTGTTTTGTTTTTTGTGGTTTTTGGGTCACACCCGGCAGTGCTCAGGGGTCATTCCTGGCTCCATGCTCAGAAATTGCTCCTGGCAGGCACGGGGGACCATATGGGACGCCAGGATTCGAACTGATGACCTCCTGCATGAAAGGCAAACGCCTTACCTCCATGCTATCTCTCCGGCCCCCACAGAGCCATGAGTAACCTCTGAGCGCCACTGGGTGTGGCCCAAAAAACAAAAACAAAAAACAGAACTGAGGGTAAAGAGGGTTAAATAGAAAGAGATAATTAATCAGGGTTGAGGGGATGAGAGCATAGAAGAGGATTTGTAAGGTGGAAGATGGGGGAAGGGATATACATAACAGGGCCAGTATAAAATATAGACAGGAATTATGTACAGATTAGACAGACATAGAGGAGTTCACCACATATGCACTCACATACACACATAGAGACAGACATTGAAAATCTTATTTGTAGTTGCGGTTGAAGGGTTGACATTAAGGAATGGGTCAGAGCGCTTAAAATATCTGGGGCCAGCACATTAGGGGGAAAGGTTTTCCAATTTCTAGACACTTCATCAATGATGAGAGTAAACTTTGCTAAATAAAAGCTTATTTTCTGTTTTTAATTACAGGGTTACTGTTCCCTGATCAGTCATGGCAGTCATCACTGTGGCCACAATCGTTTTCCTGCTTCCATCTGTTCATCATAGTGCTCTAGCAGTCAGGGGCAATTCATAGGAGTCTCAGTCAAAATAAGTCCACTTGCCCCACTTGGAAGAGCCACATAGAGACAGCCTGGGCTTGCTTCAGTTTTCAACCATTCAACAGGATATTGGTCTTACATAGATAGCCCCTATTCCAGTCAGTATTGGGAAGGAAGCAAAAGAAAGAGGTGGTGGGGTAGAGGATTCTGGATTTTATCCTATTTCATTCAATAAGCAAGTTGTTTTATCCTCCATAAAGCTAGACTCAATAGTTTTTCTTGTTGTTGTTTTTTTTTTTTTTTAATTTTCTAAATTCTGAGTTGGAACAACGGGAACTGTTTAGTAGAACAAGGGAGGGAAAAAAACATGATCAAATGGTTTAGGTCACAAATTCATGAAGTACATTTTCCTCTGCCAAATCCCATCTCTTGTCAATTCTTTGCCAGAATCATTGGGCTATTTTGGTAATTATTCACCATAGTACTAAATCAAGAAAATTATACTACAACTAATATCCCAAACACTATTTAGAGAAAGAAAAGATGATTAAATCCCTCCAGTGCAGCATTCCTAGGAGAATTTTCTAAAGAATTACATAATATGTAGATATTTATGAAATTACTTTCCTCTAGAGAAATATTCTCTGCTGACTGAGAATAATTAGAATGACGTCTTATAAAATAGCACAAATCTTTGTTCTTTTCAGTTAAATAACAAATACAGAGTAAATAATAATTCCATAATTTAACCTTATATTTTGTGGACTTCTCTCACTCACAGTTTTTAAAATCTTAATAGAAAACTCACAGTGTTTTACTGTATTCTTTTGAATCTTTATTATTCTGTTTATAAGAATCAAATACTATTATAAATTCAAATATTTTCAAAGGCATTTCATAGAAAGCAAAGGTTTTATGCAATTTTTAGGATTGCTACTCTTCTAAAATTTCTAATTACCACTTCAATTTTCTTCATTGATTAGTGTTTATCTGACCACTCAAAACTAGCCCTATTCCTTCTTTTATAGCCCAACCTCTCCATAAATGTTACAGTCAGATATTCCCATATTTTTGAAAATGAAAGTTTTAGAAAGAGATAAAGTCATGCAGTCACTGCAGTGTAGAGTGAACTGAAGGGTATCATGATAAAAAGGAAAACAATAGATTCCAGATGATCTTACTTCTCTGAAACATAGACCCACAAAACAAGAGAATGGACAATATTAAACATGGACAGACTCTTGACCTTGGATCACAAAACTGATTAGCAGATAGCAAACAGAGGATGGGACCAGAGGATAAAGACTAGTGCTTTTAGGGGTGTGGACACTTTGATGGGGGGGGGGGTTTAAAGTAGTTTTGTATGTCAATACCATAAACTTTAAAACTATTGTAACTATGTTATATATGTTTTTTATATTTTAAATTAAAGGTGCCAGAGATATAGCAAGGGCATTTGCTTTTCATGTATCTAAGCAGGCTTCAATCCTCGACATCCAGTATGGTTCCCTGAAGACCACCAGGAGAGACTCCTGAGTGCAGAGCCAAGAATAATTTCTGAGCTTCACCAGAAGTGGCCCAAAAACAACAGCTACAACAAAAGATTTTAAATCAAAAATAAATAAAAATATAACTTGAAATCGGTGTAATTCAGTGATAGTGTGCATGACTTAGAAAGACCTTGGGTTTGATCCACAGAATATATTTAAAATAAAATAGAGGTTTCATACTTTTTAAAGACAAACTCATTTTTAAATATATAAGTAAAGATATTTTTTAAATGTCCTTTAACCACTCAATCTCTTTGAGATCTCCACATGCTCTGTCTTTTCCATGCAAACATCTCAAGAGTAAGGAATATTCATTTCTCACATCACTCAGATCTGATTTCTTTCTCTTCTATTTACCCTAAGCCATGAGAATCTCATATTCAAGTATGACAAATATGTTCATTATCTCAGAAACCTTATCTCCAACCTAATATTATTGATTGTTCCTACCTTAAAATATGCATCCTATTCCTTTAACTACATTGGTCTGTTCTGGTTCTCTTTATTATCCTTTAATGTCTTATCTTCCTTATGAACCCTCTTCACATACTTCTCTTTCACAGACAGGAGCTTTTTCTTTCTTATTCTGCATGAATTGCCTCATCTCCATTATCTGGTTAAGCTTAAGGGTTGTGGGTTTTATTTATTGTCGCAGGCTAGTAACTTCCAAATAATATTCATCTGAGGCTCTTGCTGGCATCTTCCAACTCTAAACTCATGCATCTCTATTTTCCAGAGCACCTACAAAATCAACATGGTTCAATGGGTATCATCATCACCACCCCATGTTCCCCATCCAAGATGCCTCCTTTAGTTGTCATCAGCCTACACCCTTTCCCACCTACCCAGCCAGGGAGAAACTACAGCCAGTGAGTATCCCGTTTTCCTGACAGATTCAACATTCAAACACATATTGAGTCCGCTGGTTCCTTTTCTTGAATTTAGGCCCTAGCTTTTCTTTTCATTCCTTTTTTATGAAACAAATTTTTTACAGCCCACTTGGCTTCTCAAATTCAGTCCCATGATGCTTTTAACAATTATTTTAAATTAAAATCTGATTCTAGGAGCTGAAGAGAGACTACAGTGAGTAAGATGTTTGCCTTGCATGTGGCCAACCCAGGTTCAATTCTCAGCCTCCCAGACGGTACCTGATCCTAAATGTAGAACCAGTAGTAATCCCTGAGCATTGTCAGGTGTGGTCCCAAAACAAAAACAAACAAAAATTGCATACATAATGTTAACATATCTTTGAAGAGAATGGGACATCTAGCAATTAGTCTCTAGTTATATTCTAATTGGGGGGGGGAGAATAGTGCTTGCCTGCAGTTATTCACTTAAGATAATTTGTACTCTTGTAACTTATGCAAATGTTAGTATAGAATGTCATACTTCAGTAAAGAAGGGAAACTACATCTAAATGGAAAATGGTATTATAAACCATTGAAAAGGGGCTAAAAATAGAAAGCTGTATTTTAGAGAACCAATTTTAAGAAATTGAACATTTCAGCCTAGATGCCATGAAAGCTATTACTCTGAAAGTACAAGAGAACCACCAACCTCAGGTAATTGTCCAACTCATACATATTATTTACCACTACAAAGAACTCATGCAGAAATTTACTTAGATGCAATCAAAAAGCTTTTCTTTCTATAAAGTGTGTTTTGATTTTCAAAAAAAGCCCAAATCAAAAAATAATTTTTGGCCATTGTTTTCCAGTTGACCTTCTCTTCCAGCTGTTGTTCCATTTCTTCTCTTTTGGTCTACTAAGTGCCTTAAAATACGGCTTCAGAAAAGTTATTTTCTGAACTTCACAATAAGTAACTCCATCTCTTTGAAAAATAATTACTGTAGCTAACTACCCCCAACATCTTCTAAGCTGTATTTTTTTTTTTGTCCTTGTGTTTTTCTGCATGTACCTTTTAAGGGGCCAGAAAATATTTCAACAGCTTCTCAATGTTTTTCCTTGGTAGTCAGAAATGAGTTTATAGTAATCTTACTATTATAAAGTATGAACAAGATTAACTATCAATATGAGTTCAGTGAATTTAAATGGCTAAAAAACTGTGTTTGAATGAGGCACTTTCACCTTGAGGCCCAGCAGAAAGAGTGGGAAGAGCATTGAGTTGAGAGGACAGTTTGAAATGTCTTCTCACTGCAATAGTCAATTGAGTCCATCTCTGACCACCATGCTTCCACTCACACAAGTACTGCTGTGTTCCTGGGACACCCAGACCACACACTACTTTCCCCCATTCACAGACTCAGAAAGGAACACTGTTCTCACTGCTATAGTCATTTAACACATTCATTATAGAACCAAAAACACATTCTCTCTGAGAGTTCAGATTTATTTTTGGAGTTGGGGGGGAGGAGGTTTGGCTATACCTAGTGGTTCTCAGGGGTTGCTCCTGACTCTGCACTCAGAAATCATTCCTATCAGGAACAGGGGACCATATGGGATGCTGGGATTCGAACCACTCTTGGTCCTGGGTTGGCCACTTGCAAGGTGAAGACCCTACCACTGTGTTATCTCTCCGGCCCCTCGAATTTATTTTTATTGTTGCTTTTGGGCCACACCTAGTGGTGTGGAAGAGTTAATCCTGTGCACAAACATCACTCCTGATGGGACCCTTGGGACCCTGCAGAATGCTAGTACTCCAATATGGGTTGGCTGTGTGTAAGGCTAGTGCCCTCCTCGCTCTACTATAAGCTGGGATTTGAAATCAGATAGTTTCAAAGTAGTTTATCCTCCAATTCTAATAAATAGAACTTAACTTTTCTTCCCACTTGCATGAATTACTCAGAAACCATATTTTCATAAAAATGTGGTTTCTTAATATTGCAAATCACAATGTTTAAAATGAAAAAAAAGAAAGAGACAGAGAGAGGGAAAGTGCCCCATAGTCAGGCAGAGGGGGAGGGTGGGAGGAAAAAATGGGGACACTGGTGGCAGAAAATGTGCACTGTGTAACTGAAACTCAATTATAAATAATTTTGTAACTCTATTTCACAGTGATTCAATTAAATAATTAATTTAGGTTGTATTTGTTAGTACCCTTTTAATAACCAAAAGTTGTACTGAAACATTTCTCTGAAGTCAATCACATGTCCATTAACCTGATTTCTGGCTATTACTTAAGATATATCTTAAATCTGACCACTTGAAATTTCAAATGGATTATGTCCCTCTACTATAAATGTCATCCATCAGTTGGGAATTGTTTATCACCTTGGCTTCAACTCTCACTCCCACCATTATCGCAACTGCTTCCTGACACAGAGACTGGTCAGGAATAAGGAACTTCCTCCAAGCCCTGGCAAGTATGTTTAATGCTTCTGGGATGGAAAGATGGCAGTCCTGAGTATCCCCTGTCACCTTGTCTGAGCAAGGTGCACTTGAGCATGACTTGTTAACAACTAGCCCTGTTCTGCAAAGCTTATTGATTCTCTGTCCAGTCCATGATTGGAATAGAAAAGTATAACTTCTATCTCAGTTGGGAGACTCTATTGTCATTTCTTTAGCTAGCTTTTATTAAAAAACAAGTTTCCATACAAAGAAACCAATTTACAAGAACCTATGGTAGTCTCTGACAAAAATGTTAAAGCCACATGTTTGTAGTTCTCTATTTCAAGTATTGGGTAATTAACACAGTTTCCAATACCTTCCCACTAATGAAAGTAAAAACTAAACCACTATTGAAGAAAATGGCTGGTTATAAACATATTATAACATTTTTCTTTTTTTATTATTACATTTTTTATAATCCTCTAACTTCAATAGGCTTTTGAAAGTATGTCTAACATGCCCAACCTAAGCTCTGTAATGAACTTACCTGGCCATCATATTCATATAAACCTGTGATAAGCTTTTATTTATACTGTATATTTTATATATATTCTTATATAGCTTCCTATATTTGTATCTCTCTACAGTCTATCATCTATCCATTCATCTTACTGTTCTGGTGTGATCTTAATTGAGTCATCTAATCATGCTCTGATTGCTATACCATTATTATTAAATTGTTACATAGCAGTAAATAATTAGAATTCTTCTTGTTACTTAGTCATCTTCTAAAGTGTTATCTAAGTCATAGCTAAATAATTATTAATAGCCATACCATTCTCAAACTTTAGACTAAACAAAAGATTAAGTGGAGTATTTTACATAATGTCATTGAGATCTAAATATAAAAGATACCTTTATGTCTTTAGTATATAGACTATAGCTCAAAAGATACATGAGTTTCTAACCTTTTCACAGTAAAGACAATTACTTGCCTAGATTTCTTTGCTTAAACCAATTTCCAGCATTACAATAGTAATTTAATATTACATGCAGAATCATGTCTCTCATTCTTTTACAGAACCTCTACTCTTTGTTTTTTCTCTTTATTCCTTCCCTCTTTGCTTACTTCCTTCTTTTTCTTCTTTCCTTCTCTACTTCCTTTCTTCTTTCCTTCCTTCCTTTCCTCCCTCCCCCTCTCCCTTCCTCCTTACTTCTCTATCTCTATCTCTCTCTCTGAAAGATGACCATACCTGTCAGTGCCTCTAGGCTCTGTATTTGAGGATCACTCCAGAGAGACCATGGCACTGATGACCCACCCAGAACTCCTGAATGCTAAGCATGCACTCAGTCATATGAGCTCTCTCATTCACTCTCACATACTCTCTCTCTCTCTCTCTCACACACACACACACACACACACACACACACACACACACACACACACACATCCAGAATCTCAATTCTCGAAAAGTTTCCTTCTCTCCAAATTTTTCTAAGACTGCCCATTTGAGGTGTATCGCAAACATATAGACATATTCATTATGGTTCCCATAGTTATAACTGCAATTAGGAAGTCACTATTGTCTTTCCCAGCTTCAATTCACTGATATAACTCCTGATGAGTGAATGCCTTGCTTCTAACCCATGATGACTTGTCTGCTGTTCATACTGCTGGTGGCTGTGCCATGAATATGGCCCCCAGAGACATGAACCATCACTCCATGCTCTTTTTAAAGATACTGGCTCTAGAATCAAGGGCAGAGGCACAGACAAAGGTGTTGCCATGAAGAGCCTCAAACATTCTCAGGATACTGTAAGCAGAACCTGGCTGAAATTAAGTGTTAGGAATATTTCAGTGTCCTTGTGTTCCCGTTTCACACCCCACACCCACCTTCTGATCCCTATACTTCTATTTCATGCTCGTTTTAAACAGCACTGATATAGAGTTGCTTATTGCTTTGATGCATTATTTAGATTTTTTAGTGCTAATGATTTTTTTCATGTTGTTTCTCAGCCCCCAATCCCCTCATCATAATGCATCATGCTGAAAAAGCAAATCTTGATAGCAGCACTTTGCACTCAAAATAATTCCTCCTTTCTGATTATCAAACTGTCTTCTAATTCTCTCTTCTCCTGAAGTAAGTTCATCTTTAAGCATTTTATCAGGCTTTACTCTAACAATATTGTGAGTAAATTGATCCAGATGAGTCTATTTCAAAGGAAAGCAGCACCCAATATTGCTGCCACTGGTGACAATGTCACAGCTTTGTTTAATATTAATTTCAGTTGAAGTAAAGTTCTTTTTAATTGAAATATTATTTGTTCCTTCCTCCCTTACTTTTTTCTTCCTTTCTTTTTCTCTCTCTTTCTTTTTTGTTTAGGGGTTCTCATTCTTTGTTCAGTTCTTACTCATGGCTCTGCACTCAGGAATCACTCCTGGCAGGACTTGGGGACAATATGGGAGGTCAGGAATAAAATCCAGGTCAGCCACATGCAAGACAAATTCCCTACCCAGTGAACTATCATTGTGATGAACTCATTTCTTTTATTTTTAATTATTTATTTTTATATATAATTTAACATTGTATTGAATCATCATGAATTACAAAGATCCAAAGTTATTTACTATTGAGTTTCAGGTCAATGATGTTCCAACACCAAACCCTTCACCAGTGTTCACTTTCCTCCCAAGTATCTGATTTTCCTCTTCAAAACTTGTTTTTTCCTCGACACAGTTGTAAGCCATGGAGATATAAGGAAGCATGAGGCAATTAGGAAATGAATGCCTAGCTACAACTAAACGTTGAACTCTTTAACTTCTTGAAAACTTCCACATTTAGGGTCAGTAATATAGATATAATATAGAGGTTAAGGCACTTGCCTTGTGTGCAGTTAACCCCATACCTTTCTAATTTTTAGAGCATCATGTGAATTTCTAAATCAAATTAAAATATTTTCTTTTCTTGTGTGGTTACTGCAATAACTGGAGATTGCACACACTTCCTTGTAGTACTTGCACATGTGCACACAATGGGCCACTCTACCAGACATTTTGGGTGCAGTGCTCACTGAGGCACACTTTCTATTGTGGTTTTGGGGATTCCAAACATCAGAGTAATGAGCATGCATGGGGTATGAGTAGTGGTGCCGGGGAATTGGCATCTGGCAGACAAGAAAACTTCTTTGTGACTAAACTACTCCCAAGTGCCTGATGACTTATTATATTTCATCCTGACTTCAGTGAAAAAAAGCCAGAATCCCAATTTTAATTAAAAGATTTTGCTTTGCTAGGTTGACTACTTTGAATTTTCTGATTCTAATATTGAGAAGATAAATAATAGAGCATGCTTTGGAATAAGGCTACATTCATCTTGATTACATTGATCACTAACTGTCAGACCTTAGGGTGAGTTACCGCATCACTGCCTTAGTCAGTTTTTATCTTAGTTTTAAGATAATAATACTGATAGCTTGTGTACAAGATTTTAGCGAAGATCAGTGCATATTATTAAAGAAATATTGACCCAGAACAATGACTGGTATAGAGTAAGCATTACTACCATTATTTAATACATTCGGTGACTATACCTTTACCAATCATCACCCAAGCAAAGAACTCATTTAGTGACACTAGATTAATAAGAATTGATATGATTTGAGAACATGCCAAAGATTTTCTTTATTTAGCACTTCTGAGCATTCTGAATTGGGGAAGGGGAGTCTAGAGGAAATTATACAAATGTCTGCATTTATTTTATTTTATTTTATTATTGGGGGGGTTGGGCCACACCCGGCAGCACTCAGGGGTTACTCCTGGCTCCATGCTCAGAAATCACTCCTGGCAGGCTCAGAGAACCATATGGGATGCCGGGATTCGAACCAATGACTTTCTGCATGAAAGGCAAATGCCTTACCTCCATGCTATCTCTCCGGCCCCATCTGCATTTATTTATAATAAGGCATTAAATTCTAGTACATGTCAGCATGGAAAGAATGTTTTACTAGGGGGACAGTTTACAATTAAAAGTGTTTTATTTGGCCTATAGGCAGCTTTCTCATGTAAATGCAGCTATGCCTTTTAACCAATAGCTGGCATAGCAATATGGAGTCATTATATCAGCTCTATATGCAGCCACTTTATAAGCTCTTATGAGTCCATTGGTATTATTTCATTATATTTAACTGTCAATAATCCTGAAATTATTCTTTCTCTTTAATTTTTTATTCTTTTTTATTTAATCAGCATGAATATAACATTATGCATACTACAGTTTTTAACCACAGATAAAGTTGTTTATTTTTTATAATATCTTTATTTGAACACCATGATAACAAACATGTTTGTGTTTCAGTTTTAGTCATAAAACTGCACTCATAACTCTTTATGTTAAGTTTCATATCATGGGCTGGTTCTTCCTGTCCTCTTCTCTAATGTCTCTGGGTATTATTACAATAATATCTTGTATTTTTCTTAAATCCCACAGATGAGTGAAATTATTCGATGTCCATCTCTCTTCCTCTGACTCATTTTATTCAGCATAATAGTTTCCATGTCCATCCATGTATAGGAACATTTTATGACTTTATTTTTCCTGATGGCTTCAGAGTATTCCATCATGTATATGTACCAGTTTCTTTAGCCACTCATCTGTTTTCAGGCATCTGGGTTTTCTCCAAATCCTGGCTATTATAAATAAAGATGCAATGAATATAGGTGTGCAGATGGCATTTTTGTATTGTGTTTTTTGTCTTTCTAGGATATATCCTTAGGAGTGGTATAGCTGGGTCATATGGGAGCTCAATTTCCAGTTTTTTGAGGAATCTCCATATTGTTTTTCATAAAGGCTAGACTAGATGGCAGTCCCACCAGCAGTAAATGAGAGTTCCCTTCTCCCCACATCCCCACCAGCACTGTATGTTATTGGTTTTTGTGATTGATTTTTTACTTTTTTTGGTTCTTGACATTTGACATTTGACAGTACTCAGGGCTTAATCCTGACTCAACTCATGAATCACTCACTCCTGGCAGTGCTCTGGGTTCAAACCCAGATCAACCGTATACCAAGCCAACACTCTAATTACCACCATACTATCTCTGACCCTTTATTATTAGGAGTCATACCCAGATATGAACTGAAATATCTGAGATATGAACTGAGATATAGACTCAGTTCATCCAAACGTGTTTTATTATTTCCCAACATAACATAGTTGTTTTTCTTTATGCACCATGATTCATTATATTCCTATTTTAAGATATACCACTCCACCCTGAGAGCAGCCTCCCTCCACCACAGTCTCTGGTCCTTCAATTCCCCAACCCCCATACAGCAGACTCCATCCTACCAGCTAACTAGTGGACTCTGTTATCATGTGTCCTCAATTATTCATTAAACTATTCAGGATCTACCTGTCTCCTGTAAACTTCAATTTTTTTAAGGAAATAGGAAAGAAAAAGAATGAATGAATCAAAAAAGAGAGAAAGAAAGAAAGAAAGAAAGAAAGAAAGAAAGAAAGAAAGAAAGAAAGAAAGAAAGAAAGAAAGAAAGAAAGAAAGAAAGAAAGAAAGAAAGAAAGAAAGAAAGAAAGAAAGAAAGAAAGAAAGAAAGAAAGAAAGAAAGAAAGAAAGAAAGAAAGAAAGAAAGAAAGAAAAAGAAGAAAAAGAAAGAAAAGGGAATGAAGGGAGGGAGGAAGGAAGGAAGGAAGGAAGGAAGGAAGGAAGGAAGGAAGGAAGGAAGGAAGGAAGGAAGGAAGGAAGGAAGGAAGGAAGGAAGGAAGGAAGGAAGGAAGGAAGGAAGGAAGGAAGGAAGGAAGGAAGGAAGGAAGGAAGGAAGATGCAACTCAGAGCTTAATGGGATCTAGAGGATCAGTTTAAGAATAGGTAGGTCAGAGAGTTCCAGCCTCAGCACTAAAAATCAGCTTAGAAATGAAACTTCATATAAACTTTTATACACACAATACACACTTAAGATCATTACCTATACCATATTTACTATGTTTAAAAACAGAAATGTCAAATTAAATAAATATTGACCTATTGAATAAATATTATTGAATAAATATTGGCCTATTGAAATATCAGTACTTTCGGGCCCGGAGAGATAGCACAGCGGTGTTTGCCTTGCAAGCAGCCAATCCAGGACCAAAGGTGGTTGGTTCAAATCCTGGTGTCCCATATGGTCCCCTGTGCCTGCCAGGAGCTATTTCTGAGCAGACAGCCAGGAGTAACCCCTGAGCACAGCCGGGTGTGGCCCAAAAACCAAAAAACAAACAAACAAAAAAAGAAATATCAGTACTTTAACTAAGGAAATGTCTGACCCTCAGGACACTACTGTGCTAGGTCCTATCATCCCTGTTTTAGAAACAGAGGCAGAGCCAGTGATGTTCAAAGACTTGCCCAGAGCCATATTCAGCTTACAGGAGAACTTGCTCTCCAAGCTTCAATTCAACGTTCTTCCAGAACTTTCTCACCTTCATAGTACAAAGTATCAGCTCTTCCTAATGAATTTAGGAATTTGAATGGTGGGTTTCAAGTTTACCAGAACTTTCTCACCTTCATAGTACAAAGTATCAGCTCTTCCTAATGAATTTAGGAATTTGAATGGTGGGTTTCAAGTTTACCAGAACTTTCTCACCTTCATAGTACAAAGTATCAGCTCTTCCTAATGAATTTAGGAATTTGAATGGTGGGTTTCAAGTTTAATTTTCTATCTTGGGACCACCATCCATGAATTTTGTTTTACTACATTTTTTTCTTTATATATATATATATTTTTTTTCTTTTTTGGTTTTTGGGCCACACCCGGCAGTGCTCAGGGGTTACTCCTGGCTGTCTGCTCAGAAATAGCTCCTGGCAGGCACGGGGGACCATATGGGACACCGGGATTCGAACCAGCCACCTTTGGTCCTGGATCGGCTGCTTGCAAGGCAAACGCCCCGCTGTGCTATCTCTCCGGGCCCCTTTCTTTATATATTTTTTATTTTTGCCCCTGAGCACATAGAAAATTAAGTTAGTTTCCCACAAACATCTCCAAAAACCATTCCAGTTCTTTCCCCATGCTTCCTACCTAGCACCACAGACATAATTCTGTCACTAAATCCTTTTTGTCTGACTCAACTACTGGGATGCTGAACTATTGCAAGCAGAATGACATAGTATTATTTGGTAACCATGGCCTGGCTAAGAGTCACAGTTGGCTTCCTGAAAGAAATAGCAATTAGTCCCCACTTTTACTCTCTCGATAGAAGTTTATTTCCTTTCCTCCAACATCACACAAATATTGCAAATCAATCATTCATTTGCCTAAGTCATCTTCCTACTATTTTAATCTATTTTCCCACCAAGATGAGATCATTTCACACACTCAACAGAGATATTTAATGCCTATTTTTATCTGGCCTTTTTATTAGTGTGAAGGGTCACCTTGAAAAATGCAGAGTTTAGGAAGATGGAGAAAGAGAACAAGCAAAACCTGATTTCCCCCTCTGTGATGAGACATGTAAATGTGTCTTACTGGAGCACAACAAAGGCCCATAAGGTAGAGGAGAGGTTGAGAAGTGGTCTGCAAAGGACAACAACCTTAAACTCCGTCTCAGAGAATAAGATGAGCCTGGTCTAAGCAAAGGCAGGGAGTAGCACTGGAGAAGGGCCTTTGTCTTGAAAGGCCAGTCAATGGAGCTCTAAATTTTCAACCTGACAGAACAGTCTCTGGATCCCCTTGCTGGGGCTTCACTGCTCTATGCTGCTCTATGTCACAATCTCTCTGAAACTGTACTTGGTCCCCACACAGTCACTTCTGCATGATGGAGACCCTCTGTCATCAGACATCTATCTTGGTATAGGTGGAAGAACTAAGGTAGGGAGGTTGTGTCGCTGGAAGCTTTCTGTCACTCCTACTACTCCACCCTTAGGGATCACCTTCCCTGGAGACCTTTTCAGTGGGCAGTTAAAATGACCAATGAAATGAAATGAATCTACCCAGCACCCTTTCCATCTACTCCCACCACTCCTTCACCAGCCCCTGTTCCAGTTCTAGGGCTAGACCTGCTCCCTGCTCTCTCTCCTTTAGTGTCCCTGAAAGAAGCAGGTTCTTCTCTGTTGAATTTCTTTGAATTTCTTTCTTCTCCTGAGAAACTGTATATAGCCCTAGAGATGGAGAGCTGAGAGGAATGAATTCCACAATATCTTCCAACCGTGGAAGACTACTGAACTGCAAATGCTCTCGTGCAATGAGACAGTCTCCACAATTTCTACAGAGTCCATCTCACCCAGAAGCTTCACTTCTGGGCCTCAGTGGGCAATTCTTGATTTAGGGGCAGGATAGCCAAAGTCCCTATTCCAGAAATTGGGTCAACGGAGAACCTAGCTACATTACTTGCTGGCCACTGGTTTTCGCTAAGGGCATGTCAAGAATAGGTGTATATTTCCACCAATATCTAGTTTGTTTAGTTTCTGTGAATATTCCTTTTGGAGATTTTTTTTGTTTGTTTGCTTATTTGGGGGCCACAACCAGATTAGAGTTGGTAGATAGGCTGCATGTCTTACACACAGCTGACCTGTGTTCAATTCAGGCATCCCATAGGGTCCTCTAAGCATTGCTAAAAATAAATCTGAGTGCAGAGCCAGGAGTAACCCCTAAGCATCACCAGTGTGGCCCCAAAACAAAGAAAAAAATCTCACTGACTTTTCATATCACACAATAGAAGACAATCTCCTTAGCAAGACAACGGTGTGAGAAGGCTTTCAGGGACCTAGATTTCTGAAACCTCTGCCTTGCCAATCACATTTCTCTTGTTTCTGCAGTTCAATTCCCATGAGCATTCTCTCTGTTTCTTTATGTTCCTCTCAGTTCTTCTACACACCACACTCTTGCCCACCAGCCCTCACAGAGTCTCCTGGAGCTGTTTTTACCTCCCTCTTTTCTCCTGAAACTGGAGAACTCCCAGTCTCCACCCACACATCCCTTTTTCAGATAGAGGTTTTTAGACTGGAAACTTCCCATTGGTTCTCATTCTTAGTATTCTGCCATTTTATTTTCAAGACACTTTCACTATCTGAAACTATACTTTTTCTTGTGTCTAATTCTTTCTCCACCATTCTATTAACTCTAATAAGGCATACACTATTTCTGATTACTTTATATAACTACCTCTCAGATTGTATGTCTGCATAAAATATTGTTGAATGAATTAAAGTACAAATAAAGCAATCTAAGTTCAAAGATATACTGTTTGTTCAAGGAAGAAGTTAATAATTTTCTAAGCTAGAAATGCAATCTTAATTACCTAGCATTTGTTTTTCTGAAAATACAGAGAATTAAAATATAAGAACTAAGGACTTTCAGATTTCAAAATCCTATTTCCAAAGATGCTGCATTTCATAACTAATGTGAATCATATATCATTGTTATTATAGATTCAACTTTTTAAATATAACTATTAATTCCTAATCAGTCATATTTCACAGTTATACTCAAACAGCAAAAGATCCAGAGAATAGTTGCCACTTCAATTTATCTTTCACCAATGCAGAACATCAATATAATTCCTTACTTTACAGTTAAATTCAAAATAATCGAAGTTCTAATGAGCTACGAAGAGCAACTTTTATCACAATGCCATAAATGTTTGCTTTGATGATCCTCTGTATGGTCCTTTATTTGTAAGTACATGACTTCAATTTTTCTCTTTTTGTTTAAACAATACTGAAAAAAGAATAAGCTTTATTATAAAAAGCAAGGGTTGCATCCTAAATTTGTTTAAATTAAAGTTTTTCTATTTTCTAGCACTTATTACTTACAGACTTTGCAACTTGGAAAAAATCAAGTCATAATGCTATCAAGAAACCATAAAAATGTCTAATAAGAATATTAATTTGATATTAAAATATCAAATAAGCATTTAATTCATTTTCAATTGTAAATCTTTTTTAAAAATTTCAGAATTGTCTTATGATATTTATTCTATTAAGAACACTTATTTATAGGCAATTTTTGGTTTTTTATTTTTTGTTTTTTGGGGCCCACACCGGTATTCAGAGTGTACTCTTGACTTTTAACTCAGGGATCACTACTGGCAGTGCTAGGGATTAAATACAGGTTGGCAACACACAAGGCAAGCACCTTAACTCCTATACTATCTTTCCAGTCCTTAAATCTAGATATCACATGGTCTATAGATATGTATATAGCATAATACTGT
Source organism: Suncus etruscus (assembly GCF_024139225.1). Taxonomy (NCBI): domain Eukaryota; kingdom Metazoa; phylum Chordata; class Mammalia; order Eulipotyphla; family Soricidae; genus Suncus; species Suncus etruscus. The sequence continues at coordinate 72,759,245 of NC_064858.1, forward strand.
TAAGAAAATTACTTTATAGTACACACAAAAGTTTACATTATGAAATTATTTTTGCTTTAACTTGTTCTTTTTCTGTATTTATGTCATTCACACTCTTGTCATTTACTCTCTTATGAAAGAAATCATTTCTATAGCTATAAACTTTGCATTATTAATTATATGAATTTATCTACATCCCTAAGATCTAGGTACGACTAAGCTGTGTAAAACAACCACTTCACTGATGAGAAAATAGAGAACCCCAGGAGATTAAATGACAGCATTGGACACCATATTGGACAGCATTGGACACATATCCCAATCCACAGGCAAGCCCAAAGTTTTCTGTCTGCAACCTAAAAATGTCTTTGGGTCACAAGCAACTCCTTCCTTCTAAAATACTTGATCAAAAAATAAATCACTACTAAGAAGTGCTGTTCTACATAAAAATACTGAATAAAACTGCAAAAGTTGACAAATAACCACATGCAAGTCCTAATTGCAACTATTATTCTTTCACATGATAGTTTACAACAGAAAAAGAGAAAACAATGAATACCTTCACCCAAATATGAGATTGGAGAATCAGACCACCAGGGCCTAAAGGAGAGCTCCCCAAGGACCCACCACAGAAACAGACTTTAGTCTAGTGCTCCTGAGGAAGCTCACAGATAATAGTCCAGCATCTACCCATGTACCAGTTTCTCAACTCAGTGGTGGAACAAAAGTAGCAGATGCATCCAAAGCTGAACCCCAGTAAAGGGAGGAGCCCACAAAGGAGCTGTAGTGCAAAACTGCCCCGAGGGAAGGGAGGAGTGAGGTGAAAACTGACAGCCTTATCGCTTCTCTTACAAAATTTATCTGGACTTACCTGAGGCCTCATGGGGATCTGGGCATGCTGGTGGCAACTGTGGTTGGTGTGCATGAGACTAGCATGAACAGTATTGAATGGAAATCATGGAACACCGTTTAAAAAAAAAAAAAAGGAAAAAGAAAAAATACAACCTGAGAATAGATCTACTCAGAGGCAAAAACTAGATGAGTAAGATCACAAGCTGGACAGATACATGAATCCTACAAGCCTGCCCTTTCAGAAAAAGGAGCAGCCCGCAGGCAAATTCCACCACCCTAGTGCTGAGGCTGGGCTGGGAGGGCAGAGTGACAATCACCAGCCCCCAGGGAAACAAAACCAACAACCAACAGGAACCCACTGGGTCCAATGTATGACTTGATTGAGTCAAGAAAAAGTCAGGAAAGGCTTTAAAAACTAAGGGATGGGGGCCACAAAGATAGCACAGTGGTAGGGCATTTGCCTTGTATATAGCTGATTCAGGACTGACGGTATTCAAATCCTGGCATCCCATATGGTCCCCCAAGCCTGCCAGGAGCGATTGTTGAGCACAGAGCCAGGAGTAACTCCTGCGCATAGAGTCCGGAGTAACCCCTGAGCACTGTGTATGACCCAAAAACCAAAACCAAAAAAAAAAAAAAAACACCCTAGGCATGGAGGGAGGGAAATGGGGGACATTGATGGCAGGAACCTTCCTTGCACTGGTGAAGAGGGTGTGCATATTATGGCTGAAACCCCAGTTACAAATTTGTAACCATGGTGTTTAAATAAAAAAAATTATTATTAAAAAAAAAACAGGAATGAAAAGGCAGTATCAAAGCTTTAACTGTTGTCAGGAGCCAAACTCCACCCTTGTCTGAACAATTCAACATCTGGTTGCAGCCCAGGTCAAAATTAGCAGATTCAGATGCCTCCCAGGTTGGCATAAGAGCTGGCAACAGAGCTCTGGCAACAGACTAAGCAACACAAATTCCCCAAATACAAGGAATGTTTAGACTTAGTTGAGACCACGTTTACTGGCCAAATTTAAGATGTGGCACCAAAAATCCTGACAAGGTTTCTACAAGGGCACGTTCTCCGGTGCAGGTCTGGCCTCTCCAGTCTTAGATGTACAGATGGGGCAGTGGTGGCTTGTTAATGCAAAGTCCCAGCAGCTTTCCTGAGCAACACAAACTCGGTGCTATCTGTGAGAGTGAAATTAGTAGGTGAGAGTTGCGCACAGCCACTCAAACATGCTAACAGCAGGTGCTCCCCTGTATCCCTCACATTAGATGTGATAGAATGAAGATGTAGAGGAAGCACCTGTATTGGCAAACATCGTCAAAAATCCAGAAAGAATACCAATGCTTGAGAGCTCTCTAAACCAAGGCTAGTATTACAGGAGAGCTCTGAGAAGGAAAGAGAAAGAGGAAGTGAACCTAATAAGAAGTCTTTCTGCGATGAAGAACACAGCTGAGCAGAATGACAAAAGTCAAGGAATGTAAAGCATAAAGTATAATGAAACCATCAGCAAAGTAAAAATGAGGGAAAGTCTCAAGTGAAGAAAACTTAAAAGATCTATAGGAAAGTATCAAAAGATATGACATTTGTATCACAGAGATACAATCAGGACTAGATGAAAACAAGAATAGGGAAGAATTATTGGCTGGAAAAATGTAAACTGAGCACTTTTTATCTTGGTATTGAGCCATATGACCAGCTCCAACAAACACAAAGATAGTGGCAGGAGATTTTAACATCCTGACCCCTCACTATTGCATAATAAACTAGACAAAATCAGTAAGAAAATAATGTCCATTTAGGAAGAAATAGAAGGCAAATTTTATATCTGCCCACCAGAAGTTAAAAGAACATTTTTCTATAGAACATGTAGGATGTCCTCCAGGACACAAAACAGGTGCCTATAAAATCATTAGAATAAAAACATACCAAGTATCTTTTCAGATAACAATGTGACAAAGAAAAAAATAGCTCAATAAAAGAAAACCTGGGAAAACACAAATATTTGGAAACTAACTAAACTACATTCTATTAATAACTATGTGTTAATTAATTCAAATAATAAATCCAGAGCATCCTGGATTCATGTATAAAATTCTATTAAAATAGTTTGTAAACCACTGTGCCTATTCCTAAAATAAAAATATTGGGGCCAGAGTTGTGACACAGCTATAGGGCATTTGCCTTGCATGCAGCTGACCTAGGATGGACCACGGTTCGATCCCCAGGGTCCCATATGGTCCCCCAAGTCAGGAGTAACCCCTGAGCACACCGGTGTGCCCCCCCAAAGAAGAAGAAAACAATAAAAATATTGTTTATAAAAAGTTCCTAGGAACAAATGTGAATGAAGATAATAATCTATTAGAACACAGGAGACAAAGCAAAGGCACTTCTAGGAGGAAAATTCACAGCAATTCAGACTTTTATCAGAAACTAGAAAGGGCTCAAATAAATAAACCTACCCTGACATGTTTAGAAACTAGAAAAAAAAACTAGAAAAAAAAATTAACCCAAAGTAAATGGATAGAAGCAAACAATAAAATTATATTGGAAGTCATAGCACAAAATTTTTTTAAAACTCACCAAAAAGTTTAATAAAAACAAGAACTGGATTTTTATAGTCATATAAATAGATGCAGAAAATGTCCTTTTTCCAAGGTTCAATATTTATTGAGCTAAGTATTCTCAACAAAATGCGCTTAGAAAGATATTAATTCAACACAGTAAAGGCTAGAGATATCATAAAACCACAGCTAACATCATACTCAATGGCAAAAAATAAAAAATAACTGAAAGGTTTTGCTCTAAGATCAGGCATAAGACAAGGGTGTTCAGTGTCATAATTATTCATAAAGAGTAGGAAGCCCTACCCACAGAAATTAGGCAGCTAGGAGAAAGGTACTCAATTCAGAGGAGAAGTCAAACTATTACTATATAAACAGCAAGGGACTGGAGATAAAGTATTTGAAACAGAAGAATAAAAGACAGTGCTTGTGGATAAATATAGCAAGACATGTTTGAAATACATAAATAAAATAGTATTTTTTTAAACCTGGGTAAAGAAAAATGTTGGCTTATTTTTCAATGTGATGACTCAGTATTTTAAAGACATGAGGTTTTTCTTTCAAAATCTGAATATTTAGTATAATTCTATTTATATTTTAACCTGTTAAGTAAATGGTGAAGATTATGGACAATTAAAATATGAGTTAGTTGGTAAATCATGTTTTGAAACTATGAAAAAAAGCAAGCAGGGAGAAAGGAAAGATGGCACAAGATTAAAATGAATATGTACTGCTTTAAGCAAACCTTTTTGAGTGCAGACAATATATTCAACTCTAGCATAAAGTTATATGAATAGCAGTGAGAACCTACCAATTCGAGACTTGTGAAGCATATTTCAGAGATGCAATAAGCACTGGTGACTGGGATTAAGCTGAGAATACAGCAGTTCATCAGACAAGAAACAGTGATGTTGAAATGAGTGGAGGCAGGAGGGCCATGAGAGCTGGGGAGAAGCAGCAGTCTAGGCCTCCTTGTCTTTCAGATAAATGTGGATTTAATAAATGTGGGGGGCAAAGACTAAATTAAAGACTTCAGTGGTGGTGCTTTAATGGGCTCCTGTATATAAATATAAGCAATTAAAATACAGTTGGTTGAGACTTAAAATGCTATATTTAACATCCACCCGCAAGGTATGACTTGGAACAACTTGGAATATTGGCATGCCAACATCCTCAGTATATGAAGAGTGGCATTGGCTGGACAGCAGTCAGAAGAAGGTCATAATGCAGACTGAATGAAGGGCAGAGAATAAAACCAGGGCAGCTGAAAGGTGAAAGAGAGACAGTTGCCACTCATAATGAGTGCACTGCTGAAGAATTTTATATAAGATTTCTGAGGGGTGGGCGACAGCAATTTAAGCAGTATAAGTACATGAAAGAATATTGATTTTGCATAAATTTCACTGACATCTTTCTAATTTTATTAGTAGGCATTACATTTTTATTTGCATTTTTTTCACCTCACACTTCTGTAGAGAAACAATGAAGAAAATGCTCAGACTCAAGAGAGCTGGATTTCAGTTAGCACAAAAGTGGAAAATTAATTCTCCTCACTGATGTTTATTGTTTGTAGAAAGTCTGGATATCGGGCTGGGCGGGGGGGAAATGACAAAGTTTGGATCCACTTATGAAAAAAAATGGAGAATGCTCATCACTCACTTAAGCTTCCAAAGAAATGCCTGATGCCAGATTATAGATATTGAGATTGGGAAGCAGATAGAAAATGTTGAAGAGAAAAGATGGAAAAGTCTGCCTACAAAAACAATAGCTACAGTAATGCCACATTAATAACCAAGATAGGGTCTGAGGTATGAAACTCTTTTTTATTTATAAAGAGAAGGAAGAGAAAGAAATTAGTTAGAGAACCACATTGGCGATAAGTGTCTGATCTGACATAGCAGTGGGTAAGGAAGCAATGCTTTCAAGGCATTAATAAATTAACAGTTATAATTAGAGACCCAGGGACCTAGTTCTTTCCTTTTAGATCTCATGGGGAATAAATTGTGTAAAAATATGTACTCACATCCCAGGGAGGAAAATCTCAATTTGCTTGTATCCTTTCATCAATCAAAAGATATCATATATATATATATATATATATATATATATATATATATACATATTACAGTTTTTCTTAAAATTGTGTGTAAAAAGTGTTGCTTTCATGTTATAATAACTAGAAAAAATTACCAATAAGAAGCTACAGGCTCTTTGAAGTTCTAAAATTTCTCAGAGTAGTTTGCAACAAAATAAAGAAGTCCATTAATGTTACAATGGCAGTCACACTAGTGGGCATTTGGGAAGGAAATGCAAACAATCTGATTTTTCGGTAAAGATCAGTTTGTATTATATGTTCTCACTGCATCTTACAATTGTAAGTTGGAACTTTGAACAGTGAATGATCTGGTTAGCTGTTAGAAAGACAATAAATATTACAGTCTCTAAATTTAAAATCCAGTAGCTATTTGCCAACTAAAATTTTTACCTCATGCATAAACTTTTATGTATAAATTATACCCTGTAGATTTCTACAATGTACTGTCAATGAAATATTAAGCCTGCCATTTTGCTTTAAATGCCCGTACATTTGTATAAATGTCTATAAAACAAAAAGGACAGTTATTATTTCTATCAAATTAATGTGCATTGCAAAATCAAAATAAAAACATTGCTATGTAATTCTGATATATGGAATTGTGTGTTATTAATATAATCAACATATACAATTATGACATTTAGGTCATTGTTTTCTATGACTCCCTTCATTATAATAATCTACCTCTAATTTAGAATCTGGATAGTTATCTAAAACATTTTATTTATAGTAATTATGTCTTCCCCATCATTTTCGATCTTTTTTGTTTTGTGTTGTCTTTTGGACCACACTCAGCATTATTCAGGGATTGATCACTCCTGGAAGGCTCAGGGGACCATATGGAAATGGATCCTGGGTCAGCCACTTGCAAAGCAAACGCCCAATCATTGTGCTATCACTCCAATCACTAAATGAGCCTATTTTAAATAACGGGCTTTACATTGAGCAATAGATAATTAGGCTCTATCTTACTTTTTGATCGGATGTAAAATTTGACAATATTTTTATTTATAATGTACTTCATAACAACCATGATGAAAACAAGAACAATACAATTTTTTTTCAAAATCCATCCTGCAAGAATACCTTTTGTGTTTCTTCTTTTGTTATAATCACTGTAGTACTGAGTCTCCCAGGGATTGCCCCAGCAGAGGTCAGGAGAATGTAGTGCTGGGATCCAGCCCAGAGCCTTGCACAAGTTGGGCATATGCTCCAACACAAGAGCCACACATCCAACCAAAAATCAGAAAAATCAAGAATGTTATTTTTGTGTGTGTGACAATCTAGAACTTAGACTATTAACTTAAAATATATATGGAATGAATACCATCCTCGAGGAGTGATAAGTTAATCCAGATCCCTGAAAAGGTCATAGAGTAGATCCACCTTTACACCTTGGTTTATATTTCTTCCATTTTTTTTGAAGAGAAAAAAATAAAAATCTCACTTAACCACTGTAACAAATACAATCATAACTTTTATCTCTATTCTAAATATAAATAAATTGGCATTTGTGTTTCATAATGTGTTTTATTTGTGTATGATAATTAACACTTTAAAAGTTAACATTAATGTATGATACTGTTTCTTAAACTTAGAAAACTGTTTTCTTTTTTTTTTTTTTTTTTTTTTTTTTTTGTGGTTTTTGGGTCACACCCGGCAGTGCTCAGAGGTTATTCCTGGCTCCAGGCTCAGAAATTGCTCCTGGCAGGCACCGGGGACCATATGGGGCGCCAGGATTCAAACCGATGACCTCCTGCATGAAAGGCAAACGCCTTACCTCCATGCTATCTCTCCGGCCCCGAAAACTGTTTTCTAACTAATTTATGGGAAATATAAAATTAAAGGCCTGATGAGATAGCAGAGGGCTATCCACTCACCTAACATGTGACCCATCCTGGTTTGACCTTGGCATATTGTCTCCTGAGCACCACCAGAAGACATCTCTGAGCACAGAGAGTCAGGAGTAAGCCCTGACAAAAACAAAAACAAAACAAAAAAATAGAGATGACAATTTGATTTAATGACTTTAGCATTTATTTAGATCAGCACTGTCTCACAGAACTTGATGCAATTACGGAAATGGTCATCCTTTCACCAACACCATAGCCACTAGCCATATGTGACTATGAACATTTGAAATATTGCTAGTACAGATAAAGAACCAAACTTCAAAATTAATTTAAGTTCAATTCTCCAAATTCCTCTTGTAACTGTTATAGTTTGTGTCTACCATTTCAGAAAGAATAGATCAAGAGGCCATCCATATAGGCAGTCTCTTCTAATGCCCAAATATAAGATGCTGAAGTAAATAAAGTAATGCTAAACCATCTTTTATTTCTGGAACAATATCTACTTGGTTATGCTAGATTTGACTTGCTAATATATTATTAATGTAGTAAGAGGAAGAAAATTGCATTCACCAGTATTCTTATTAGAGAAAGTACTATATTTGTTTAGAAGAAATACTTCATAAGTCCCTTGAGATTGCATATAAGACCTTCAGGGAATGTGCAAATAACAGGGATAATGGAATTTGTTCTCCATAATGAAGGAGTATGGAATTTTAAGACATAAACAGAATAGCTGAGAGTGACAGAGTGGAGCCAGTGAGGCTAAGAACTGTGTGAAGAACAGAAAAAGAGAACACATCAGTTACAATAGAGAAAAGGAATTAGAAAAGGAAGAGAAATTTTAAATAATGATTTTGGATAATTATTTTTTTATATTTTTATATATACTATGTGAGCTTAGTTCCTCTTCTGGTTCCCAATTGTTTCAATAGAGTACAAAATGATCATGAATATTTAAATGTGTGACTATGTTTACAAAGATACATGCATACATGTTTCTCTATTCTTCTAGACGTTGCCTTTAAACATCTCTTTTTGTTGTAGTGGTAGTTGTTTTATTTTGGAACCACTCCCAGCACTTATTTTGGAACCACACCCTAGTACTTAGGGGTTATCCCTGGCTCTACACCCAGGTATCATCCCTGGCATTACTTAGCAGACTATATGGGGTGCTGGGGATCAAACCCAGGTAGGTCACATGCCAGGCCAGGGCCATATCTCTCTGGTCCCCTTCAAGCATCTTTTAAAGGTCAGTGCTAGGAACAACGATAAATAATCAAATTAAAAACTGATCAACAAGTAACCCAGAATTTTTACCTGTTACCTAAACACTATGTATATTGAGTCATGGGGAGCAGAAAACTGCTGCAGACGTCTTGTACCCCTAAGCAAAACTTTAGTGGGGTCAGAAAAACCTTCACGGAAGAAAGCGGGTACACGAGGAGGATGAATATGAAATATGAAATAATTGAGGCCACACAAAATGCATTGTATGGGGACCCACGTCCATGAGACGAGAGACAAATTTTACTTTTCAGCTGATGACATTTTAAGCACAATTCTGGTATGCAAGGTGTCTTCAGGGAAAACAAAGGGCAGAGGATCCTTAGGAGGGACAACACAATTGTACCAGACCCTGGAATCTACATATCAAATAACTACCGATGTAGGTGAGAAAGAGCTTTGCTAGAGGTAAGGCGAGACATGAGCTGGAGATGTTTTTTGGGTTAGCAAAAAACAGGTTTTTCAAGAAACAGGAGGAGAGAAGCAGGTTCTGGAAGAAATGATTTTGCAGTGGCCGGGAAAGTGGATTTTTGGGGGTATGGAAATTATTGTTTACCATCATGAAGCTAAACCCAGAAAAACAAGCTGCTGGCACTTGTTACAAATAAACTAGCCAGCGGGGAGCTTTTGGCAGGCTTTCTTTGGTACTGAAATTTCTTTGTGACTACAGGATAGCTAAGGCCAAATTTCTGTAGTAGAAAAGGAGACAAAAATCAAAATATAATGAAAAGAGAAATATAATGTCACAGCCATGTCAGAAATATAGCCAGTAATCCACACAAGGGTCAATGATTGACTTCTCCAATGGGCCTTCTGGCAGATATTTCTTGGGAGAAAAATTAGGCACTGAACCAGGAAAGTCAAAAGCCACGTCTGGTGCGTGCTTCCCTAATAAATGAAGACATGAATGCTGCATGACTCTACAGAAAACATTTTAGTTCTTATCTTTTCAAGTGAAAATAAGCCACATTGGAATATGAGACTAATAGACATGCCTTCCTCTTGTTAGAGAAACCTTGATTCCACATCATCCAGAGATCCCAAGTAGAATCTGGTTTTGTGACCCCTGTAGGACACTGGAGGAGACTCATTTTGATAAGACTCTTTAAAGAAACTATTATATTTGGAATGTAGAAAAAAAGAGTGAACCAAAATCATTGGTCAGCAAAAAAAGGAGTTATTGAGTAATCATTAGGATGGTTTCTGAATATTCTAGCCTTTTGCTAGATACTAAGAAAGGGTGGATTGCAATCAATCAACAAATTAGATTATAGATAGATGGCCTACCTTGGCTGAAGGTAGCTAAGTATAAAATAAACAAATTATCTCTGTGGTCGTGTTGAAAGGAATAATCTGGCCCCAGTGTAACCTTCTTCTGGTTGGCATTGCTAGTTGGTTGATGCCACAGTGTGTTTGTTTCCAAACGGCTAATGTTCTGAAGGTCCTTTTACCAAGTAAAAAAACCCAAGCTTGCTCTCAATAGAATTGAGATTAAACAAGCAAGTACTACTTTAAACCACTAAGAATTGCTATTACGGGGGTCAGAGAGATAGCATGGAGGTAAGGCATTTGCCTTGCATGCAGAAGGACGGTGGTTTGAATCCCGGCATCCCATATGGTCCCCTGAGCCTGCCAGGAGCGATTTCTGAGTGTAGAGCCAGGAGTAATCCCTGAGCGCTTCCGGCTGTGACTCAAACGCCCCCCCCCCCCAAAAAAAAGAATTGCTATTACAGCAAAACCTTGTGCATCTCGAGACAGATAGTATGTTTAGGTTCACCGAGAAAAGCAAGGAAGGGGTGGATTTCTGGACTGAATGGAACAGAGTAAAAGGCCATCTACCCTGGGGCAAAGAGGGCAGAAGTCTCCTGAGTACCTGAAGGAATAGCACCTACAGGCATATGTATGTAACAGCTCCTTTTTGTGCTATAACTGTTCTGCTTTTAGGTCATAGATATGCAAGACCGAAAATGCACAAATTTTGTGATCCCTTTCCCTGTGCTTTACACTTGCCCAAAGAACACATTGTCCTTTAAGTTACTTTTTAAGTTCATATATAAAGTCATGTTTGTAAGAAGTATTTTATTTGCAAATGAAAGATTTTTAAACTAAAACCAATTTTCTCCCCCTCTCTCTCTTTACACACACACACACACACACACACACACACACACACACACACACAAATATTGATGAATTTATTTCTTGCTTACCTAAAGGAAAGACAAAGAGAATTAGCACTGGAATTCAAAAGAATCTTTTCATTTTCGTGTGTGTGTGTGTGTGTGTGTGTGTGTGTGTGTGTGTGTGTGTGTGTGTACTGGGTGCCTGACTCTGTACTCATTCCTTTCCTCTCTTGCTCTGTCTACTACTTCTCTCTTTGTCTCTCTGATCTCCTGTTGCTGGTGAGCTTAGTTTATGTGAAAAGGGACAACTGTGATCACATCTAGCTCTCTAAGGCAGTATCCTCTTCAACTCAGAAGTGCTCTTTCCACAGACATGAATACATAATTATAATAAAGAACTCAGGCTAACTTGGTGTGGATCATGAAACCCATCATGAAACAACATATACAAGCACGCAAAAATAGTTGAGCATAATAGTTTTGCCCTAGTGACCAGAAAGCAGAATATAGATGTCCTCCATCAGCCAAAAAGCACAGCAAGCCTGTCAAACCTCCCAGAGCCTATAAGGAAGGTAGAAAGCAAAGAAGCAATTGGAATTCATTTAAAAGGAGGATTTGGAAGGATTCCAAAGTCCTCCAAAATAACCTACAACACACACCAAAGAATACATAAAGCTTAGAAAATAATAAAAACATGTGAAAGCATGAATTGCTTGTGTAGATCAGGGTCTGGAGTGGGCTATCTCACTCTGGATTCTAAGAGTGCTGTAATTGTTGCTACAAAACAGAAGCTAAACATGTATTCTCCTTCTTCCTTTTGTCATAAAAGCAAAAGAGCCTCTTCGGATTTTTTTAATAAATAACATTTTTATTTAAGCACTGTGGTTACAAACATGTTTGTAGTTGGGTTTCAATAATAAAAAGAACACCACCCTTTACCAGTGCAACAATTCTACCACCAATGCCCACTTCTCCCTTCTCCCCCACACCCTTCCTGTATTTAAGACAGGCATTCTACTTCTCTCATGAGAAGTCATGAGAGATAGTCATGATAGTTGTTAGTGTAGTTATTTCTTGAAATGCACTTACCACTATTTGTGGTGAGCTTCATAACCTGAGCTAGTCCTTCCAGCCCTCATCTCCATTGTCTCTGGGCAATTATTACATTAATGTCTTTTATGTTTCTTAAAAACCATAAATGTGTGAGGCTATTCGGTGTTTATTTCTCTCCCTTCAGACTTATTTGACTCAGCATAATAGTTTCTATGTGAGGCCGGTGAGGTGGCGCTAGAGGTAAGGTGTCTGCTTTGCAAGCGCTAGCCAAGGAAGGACCGTGGTGCGATCCCCCGGCGTCCCATATGGTCTCGCCAAGCCAGGGGCAATTTCTGAGCACTTAGCCAGGAGTAACCCCTGAGCATTAAATGGGTGTGGCCCGAAAAACCAAAAAAAAAATAGTTTCTATGTTCATCCATGTATAGGAAAAATTCATGACTTCATCTCTCCTAATGGCTGCATAATATTCCATTGTATATATGTACCACAGTTTCTTTCGCCACTCATTTGTTTGAAAGGCATCTTACTTTTTCTTAATAGTTGATTCTGGCTATTATAAATAGCATTGCAATGAATATGGGTGTGAGGAAAGTATTTTTGTAATATGTTTTTGTGTTCCTATGGTATATCCCTAAGATTGGTATAGCTGTGTTATATGGGAGCTCAATTTCCAATTCTTTGAGGAATCTCCATATTGTTCTTTTTCTCTCCACATCCCCACCAACACTGATTGTTCTTTTTCTTTATGATGTGTGCCAGTCTCTGGGGCATGAAAGGGTACTCCATTGTTTTATTGCATAACCCTGATGATCAGTGATGTGGAACATGTGCATTTGGCGATTTGTATTTCTTCTTTGAGAAAGTATCTGTTCATTTATTCTCTCCATTTTTTGATGAGGTTAGATATTTTTTCTTGTTAAGTTCTATCAGTAACTTGTATATCTTAGATATTAGTCCTTTATCTAATGGGTATAGGTGAATATTTTCTCCCATTCTGTGGGTGACTTTGTATCCTAGTCTCCTAGTCACTATTTCCTTTGAGGTGCAGAAGCTTCTTATTTTAAAATAGTTACATTTGTTTATCTCTGCTTCCATTTGTTTGGACAGTGCTGTTTCCTCCTTAAAGATGCCTTTAGTCTCAAATGTCATGGAGTGTTTTACCTACATGCTCTTCTATATGCCTTATGGTTCCTGGTCTGATATCAAGGTCTTTAATCTTTGTGCATGGTGTTAGATGTTTGCTTTTTTGCATGTGACTGACCATGTGCCAACACCACTTGTTGGAGAGGCTTACCTTGCTCTATTTTGCATTTCTTGCCCCTTTATCAAAGATTAAGTGATTATATGTCTGGGGAACATACTGTGAATACTCAAGTCTATTGTACTGATCTGATAGTCTGTCTTTATTCCAATACCATGCTGTTTTAATGTAATACAATTTAAAGTTGGAGAAAGTGGTACATCCCATTTTTTCCTAAGGATTGCTCTAGCTATTCATGGGTGTTTATTGTTCCAAATGAATTTCAGGAATGTTTGATCCACTTCTTTGAAGAATGTCATGGGTATCCTTAGAAGAATCGCGTTTAATCTGTACAATGCTTTGGGGAATATTGCCATTTTATGATGGTAATCCTCCCAATCCGTGAGCAGGGTATGCATCTCCATTTCCTAGTGTCCTCTTCTATTAATTGAAGCAGGTTTTGTAGTTTCTTTGTATAGTTCTTCACCTCTTTAGTTAAATTAACTGAAAGGTATTTGAGTTTGTGTGGCACTAATGTGAATGGGATTGTTTTATTAATGTCTATTATATCTCTATAATTATTAGTATATAAGAAGGTCATTAATTTTGAGGTGTTAATTTTGTTGCTTGCCACTTTGCTATATGAATCTATTGTTTCCAGAATCTTTTGGGTTGAGTCTTTAGGGTTTTCTAAATATAGAGTTCTGTCATCTGCAAACAGAGAGAGCTTGACTTCTTTCTTTCCTATCTGGATGCCCTTGATATCTTTTTCTTGTCTAATCACTGTGGCAAGTAATTTAGTACTATGTTGAATAGGAGTGGTGAGAGGGGGCAGACTTGTTGTACCAGATTTTAGAGGAAAGGCTTTTAATTTATCTCTATTGAGAATAGTATTTGCCATTGGCTTGTGGTAGATGGCCTTGACTATATTGTTAAGAGTTTTTTTTAAGCATGAATGGGTGTTGGACCTTATCAAATGCTTTCTCTGCATCTATTGATATGATCATATGGTTTTTATATTTCTTTTTTTTTTTTTTTTTTTGGTTTTTGGACCACACCCAGCAATGCTCAGGGGTTACTCCTGGCTGTCTTCTCAGAAATAGCTCCTGGAAGGCACGGGGAACCATATGGGATAACGAGATTCGAACCAACCACCTTTGGTCCTGGATCAGCTGCTTGCAAGGCAAACGCTACTGTGCTATCACTCCGGGCCCTATATTTCCTTTTAAACAAACGGAATATGGGTTTTATGGCATATGGTGTATTACTTTGATTGACTTACATATGTTAAATGATCCTTGCATTCCTGAAATGAAACCTACTTGATCATGTTGTATGATCTCGATGAGGCATTAGATTCTATTTGCTAAGATTTGGTTAAGGATTTTTACCTCTGTGTTTATTAGGAATATTGGACTGTAGGTTTTATTTTTTTCAACAGCTCTGTCTGGTTTTGGTATCAAAGTGATGTTGGCTGCATAAAAACTATTTGAGAGTGTTTCTGTTTATTCAATTTCTTGAAAGAGTCTAAAAAGGATTGGTAGTAGTTCCTCTTGAAAGGTTTGAAAGAATTCTTTAGTGAATCCGTCTGGGCCTGGGCTTTTGTTTTAAGGAAAACTTTTGATTACCATTTTATTTTCCTCAAACGTGATAGATTATGGGCTGGAATGGTGGTGTAAAGCGGTAAGGTGCTTGTTTTGCACGTGCTAACCTAGGACTGACCGCTGTTCAGTCTCATGGCATTCCATATAGTCCCCATAGCCAGGAGCGATTTCTGAGCACATAGCCAGGAGCAACCCCTGAGTGTCACCGGATATGGCTCAAAAAACAAAACAAAACAAAAACAAAAGTGATGGGTCTGTTTAGATATGCTAGAACAGTCTTATTTTAAATGTGGAAGATTATGAGAGTTCAAAAATTTATTATTTCTTCCAGGTTCTCATGTTTTGTGGCACAGAGTTTCTCAAAGTAGTCTCTGATTACCCTTTGAATAGCTATAGTATCTGTAGTAATCTCCCCCTTTTTGTTTTTAATCTGGTTTATTAAGTTTGACTCTCTCCTTTTGTTGTGAGTTTTGGTAGTAGTTTATCAATCTTGTTTATTTTTTCAAAAACCAGATTTTGCTTTTGTTGATCTTTTAGATTATATTTTTTATTTGAATTTCCACTTAACTGATTTCTGCTCTAAGCTTTATTTCTTTCTGCCTACCTATTTTTGGTTGCTTTTGTTGATTATTTTCTAATTTTATAAACTGTGTCATTAATTATTATTATTAATTAATTATTGTTATTAATGTAGGCCCCGTGTTCCTTCCTGATGTGTGCTTGCAAAGCTATAAATTTTTCCCTTAGTACCATTTTTTGCTGTGTCCTACAAATTCTGATAATTTCTGTATTCATTTGCATTTGTTTTCAAAAATGTGTTGATTTCCTCTTTTATTTCATATCTGACTCACTGGTTGTTCAGTAGTGAACTGTTTAATTTCCAGGTGTTAAACTTTTTCTACTGTGTCCCTTTGTAGTTCACTTCTAATTTCAGTGCTTTGTGATCAAAGAAGGTAGTCTGTACTATTTCTATTCTCTTAATTTTGAAAAAGTATGTTTTATCGGTCATTGGGGAATGACCCAGTAAATTAGACAAGAATTTGTATACATATACATATACGTACTAGGCCATTATCTTCCATTTTTCCTTTCAGAGCTAATTTATTCCAGTTGGGTTTCAGTTTGGTTGACCTATCAAGGGGTAATAGGGCAGTATTAAAGTCTCCCACTATTATTGTGTTGCTTTTGATGTCTTCTTTCAGTTTTTTCAAAAATTGAATTAAATATTTTGCTGGTCCCTTATTGGGTGTGTACATCATAGGACTGTAATTTCTTTCTGTTGTACATATCCCTTGATTATTACAAAATGTCCATCTTTGTCCCTTATAACTTTTCTAAGTCTAAAGTTGTGTCACCTGATATTAATATGGCCACTACAACTCTTTCAGGGAGTTGTTTGCTGTTGTGTATGTAAATATTTTAGGGGATTATTATGTTACTGACCCTACCCTGATCAGTGATTGTGCCCTACCCTAGGGTGTGACCTGGCATTCTGCCCCCACTTTAGGGTGGTACTTGATTCTGCTTCCACCATTGGGTGGTATCTGATCCCACCATTGGGTGGTACCTGATTCTGTGGAAGGTGAGGGGCTTTTTGGCTGGAACTTATGCTGAGTCTTTGGACTTTAGTCTTGTCCACCAAATAAAACTAATATTTCCACAAGCCTGACTGTCTGCAAGCTGTTTACTCGCCTTTTCACCTCAGAACCGTCAGCTAGACAGGGTGGCAGATGCGTGCTCCAAGCTGGAGGGGAAAGACCTCATCCTCCATCCCTCCATCAGTCAACCTCTTCAGGGGCTGACTTGCAACAGTTTGCTTGAATTATTGTCCTCCAACCTCTAATTTTGAGTCTATATTTGTTATTATTTATATGTGTTTCTTATAGGCAGCACAATGTTGAATTCAGCCTTTTGATCCATTTCTCCATTCTTTGTCTCTTAACTTGTGCATTTAGTTTATCAAGGTTGAGAGAAACTATTGTCATGGGATTTAGTGTTATCTTTATATAGGACTTTGTTGTGTCTCTTGGTCTGTCTTACCTTAAAAATAGACATTTCAGGTTTTCTTTTAAGGCTTGTTTTGATTCTGTCATATTTCTAAGCTGCTATTTATCCATGAAGCTATGTATACTTCCTTCAAACCTGAATTTGGTTCTGGCAGGGTGCAGCATTATAGGCAAATAAGTCATTTAATTGAGTTTTGACACTATATCCCAAGGTCTAAAGGCCTTCTGACCATGATGGTTTCTTGTGACAGGTTTGCTATAAATCTTAAGGATGCTCCTTTGAAGTTATTTTCCCTTTTTGATTTTGCTGCTTTCTGTAGTCTATCCCGATCTGTGGGATTCATCATTGTGACTAGGATGTGTCTTGGGCTGCTTTTCTTTGAGTCTCTTTTAGCTAGTATTCTTTGGGCATGCAGAATTTGTTTGCATGCAGTCTTTAGCTCTGAGAGTTTCTATGCAATGATGTCTTTGACTGGTGATTCTTCCTGGGGATTATTTTCCTGAGTTTCTAGGACTCCACTGATTCTTATGTTGTTTCTGTTGAGTTTAACAAAGACTTCTATTTTCATCTGTTCACATTCTTTGAGGGTTTTTTACATTGTCTGTTTATTTGCCGTAGGCTCTTTCACAATCCTTTCTGTTGTATGGAGTTGTTATGCATCTCATCTTTCAGCTCACTGATTCTTTTCTCAGCTACTGTTACTCTGTTGGAGAGGCTTTCCAGTGAGATTTTCATTTCACCTACCAAGTTTTTTTTGTTTTGTTTTGTTTTGGTTTTGGTTTTTGGGCCACACCTGGGGGTGCTCAAGGGTTACTCCTGGCTGTCTGCTCAGAAATAGCTCCTGGCAGGCACGGGGGACCATATGGGACACCGGGATTCGAACCAACCACCTTTGGTCCTGGATGGGCTGCTTGCAAGGCAAACGCTGCTGTGCTATCTCTCCGGGCCCACCTACCAAGTTTTTTAGTCCTGTTATTTAAGTTTGGAATTTTCTGATTTCTATTTCATTATCCTTTTGATTCCATTATCCTCTTGATTCTTATTTGTGATTCGTTCAGCTCTATCTATGCTTTCTTTGAGTTCCATGAACATCATCCATATTTTCTCTTTAAACTTTTTTTTCTGAGAGGTTAAATAGGTGGTTAGCACTTTTCAAGTCATCAGAGCTTCCTTCTTCATTCTCTATGCACGGTGTTGGCCTGCGTTGCTTCCCCTATTGTCATGCTTATAGTGTGGTGTTTTCTATATGTTGTGCTGGGGTTCTTTGGGTAGAAGATGTGTGCAGAGTGAAGCAAAGCAACCACCTTCTCTGGCTATGCCCTTCTTGGGTGGAGGCTGCCTACCACCTCTTCTGGTGTGCCCTTGGGAGATCCTATCTGCTGCACCCTCAGGATCTCTTTTGGGTATGGAGCTATGTCTGTCTGATGGAGCAGAGCAGAGGCCTTTTAATATGTCTCCTCTTTGCAAAACACAGGACAGGATTCAGTGAACTTTGTTTTGGTTTTAAATTTTTTTTTTTTTTTTTGCCTTGCTTGGAGTTTCTTTTGGCTCTGAGCTCAAGAATTACTACTGGCAGTCAGAAAGCAATATGGTGTGCTTATGATCTGGGATAGCCTCATGCAAAACAAGCACAGTGTACTATTGCTCTGGTCCATAAGGTAGCTCAACTATGAGGCCTTGATTTGTTAAATATTTGTAAAAATCAAGAATGCAATTTAAGGATCTAAAACAATAGTACAGAAGGTAGGGTGTTTGCCCTACTTACAGCTGACCCAGCATCCAATATTGTCCCTTTGTCCGCAGGAATAATTTCTGAGAATAGAGCTAGGAGTAACCCCTCTGAGCACCACTGGGTTTGGCCCCCCCAAAAATTTAACTTGAAAATCAAATGTGAAAATTAGCTGGAGTAACTTGCCCTTCAATTCAGCAATTTTCACAGTTAGTGAGAGTAAATAATACCTAAGATTCTTAGTTTAAGTCAATTCTTTCTCTCAGAACTGCCTTTCCTCCACTTTCTCCTTAATACTCTCTCTGGTTCAATGGACTAATTAGTGAAATTTTGACATTGTAATTCAGGGGTCTCAAACTTGCGGCCCATGGGCCGTTTGCGGCCCTCCGTACAACATTTTGTGGCCCTGCCCTAGAGGAATCTTTTTTGTTTTGTTTTGTTTTGTTTTAATTGTTTGGGTCACACACTCCAATGTTCAAGGCTTACTGTTGCAAAACATTTCTTAGGATGGAGCTGGATGGTGGATGGATGGAGGGGCCTTAATCTGCCATCCCAAGCCACGTGGCTCCATCCTCCATTAACCGGCGGGTCTGGGTCCAGGAAAGCAACGGGTGTTGAACTCACTCACAGGCAGGCCTCCAGAGAGATAACATCTGGCCAACTGATGTGGCTGCTAACCATTTACATATGCCATTCTTAGCTAGCCCTGCATCTTACTTCTTTCATCCATGTCTCCTCCAACCTCCATCCTGGCCAAAGACCAAAAGGACCTTAATCCCCTAGGTCAAAGGCCTTATATAACCTTTCCAAGACCCCTCCCAGGAAATGGGAGGGTTCTAGCAGGTAAGATCAAGTTACCTGGTTAGAACAGGGGGTGGGGCCACAGCTTACTACTGACTTTGCACTCAAGGATCACCCCGACCTTGCCTCCATGTAAATTGAGTTTGAGACCCCTGTTGTAATTCCACTATTTATCTAATCCACAAATGATACATGTCCCCATTTCTTTGTCTTTAATTTGTTTCAGCAATATCTGGTGATGGTTTGTGTGAAAAAAAACTGACTATATTTTGTTGAATTTATTTTTAGGTATCTTATTTTTAGGTTATGTATATAGAACTCCTTTAATTTGATTTTCATTGCTGCTATAAAAAACTTAGTAGAATTTTGTATGTTGAATGTATACTGTGCCATCTGGCTAAATTTACTTATTAGTTCTAGTGGCCTTCTTTCAGAGTTATTAGAATTGTTTGCATACTGCAAGTTGTAAGTATCATTTCTTTCTTCTTTTACAATCTGTATACCTGTTCTTTTTCATTTGTTTGTTTGTTTTGGAGCCAGAGCCTAGAAGTGATCAATAGCCATAGCTGGCTCTGTGTTCACAGAGGACACCTGACAGTGCTTAGAAGAACATCTGTGGTACAGGAGCCTAACCAGTCTCAGATCTGCATGCTAGGCAAGCACTTAAACTCTCTGGCCCTGTGATTGCTTTGCTTTGCTCACTGAAACAGCTACAATCACCAGGAAAACACTGGCTATGAGTGATAAAAATTATTCACTCTTGCCTGTTGCCATTCTGAAAGGTGGATCTGAAGTAAAATATTAGGTGTGACTCTTTCTCAAATTTTTTCTTCATTAGGGGCCGGAGTGGTGGCACAAGCAGTAGGGTATTTGCCTTGCACGTGCTCACCTAGGATGGACCATGGTTCCCCCGTGGATCCCCCGGCATCCTATATGATCCTCCACACCAGGAGTCATATATGAGCGCATAGCCAAAAGTAATCCCTGAGCATCACCGAGTGTGGCCCAAAAACAAAACAAATGAAAAACCAAAACAAAGAGAGTTTTTCTTTATTCTTTCCCAAGGTTGCTTTTCCCAATTTTCATGAGTGTTAAATTTTTTTAAAAATATTTTTATGGGCCCGGAGAGATAGCACAGCGGCATTTGCCTTGCAAGCTGCTGATCCAGGACCAAAGGTGGTTGGTTTGAATCCCGGTGTCCCATATGGTCCCCCGTGCCTGCCAGGAGCTATTTCTGAGCAGACAGCCAGGAGTAACCCCTGAGCACCGCCGGGTGTGACCCAAAAAAAAAAATATTTTCATTGCCTTTATGGAAATGACTATACAATTTTATCATTTTTATTAGATAGGATGAAATAAATTACATTAATTGATATTTGAATGCCAAATCTGGTATAAGACTCATTTTGTCATGAGCATTGTACTATTTATCTATTACTTACATTCTTTGCTAAGTGTGATGATAATTTTTCTCTATGTGTTTCTTAAAGTTTTACTTTCAAATTGTAGTATATGTTAATACATTTGTTACTGCATATCTCTCCAAGTCACCCAAGCACCACCAGAACCATCCCATATCTCATTGAACAGTAGCCTCCAAACACTGTCTAGTTTTGTCACCTGCCACTGAAGAATTTTTATTTCTTTTAAAGTCAAATTTTATGCAAATTACTTAAGCTCAAATTTTCTTTATGATAATTATTTTCTATTATTTTCTTATTATTTTACTTGCAGCTTTTCTTAGTCCTTATGCATCAGGAGTGTCTTATAAATAAACAACTGACAGACAAATGAGTCAGGGCTGAGTTTGGGGTGCATGCCTTATATATAGTCAGACCTGGTTCAGCCGTGGCATCACATCATAGAGTTTGCCCTTGGAGGCCCCTGAGCACCACCAGGTGGCCCAAGGAATCTCCAGTACTCCAGGGCATAGTCTGCTCTGCATCCTTGGCCCCTGCCTTGAACCGCTGGCCAGATTGGCCAAAAGTCTTTGAGCCTGGTCACTTAATTCCCTTTGTACCACTTGGGAGGATCCCCCTTCCAAAAATAATGCCAGCTTGGGGGAACATGGGATTTAGTGGATATAAGTTTCAATTTAGCAAGATAAAAGGGTGTTTAAAATGATATTGATAGTGACTGTGTAACAAAATGAATGCCTTTAATATCAATGAACAGTCCACTTAGAAAGGAAAAGACTATTGATGTTGTTACATTTACTTTACTGCACTCTGAAAGATGAAGAAGAATGTTTTCAAGGCATTTATACTGTTTAGAAAATAAAATAAACAGGGCACAACAATCAGGAGGGCACTTGTTTTGCCCAAGGCAATGATAACACTTTTCAAGGACAAATAAGGAACAACAGATCCAAAAGTCAAGGTACTTGTCTCACATGCCTGATGGCAGTTTTCTACTCTTTTCTAATGTCTATTGAGCAAAAGAATAATTAGACACTGTTAAAAGAAACTATTTTCTTTCATAAACTTTTTCTTTTTTTGCAAAAGGGACATACATGGCAATGTTCAGGTTCTGCACTCAGGAATCAATCCTGGCAAGCTCAGGAGACCATATGCAATGATGGAGTTCAAACCAGGGGCAGCTCCATGCAAGGCAAACATCCTCCCCACTTGGGAGTAAGTCTGGAACACTTGCAGAAGTGCCACATCAATCTTCCCCAGAAAACAATTTCTACCAGATGCTGGAAAGCATGGACAGGATTGAAAACCAAGCACTTCTCAGATCCTAGGGGACATTTTCCATCTAGGTAGGCTACTACAACGTTGTGAAGTCAATGACCATTTAGGCAAAAATAATAAAGAGCCACTAGAAATGACCGCACTTCACATAAAACCTGGTTTTGACATTTAAAATTAAGGACCCCCACACCTTTCGACATTAAGAAATAGGGTAGATGTCCTCTTCGAGTGTATCTGAATTTGATGCTTTATTCCAAAATTTGAAGTCAGTTCCAACTTGTGATGGGTTGACTTTCAAAGTCCAGTTTTGGGGCCAAAGTATCAGTCCTTCAACAGAAAGTCTGTTTTATGTTGAAATGGAAACTGTATTTTTTTCCTGGATCAGACTTTGTGCTTCTCTGCTCTCCAGGGATGCTGAATCACAGCAGCAACTCACACAGTCAAGGAAACAAACAACATCTCCTGTGCAGTCTGTGTTCTAACTTTCAGTACAGCAATCAAAGGACATGAGATATTTAGCACTGGACAGCAAAACTGTCTTTGTATTAAATGACGTTGTCAAACTACAGACAAATATTAAACATTGTGTTCACGTTCAAGGGAGGCCAGGTTAGGTTAAGATGCTTAGTGAATCCGGCGTATTAAGTGAGATTTTTGGTTTAATAACACTTTCGATTTCATAGGGGTTTTTCAGGATGTACACACATCCTAAGGAGAGAAAGACTGGTTCCCTGTGAGGTTGAAGGCAGTGACAAAAATTGGCGCCCTTCCCACCATTTGCCTTGAATTCTGGAGCTCTGGCCCTACTCTGTCGGTCTAAGTTGCTCATCCACCACCTCAGTCAAGATCAGGCCATGGTCAAAAGCCAATATTCTGTGTGATGCTCTAGCTGAGTTCTCAATCACTGCTAATGTGTTGAAACAAAGTCGCTGAATATCTCACCATCACCAACACTGGTGCTTGAGTTTTCTTCCCAAAGGGAGATCACCAGTAGGACCTTGCCCTTTGGTTGTGGCGCTCACACATATTTAGGGTTGCACAGGGACAGAAATCACTTTGCCACCCGGATTGGATTAGATTCGGAATATGTCGAAGATTGAACTCACAGCCTCGAGTTTATTGCAAACAAAGGCTCCTCAAACAAAACCAGAGTTGGGGAAAAGCCATTTTTGCCATTCCTGAGGAATTGCTGTCTGGGGGGAGAAAGTGGAGGACAGAGTTCTTGGTTCAGAAAAGATAACCAAACCCTGTTTAGAAAGTGTCTTCTAAGGAAATATCTGTGGGACTGCTTCAATGAGGCAGAATAGTAGAATATTCTACCAAAGGACCTACGAAAGGGCCAGCGCCATCCGAACATGGAATAGGAACATGGGGGCCACTTTAAAAGACGTGAAAGCATTTACTAGCCTCCTGAAACACAAAAGGGACATACGCTTACAGTTTAGGAAATGGAGAATAGTAATGACTTCCAGTAGGGATCATACAGAAGTATTGGTTATTTCATTTTAACAAAAGATCCACACGTAGGGAAAAGTAGAGAACCCCATTTTCCTTACCGGTCAACTTTAAAGGGTTCCAAACAAGGCCGGCTATTAAAATACACACCAGGCTGTTTTTTTTTTTGGGGGGGGAGGGGGAGTGATGGTATATTTTAAGTGAGAAACTAGGAGTTAAAATCACAAATCCAAAACATCGAGGCAATTAGCTGGATGGCTTTCCAGAACGCTGGTTCAAGCTGCAAAGCGTGGCTTAAGAAGGCATTTTGGAGGGGGTGGGAAGGGAACTCCACCAAGAAACTTTTCCACTTTTGCACAAATGCTCCGGGGCGGGTGTGGGGTGCAGACCGCGAGCGCCCCTTTCCCCCACGTTTGCAGGACTAACCGGCGCGCCATCTGCTCAGGACTCCCGGGCCACACCCGCGTGAAGAGGTCGGGCCTGGGCAAGTCCAGACACCTCGGCGTGCGTGCAGGTTGCCGGGGGCGGCGTGGATCGTTTTTCCCAACCCATCTGCTGTCCCCACCTCCTGGCTGTGCGCGCTATCTACGGGCGCGGCCCAGCGGGGGAATCGGGGCTGGTCTTTGTGCATCACAAAAGGGCCTTGCAGCACTCTTAACACACCCCCACACACGAGCGCGCCCCCAGCTTGGGCTTCGCGCGGCCCGATCGGTTCCCCGGGTCGGGGCGCGCAGGTATTCCGGAAGGCGGCGGCGCCGACGCGGCATCGCGGGGCGGGTGCGGCCGAAGCCCGCGGCTCGGAGCGCCAAGTCCCCACGGGGGCGGGGAGCCCGGGCCGTGCCGCCGCGCCATTGGCCGAAGCCGGCCCCCGGCCCCCGCTGATTGGCCGACGCTCAAATTCGGTCTCTCGGCGCCAGACTGGGAGTTCCAGCGGGGACCGCGGGCTGGGCTGGAGGCGCGTTAAGCTTGGCTGGTCGGGCCGGTCCCTGCGGACCTAGCTCGGGGCTGCAGGGCGCAGCTTTCTCTGACCCAGGCTGGGCGAGGATCGCACCCCGGAGGGCTGCTTGGAGATCCCGAAGGAGGCGGGAAACCAACGCAGAGCGGGAGTAAGTGGAATGGGGGGCCCCCCGCTTCTGGAGGGGAAGCGGGAATGGGAAGGCCGGGGACCCCTGCGGGTCGCGCTGCCAGCCTGGCCAAGCACTCCAGCCCCTGGGCTTTTCTGCCTCCAGAGCCACCTTGCCTGGAGGGCTCCTGGCTCCTCTCCCTCCCCTGTCTTTCTGTCTGTCTGTCTGTCTGTCTGTCTCCGTCTCTGTCTCTCTCGCTCTTGCTCTCGCTTAACTGGTCTCTCTAAAGTTGGGCAGCCGAGCGGACCTGCTCTTCCTCACCTTTTGCAGCAATTAGTTGCAAGATTATCCTCGGTTGCAAGACTTTAATCTTGGGTTGTAAGAATTGCAAGATTCCCTTGCCTGGGAGGCCTGGGGCTGGGCGAGCGTGCACTGTGGGTTTGCTCCTGCTATCAGGTTTCTTTCCCTCCCGGTTCAAAAAAAACCCCTCAAAGCCGAATTCCTCCCAGTTTCTTTTGCGCCAAAATTAACTGACCTAGGAGAAGACCCTGGGCTTTCGGACCAGACTTGCCCTGCTCCCTCCTGACTTGGTAACACTTTTGGTCTTTTTGCTTTTCATTAAAAAACGGCCTGATTTGGATGGATTTTATCTTACTTACTTTATTTTATTTTTTACCTTCCCAAAGCACCTAAAGTTGCTTTAGGTGTTTGTGTTCGTTCAGGTGCATGGTTTTTGTTTGGAGTTTTAGAGATAGTTGTGGATTCTCTTGGGAATTTCCAAAAATGTGTTTAGGAAAGGGAAGTTCATGTTCAAGAGCTCATAGTAGTACATTTTTTTTTTTTTTGTTATTGGAGGCAGAAATACCTAACTGCAAAATCATCTTCCATTGTAAATTGTGCTTTACAGATGGAGGTTAGTTGTTTAACGTTGAAAGACCTGATCCACTCCAGGCCGCCCAGACTCGATTTTGAAGATGGAGAAAACGCTCAGAAGGTAAGTGCACTTAAACTCTTCCAGGTTTGTGATGAAGTCTGATTCAACTAAAACTTCCCAACATAACCCTTGCACTTTTCTCATAAACAGTGTGTGATGAAGATTACAGAAATGCATATTGGTCATGTGCAGGCATCCCAACGTTACTGTTAAAAATCAGCTTTGGTGCAGGGAGTGATGCTAGACTAGACCTTTTTTTTTTTGGTCCTAATTTATTTGAAAGATGTTCTGGGCTCCAGAGTTGGAGTTTTGTAATCCCTCTGGTTGCCAGTGGAATTCACTCATTCTTTGTTGGAATGTTAAGACTCAGTTAGGAAAAGACTCTTTTGCCATCAGTGCTGGGTTATTAAAATGCTGTATGTATTAAAATGTTGTATGTGGTTCTTCACACCAGTGTGCTGTTTCTGGAGACTGAGTTATTTGCCCAATGTTATTTGCCAAGCCATTTGCCCAAGAGTATATGACCTGTGCTGACTTAGAGGGCTGTTGAGCCCACCTATGTGCTCTAAGAGCTGTTGCTCGTTTTGCACAGCCATTGCCTCACCCCACTTTTTTTTTTGCACCCTTTGTCCATGATCCTTGCTCTCCCCCCAGAACATGGTCTTAGTCATAGTAATCTGAGGAATGGGGATTGGGGAGAGAATGGGTGATGTTTGGGCTAGCCGAGTGACCAAGGATCACTTCAGGTAGTGTTGAGAGGACCAAATACTGGGGCAAAATCCAACCAGGGACAGCCACATGAAAAGCAAGAGCATTAACTCCTGTACTCTCTCCATCCCATCAACTTTAAAATGTCATTGAACCATGGGACCAGAGCCATAGCACAGCAGGAAGGGCAGTTGCCTTGCATATGCTGATCCAGGTTCAATCTCTAGCATCCCATATGGTCTTTTGAGCCTGCCAGGAGTAATTTCTAAGTATGGAGTCAGAAGTAACCCCTGAGCATGACCAGGTGTGATCCAAAAACCATGAAATACTATGCAGCCATCAGGAAAAAAATGAAGTCATAAAATTTTCCTATATATGGATGAACCTGGAAACTATTATGCTGAGTGAAATACATCAGAGAGAGAGAGTAGAATAGAATAGTCTCACTCATCTGTCGTATTTAAGAAAAATAAAAGACAATATTGTAATAATACACAGAGATCATAGAGATGAAGGCTGGAAGGACCAGCCCACAGTATGAAGTTTACCACAGAGTGTTAAGTGCTGTTAGAAAAATAACTACACTAACAACTATCATGACAATGGTGTGAATAAGAGAAATAAAATTCCTATTTCAAATACAGGCAGGGAGTGGGATAAGAGGGAGATGGGGGTATTGGTGGTGGGAATGTTGCACTGGTGAAGGGTGGTGTTCCTTTTTATGACTTAAACCCAATTACAAACATGTTTGTAATCATGGTACTTAAATAAAGATGTTATTAATAAATAAAAATAAAACAAAAATTATCATTAAGCCCATCTTTTTTTTTTTTTTTTTTTTTGGTTTTTGGGCCACACCCGGCGGTGCTCAGGGGTTACTCCTGCTGTCTGCTCAGAAATAGCTCCTGGCAGGCACGGGGGACCATACGGGACACCGGGATTCGAACCAACCACCTTTGGTCCTGGATCGGCTGCTTGCAAGGCAAACACCGCTGTGCTATCTCTCTGGGCCCATTAAACCCATCTTAATGTGCTGCCCTTACTTGCCCTTGTATCAGGAAGGTGTAAGGAAGCTGTTCACAGTGAAACTCTTCAGTGATTTTGGCAGAAGCAAACTGGGACGCCAAATCTGGTTTTAGAAACTGATTCTAAATTTGTGCAGAGTGCCATTTGAGCACTGAATTTCTTGTCTTTTTTTTTTTTTTTTTTGCTTTAGCATCATACTGCCTGGGTGAAAAACATCTGCTAAATGGGCTTTTGATGCATAATTGACACTTGTTCATTTTAAGTAGTTGTGAAAGATTGTGTTTTTCCTCTAGCTATCTCCTTATCCCCCACCCTGCCACCTGTGTTTCAATGTATTTTTGTTAGAGGAGGAAAAATGCCTGAACATTTCTCTAAAGGAAGTTTTTGTTTAGTTATGTTTTTATTTGGTTTGGGGACCACATCTGGCTAAGCTGATCTCAGAGATCACTCCTGGTGGTGCTGCTTAGGTGCTTGGATATTGTGCTGGGAATTGAATGCAAGGCAAAAAGTCTTACCCACCGTACTATCTCTCCAGCTCCTTAATGAGAACTTAAAATAAAAAATCTAAGTATGGGCCAGTGACAACGCCTAGACTTCTGAATATTATATTAGTCCAAGATTTAGCTTCAGGAGTTTCAGAGCAAACTTCTTTGTATTCCTTTGTAATTTAGAGGGAACTGTTCTGAGACATTTATATAAAGCTGGAGTTAGTGTCTACACCCCCCCATCCCCCCCCCACCCCCGGTCAAGTAAGGATTTCCAGGTTTATTGGGACACCTGGATTTGGAGTCCATGAAAGCTGGGCTTGATTTTTGATTTGCTATGTAGTAACTATGTAACCTCAAACAACTATATTTATTCAGTCTTATAACAAATATTTATGTTCCAGGTGCTGGGGAGACAGTAGTGTATTTAATAAGTCTCTTAGCCTCTTAAAGCCTGCTTTTTTTTTTTTTCTTTTCTTCTATGTATTGAAGCTACTAAATTGTTCCTCTCCCTTTGTGTTTTGTGAAGAGCCTGGCAACACTTAGTGTTCACATTTTACTCACTTTAAGCCAACAGATCACAAATAAATCTAGTGCAGGTCCCATTCTCCCTTACCTGAGCAGGTCTTCCAGAAACTGCTATAACTAATTGGCATGACTGTCATTTGGTAAATAAATGTTAGGAACAAGCACCCAGCAGAATTGAGGAGGAAGACAGACAATCTGGGGGTGTCCTGGGATAGTTAGGGAGCTTCCCAGGGGAGATCCTGGCTGGGTTGGATCTCAGAAAAAAACTTTAGTGAGTGGGTTACAGAAAAAAGTCAAAGAACAGCTCAGAACAGCCCAAAGTGAGTGATGTTGAGTTGTTGCTTCTTAAATCCTTTGAGAGATCCCCAAATGCCAATTGGCATTGAGAGCATTTATCATTTTCATTCCTAAGAAGTTGACGATGTATTTATGGGGCCATCCAAACCAAACAGTTGAACACTTAGCTCTTCAGTACTATGCTACTCTAACCTACCAGTGCTGGTGTGGTAAAAGGGTTTTGGGGCCACGCCATACCCATGGGAGCTAAAGGGTGACCTGCAGCTCTAAGGAGCAAACTCAGGGCCTCTCGGATGCAAGGTGTTTGTTCCAGCCTTTTGTAGTATCTCCTTGGCCTGCGGTACCTCTTTTTGACTGTCAGCCAACTGACCAAGATTTAGTAATATTACCTTATGGCTATATCTTCTGACCTCTTGCAGAGAAGTTTATTTTCTCTAACTAGAATCTATAATTGTATTACCCAAGTATCCTGGTTCCTGTTGTGGAATTAGAACTTAAGATTCCAGTCTTTAATTGTTGCCAGTGCCTTTGGGGACAGCTAAAATAGAAATGATGGTTTGGGATCCAGATGTGAATGTGTGTTTGAGCCATTGGGAGGATTTTGTTTGTGTTTGAGTACTTTGAGGCAATCAGTGCTAAGGCTTAGGGAAAGAAATAAAACCAGTTAAGGAATAAAAATAAGGACAATGTTTCAGACAAGTCCACATTCTGGACTGTCAGTGTTTTCTGAAGGTCTTCCATTTCTTTGGGAGATTTTTTTTTTTTTTTTTTTGGTTTTTGGGTCACACCCGGCGTTGCTCAGGGGTTACTCCTGGATCGGCTGCTTGCAAGGCAAACGCCGCTGTGCTATCTCTCTGGGCCCTTTGGGAGATTATTTAAGGAAGGTGAATTCAGTGCCAAGTGGCAGGCTTCCAGGAGGTTGAGAAATCGGTCACCAGGGTGGAGGGAAGGTTACAATGGATTGGTGTTAGAATATTGAATGCAAGAAATAACTGTATTGTGAGTAATTCAGTAAACTATAATATAAAGAACTTTAGTTTAAAAATTAAAAAGAAAAGTGAATTTTATTTTAAATATATCTACACAGTCACAGATCTCAGACTGTTTGGGGAAACATTGAGGATTCCACCTATGTGTGGGTGTCAGACTAATCATACATGCAGGGGACAGGACCTCCTGTTCTTCAGGGCTCCATGAAAAGGTGCAATGTGTCAGCTTTGTGTCAGAGTTTTTCTTTGAGCATCCTGCCTAGTGTGTGATTTTGTTGTACAAGTCTGTCTATGCAGGAAGCGTGGAGTTGCTAGACATGACTTTGGTTTTGGTTGCTAGACATGGGTTAAACATGGGTCCTAGCAGGATGTGAATAGTGAATTTACCTACCTACAGTCTGACTCATCTTAGAACCACAATTGTGAGTGTGCAAGTGTAAGAGAGTCCAATTAGAGGGGGACAAAGACTGGTACTGGAACCGTTGGGAACAAAGAACCTTTTTTCTTTTTTTTGGTTTTTGGGCCACACCCGGCAGTGCTCAGGGGTTTACTCCTGGCTGTCTGCTCAGAAATAGCTCCTGGCAGGCGCAGGGGACCATATGGGACACCGGGATTCGAACAAACCACCTTTGGTCCTGGATCGACTGCTTGCAAACGCCGCTGTGCTATCTCTCCAGGCCCCTGGAAACAAAGAACCTTTAAAGTAGACAGTGAAGGAAATCAAAGTTGTAGGAAGAGCATTAAGAGAGAAATCCTAAAGCTGAGTGTTTCCCTTTTGAGGGCAAAGAGGAATTGGTGGTTTTAGCCATTGCTGTTTTGTTTTGCCAGGAGCAAAATAGCTAGGAGCACTGGCCTGGAGCAGACCAGGGTTTAGGCTTCTCCAGGAAGCAGGGACAGTGCTCCTGGAAATCTCATTTTCTGGGACGTAAGCTCTGAGGGCCTGGGTTGGTTGGTAGCAAGAATGAGATGCTCCTTGGCATGCAGACAGGGCATGGAGCCTCATACAACAGGCAGGACTGTTTGTGAGCAAATGCCTAGCTTATGACATGTACAACCAAGCCAAGGCTCAGATGGACAAACACAGCATGGGCAACTTTGAGAAGAAGCTGGTTTGTTGTGAAAGCAAATATGCCAGCTATGCATAGACAACGAGGAGAAGGAGCTAAAAAAAATGGTGCCCAAGGATGGGGAAGGAGACTAGACACGGAGCCAGGAAGGGGAAAGGAGACTAAGTATGGAGCTTAGGGATGAGGTAGGAGGCTAGACATGGTGCCCAGGACCTAAATGGGCCCAGGACTCCAGACTCTCTGATGCATGGGATCAGAATAAAACAGGATTTCTGGGTGATGGGGCACTTTCTGGGACTGT
Source organism: Suncus etruscus (assembly GCF_024139225.1). Taxonomy (NCBI): domain Eukaryota; kingdom Metazoa; phylum Chordata; class Mammalia; order Eulipotyphla; family Soricidae; genus Suncus; species Suncus etruscus. The sequence goes on from NC_064858.1 coordinate 72,789,977, forward strand.
ACATTCATGCTGCTGGTTGGGTGAATCCTGTCAAGGTCATGTCTGCACAGCTCTGCAGAGGGTGCAGGACTCTGATTCTCCATCTAATCCTACCCCAAGCATCTCTGGTGGCCAGTGCAAGTATCCAAGTCTCCCCTCTTTCTGCCTGCCTTCCTGCCTGCACCTGGGTCTCTGCTGAGGAAGCGGTTTCCATGATGCTGCACATTGCATGTCTTGAATATGACATGGGTTTTGTCAGTCACACACCTATCAGGGAGTACACTTGGGACCCATGGGTGTAGAAGAGTAGGCCACACAACTGCAACCTCAGTTTTCCCCAGAGTGAGCTCCTGGAGAGCTCTGAGTGGAGCCTTAGGTAAGAGCAGAATACCAATATCTTATGTCCCTTGGAAGAGCACTGAGGGGCCAGGTCCCCTGTCAGGGATGCAGTTCCCAAAGACTCAACCAGGACTAGACACTTAAAGCAGCAAGGAATCCCACTCTCCACAACCCCAGTGTCTCCTTCTTTAATATAACTATTTACAGGAAAACACCTTCATGTTTTTATTATTTGGTTTGGTAGTGCTCAGGGGTTATTGCTCCCAGGCCTGTGCTCAAGGATCATTCCCAGAGAGGCCCAGAGGACTGTATGCAGTGCTAGGAACCAAACTTGTCAGCCACAGGCAAGGCAAGAGTCCTATCTGCTGGCCTCTCTCCAATCTCCCTGAAAAGAGTTTTGTTAAAATCACTACTCAGTGATTTTTGGGTGCAGGGAAAGGAGAAACAAATACTTAACTCACCCACTATCAGACTCATATAAGGAGGAGAATTTGCTCAGGTAAAGTCAGAATTTCCTTCCTAGATAAACTGACTTAATTTAGTGGAAAGGAAGTTTTTACTCTTCTAATAGTTCCAAATGTGGGTTTTCTATATATATGTGGTCCTCATTAGCCTTCCTTATCTTCCAATGATCTAATTGTCTACTCAGAAAGTATACTGGGAGGGGTCAAGGCGATAGCACAGCAGAGAGAGTGTTTGCCTTGCATGTGGCTGATCCCAGTTCAATCCCTTATGGTCCCTAAGCACCACCAGGAATAACTGCTGAGGACCATCAGGTGTGGCCCAAAATCCAAAAAAGGAAAAAAAAGAAAAAAGAAAGAAAGTATCTCAGGAGACAGATATAAGTCCAAAAACTGGTCAGCCAGGGGCTGGAGCGATGGCTCAATGGTAAGGCGTTTGCCTTTCACGCTGCTGACCCAGTACGGACCATGATTCAATCCCCCAGTATCCCATATGGTTCCCCAAGCCAGGAGCGATTTTAGAGCACATAGCCAGGAGTATCCCCTGAACATCACTGGGTGTGGCCCAAAATCCAAAACCCCAACCCAAAAAAAAAAAACAAGACAAAACAAAACTGGTCAGCCACTTGCAAAAAAACGAACTCAGGGGGCGCTAGAGGTATGGTGTCTGCCTTGCAAGCGCTAGCCAAGGAAGGACTGCGGTTCGCTCCCCCGACATCCCATATGATCCCCCCAAGCCAGAGGCACTTTCTGAGCACTTAGCCAGGAGTAACCCCTGAGCATCAAACGGGTGTGGCCGAAAAACCAAAAAAAAAATAACCAACAATAACAAAAAAATGAACTCAGATCTCCATTTAACACCATGCACAAAGGTCAAATGAAAATGGACTAAAGACCTTGATATCAGACCCCAAACCATAAGGTATATAGAACAACACATAGGTAAAACACTCTTAAGACATTGAGTCTAAAGGAATCTTCAAGAAGGAAACAGCACTCTCCAAACAAGTTGAAGCAGAGATAAACAAAAGAAGCTTTTACACCTCAAAAGAAATAATGCCTAGGATACAAAAGCCACCAACAGAATGGGAGAAACTATTCTCCCAATACCCATCAGATAAGGGGCTAATATCTAAGATATACAAGGTATTGACAGAACCTAACAAGAAAAAAAAAATCTAACTTGGTCAAAAAATAGGGAGAAGAAATGAACATACACTTCTTCAAAGAAGAGATACAAGTGTCCAAAAGGCACATGAAACAATGCTCCACATCACTAATTATCAGGGAGATGCAATCAAAACAACAATGAGGTACCATCTCTGACAGACTGACAAACATCAAAAAGAACAAGAACAATCAGTGCAGGTGGGGATGTGGGGAGAAAGGAACTGTCATTCACTGATGGTGGGAATGCCATCTAGTTTAGCCCTTATGGAAAACAGTATGGGGATTCCTCAAAAAACTGGAAATTGAACTCCCATATGATCCAGCAATACCACTCCTAGGAATCTACCCTAGGAATTCAAAACGCAATACAAAAACCCCTCCCTCAAACCTATATTTATTACAGTACTACTTAAAATAGCCAGACTCTGGAAACAACCAAGATGCCCTTCAACAGATGTATAGCTAAAGAAACTGTGGTATCTAAACACAGTGGAATATTATGCAGCCATCAGGAGAGATAAAGTCATGAATTTTTCCTATACATGGATGGACATGGAATCTATGCTGTGTGAAATAAGTCAGAGGAAGAGAGAGAGACACAGAATAGTCTCACTCATCTATGGATTTTAAGAAAAATAAAAGACATTATTGAAATAATTCCCAGAGATGAGGGCTAGAAGGACCAGCTCAACATATGAAACTCACCACAAAGAGTGGTGAGTGCAGTTAAAAGAAATAACTGAACTGAGGATTATCATAACAATGTCAATATGTGAGGCAAGTAGAAAGCCTATCTCGAATACAGATGGGGGGTGGGGAGGGAGATGGGGGCATTGGTGATGGGAATGTTGTACTGGTGAAGGGGGTAATCTTTTTATGACTGAAACCCAACTACAATCATGTTTATAAATAGGGTGTTTAAATAAATATATTTTAAAAAAAAGATATAAGCCCAAGAACTGTTAGCAAACTTCAAAATATTAGAACAGACCTTGGGAATTAAGCACTTAGTAGTCTCTAATACTTTGAACTCTGCGGGCAGTGGTTTCTTCTACCTGAACAACAGAGGATGCATTTGTGCAACAAAATCAAGGGAGACTCATTCGTCTGTGGTGGGAGATCCATAGTCCTTGTGTGAAGGAAGCCAACATCCCAACATGCACAAGTTGGAAAATCCAAATACCCTCTGCCTGTAAGCCAGGGATTGCTTGAGACTCCCAACTCTGAGGAATTGGCATTACCCAATACTCCAGTTGGTGGGAGTTGTGGAGGCTAGGGGTGTTTTTGCAGTCCTTAGTTCTGTGGCAGATCACTGTATTAGAACTAGTGGATTACACATGCCCAGTTTAAGTGGAAGCGTCATGTCCCAATTCCAGTGGATTGGAAGGGAATTGGAGGAATACAGGTCTAGAAGGAAACACCTACACTGGGAATAATCTACACACAGTTATGGAGATTAAACAGGTTTAGGGACTTCCACTGAAAGCATTCTTTTTACTAGCCCTAAGCCCACCAAGCAAAAAGTTCAGTAGTGGAAACAAAAACTGCAATCCACTTCTCTCTGAGACCCTGGAGCTTTATTGAGAACCCAAAGACCATACCCAGAGGAGAAAACAGGTAGTCTAAGGCACCAATTCAAAAGGTGCTTCAATCCAATGGTGCTTCCATCCATGAGTAACAAGCATATCCTGCAAAGCAGCAGTGGTTGCAGCATCTTCTTCTTAGAGTAAGGGCAGGAATCAGGCTGGAGGTGGGGATTCCTGAGGAGTTAAGAACTGAGGGGAAAACGGGTTAATGAGGGGCTGGGTCAGTGGCAAAAGTGGTAAGGTGTCTGCCTTGCCTGTGCTAGCCTAGGATGGACCACAGTTCAATTCCCCAAAGTCTCATATAGTCCCCCAAGCCAGGAGTGATTTTTGCGTGCATAGCCAGGAGTGACTCCTGAGCATCACCAGGTGTGCCCCCCCAAAAAAAAAAGGTTAATGAGGGAGAAATATAAATCGGGAGAGAGTGAAAGGAACAATAGAAAAGGATTTGTAAAGTGGTAAGGGAGGAAGAGAAATAAAGGGCTATAAACAACAGAAAGGACTATATACAACATAGATGACATTATGCACAAATGCAAATGGACATTAAAACTGGCACGATGTAACAGGTCAAAGTGCTTCAAAATATAAAGTCAGCATGTCAAATGGAAAAGTTTTCCTCCTAGTAGGAGTAATCATCATTGATAAAAGAAAACTTTGCTGAAAAAGGCTTCATGGTTTAGAACAGGGATCGGCAACTTGCGGCTCTTTTGAAGCTTTGCCATGGCTCCGACATCAGGGCTGATACCAGGCGGCTGGGAACTGAATCACTGAAATATTTTAATTTGCACAAATTATTTTACATTGTTAAGTGAAAAAGTTATTTTTTTTCTTCAGATAGACAGCTAACTTCAGATCCTGTATATAGCATTAAGAAACAACGTATGCAGTGCTATATTTGTTTTAAATGTCAGGATGGTTTTGAGGCTCCCAGTTTTTTCCCCCTTCGGTTGCAGCACTCAGGTTTTTTCCCCCCCTTCGGAAATGAGTCCAAGTGGCTTTTTATGTCTTAAAGGTTGCAGACCCCTGGTCTAGAATGTACATAGAACATCCGTAAGGCAATATGGTAATAGCACTGTAAAAAAGAGTCTACACAGGGGCTGGAGAGATAATATGGAGATAGTGTGTTTGCCTTGCATGCAGAAAGACAGTTGTTCGAATCTCGGCATCCCATATGGTCTCCCGAGCCTGCCAGGAGCTATTTCTGAGTGTAGAGCCAGGAGTAACCCCTGAGCACCGCCAGGTGTGACCCAAAAAAACAAAACAAAACAAAAAAAAAGAGTCTACACAACAGATTATCATATTACAGGTCTCAAGCATCCATGTTCCTTTCCCGAAGGCAAACTTGAAAAGAAGGGCATATGAAATAATAGAAAACTAGCATGTATTAAAAACAAATTGCGGGGCCGGGCGGTGGCGCTGGAGGTAAGGTGCCTGCCTTACCTGCGCTAGCCTAGGAGACGGACCGCGGTTCGATCCCCCGGCGTCCCATATGGTCCCCCAAGCCAGGAGCGACTTCTGAGCGCATAGCCAGGAGTAACCCCTGAGCATTACCGGGTGTGGCCCAAAAACAAAAAAAACAAAAACAAAATAAAAACAAATTGCAAAATCATACTCAGAGACTAAGCACTGCAGCAAGAGTCTATGGCATATAGATGCCTTATCCAGGGATATCTGTGAAGAGAAACATTAGATCATACAAGCAGGTATAATCAAATAGAAATGAATAAATTAAAATATTTGTTAAGACATTATCATAATGAGCACTGTATTAGGAATCCAACAGGATATGTCACTATTGTGAAACTAGGGTGTCCAAACTAAATCTCTGTGATCACTGTGAACAAAAATGAAAGGTTCTTATAAACATAATAGAATTGAAATTTAGACACTAAAACAGTCTAATAGTGAGCACTGTAGTGGGAGTCCATGGCTTCAAAACGCATTCTGTGACTGTTTCTGTTGGTAAAACATTAGAACATTATTATAGACATCTAGAAAAAGCAGTTAGTTGAACACTTGCCTAATTTACGCAGCTGTATATGTTGCTGCAGGTCTCTTTGAAGTATGAAAAATAATATAAGCTGATGATTATAAGATGACTTGGGGATTTCTGAAATCTCTTGATCATAAAATTTAAACCAATGTTGTCTTGCTACATTGGCTGTGCAATGACCCTTTTCTATTTCACCACAATGGTTTGAAACAGAATAAGTTGTATTCTTCAGGGTAGTCCTTAGAATCTATAGTGTACTGTAACAAGCCAACATTTTCTGAAGAAAAGTGCACATAGGTCTGTAGTTTTTCATCTGATTGCCATCATAGGGAAAGCATTTCAGCTGTATTAGTAGTACAGATGGTAATTTTTTTTTTACAGATGGAAATTTCCAAATTTCTGTCCTTTTTAAAAAATTTTGCTGTGTGTTTCAGTGACTACAATAAACCCTATTATTGTCTCTCAGCTCTTCTTTGATAATAATTAAGAAAACATGCATTTATCTGTAGATAAGACAAGGATAAAAGAGTGAAGATCTCAAATGAGGTTCTTCGTGGCATATGAATCATTGAACTGTGGCTTTGAACTGGCCTTGTGAAGGTGTTGCAATAATATGAGGCATTGTGCTGTGGATTTGAACAGGCCTTGGGAAAGTGTTGTAATAATAGACCCATTAAACTGCTTGTGTCTCTGCCAAGCTTGTTTTGCACCTTTTGAGTAAACAGGATGATCACCATTTTCCTCTTTATGTCTTTTCTGCCTATCAACTTTGTTCATGTACTGATGAAGATCATCATCAGGAAGGGGGGGGGTGGGTAGTGATGTGTTAGTCTGCTCTCAATTGCTTATGCAAATCATTCCCCCAGTGGTTTAAGGAATATGGAGCTACTTGTGTAGAAAAAGAACCTGTTGATTCTCTAGCCCCAAGCGCCTTGGTCTCTGACAAACAAATGCTGGAGGCAAAACACCACCTATTCCTTCCAGCCTATAAGGTATCCTGCAAGGATACCAATTTCAGAACCAATGTTTGAAAGCAATCACAGAAACTTTAGTGCCAGAGTCAAACATTCCTTCAAACTTTCTGCCCTGAATTTCAAGGGTTAACATTGGTTTTTTTCTTCTTTAAGCTTAATAATAAAAGTTATTAAGGGGTTAGTAGAAGTGTCAGGTTTGTACTTCCAAAACTCCTAGCCCTGGTGTGTTCTGATTTGCTAGGCATAACATAAGGGAGTAATAAAATCTGAGTTATGTTTTCACCTTTTATAAAGTCCAAACTATGGGCACAAACAGAACATTATTTCTCCAACATGGTCAGAATCTGTAATTCCCAGATGAACAGAAATACCTTTAAGAATGAGATTGCTTCTCCCTATTATCAAGCAGAGAGTTTCTGAAGGAATCAGCCCTTTTATTCCGGATCTTATGTTGTAAGGGCTAAGCTAATATTATGGTTAATTCTTCAAGAACTGTGGCTTCCACTTCAGGAAGCTGTGCCCTTGATATAGGTGCCTTTGATGAATTTATGCTGTGTAGTTTTCTTGGACTGGGCTGGGAAGCTGAGTTATTGATGAAGAAGTTACCTGATATTGTGGGGCTTGGGATTGGTCCCTGTCCCCATATCTTGAGACTAGATAATTACTGTATTTTTTGCTTTATAAGACTCACCTGTCGGGCCCGGAGAGATAGCACAGCGGCGTTTGCCTTGCAAGCAGCTGATCCAGGACCAAAGGTGGTTGGTTCGAATCCCGGTGTCCCATATGGTCCCCCGTGCCTGCCAGGAGCTATTTCTGAGCAGACAGCCAGGAGTAAGCCCTGAGCATTGCCGGGTGTGGCCCAAAAACCAAAAAAAAAAAAAAAAAAGGACTCACCTGTCCATAAGATGCACATTGTTTTTAGACTAGGAAAGCAAGAAAAAAAATAATCTAAAGCAAATGGTGCAACATGAGATGCTGTCAGGAGATGGTGGCTGGGAACAACAAGCCTGCAAGGCTGAAGTATATCCACAGCTGGTTAAACACATTTACCTAACTTTCTTTTTACATCAGAAAATAAATTTAAAAACTTTTTAAATACTGTTTTGTTAATATAAAAAAATAAAAGTAACACCAAAAATCAGAAAGTGCATTAACCTGATTGCTTGTACTATGTGGTATATCTGCGCAATAAAGAGAGCATAACACTGTGGATGTCAAGTGGTTAGTATCTGCTCTTCTCCCATACACTCAAGCATTCACTCCATAAGATGCACAGATGTTTTCCCCCATCTACAGTCGCTACGTAAATGTCCCATTTTGCCACAGTTAAGGCATCTGACTGAACTCAGTGCTGGTTTGAGACCTTTTGCAAAGTTACTGGAGATACGATAAGAAAACGAGTAACAATCACTAGCCCAGAGGAATTATTTTGCCACACCATGGGCAAAGTCCAGGTGGTATCATTGAGCAGAGTTCACTATGTCATCCTCTAACAAGAAAATGGTGTTCATTCTGGTTTTCCAGAGTTTGCCTCTGTATAGCATAGTTTATTAAAGGGGCAGTGGGGATGGGTGGGAAGAACTGGATATTCCAATATTCTTACAAGCATTTAGAAATCCCTTGACATCTCTCCCTAATGGGACATAATATAGCCTGACAATTTTCATTGGCATTTTCAAAGGCTAACGTTTTTGTCAGGATCTGTTGTGCTACCGTGTCTTCAATCTGCCTTTAGATAGCCTCTGCCAGTTTCCCCAAAAATTCTGCGTATGGTTCAGAAACTCCCTGTAAAATCTCTGCATAGCTTCCCTTAAATTTGACTTCATCAACATTTTTTTCAAGCCTTCAACACAAGCTCTATGACGAGTCCGAAAATAGCACGAGGTAATTTTGATTGCTTATTTGTTTTTGAGAATTTCCCTCTCCTAATAGCAGTCATAAGACAACAGGACTTCTGCAAACTTTCAGAGTGATTTATGCTATTAAGCTTAGTTTTAGCTCCTTCAACAAACCACATCTTCCACTTTAAAAGTTGGGAACACTCAGGCAGTATTAACGTCCTGATGGGTCCAACACCCACTGTCACAGCAGGTAACAAGGAATTCAACACAAAATGGAGAAAGTGGACTATACTCTGAGCATGCTTTCTTAAATCGACTGAGATATTCCATATTTAAACCCACATAGGTTGAAGTTTGATTGTTTTCCTGGTGGAAGGGAGCTGGTTCTGTGTCTGTGTTAGTATCAAACTGAGGATTTGTTGCTGCCTTGAGGGCAGGTGGGATTTATCCCACACTCTCTAAGGAGCTGTGGGGGAGGAGGGCAGAGTGGTGTTTACCCCACATTCTCTAAGGAGCTTTGAGGGGTGGGGTGAGTAGTAACCTTAGAGATGCGCTTTCTGACTCATCACATGGGGCTGTCACTGTCTCGTTTTCACTTGTCCCACATTCTCTAAGGAGCTTTGAGGGGTGGGGTGAGTAGTAACCTTAGAGATGCGCTTTCTGACTCATCACATGGGGCTGTCACTGTCTCGTTTTCACTTGTTTCATTTAGTAAATCAGTATCAATGGCTGGCGGCTCCTCGGCCTAGTGCCAGTGGAGAATAGTAAATTACCAGTCTCAAGGCTTTTGACTTGAGCATACTTGACTACTGGGAATGTGCTTTTGTTTTCTAAGATTAGAGACTTTTCAGAACTTTTAGGAAGCTTCAGAAACAGTTAAAAGCATTTCAAAATGCTTGGCTTGAGCTTTACACATTTCACAATACATATAAGCTATTACGCTAGTAAGACTCACTACCAGAATAACCAATATATAAAATACTACATCAGTATGTTTTATCTTGACTGTTGTAATAAAGAAGGTAGCGATATGCATGAGGAGAGGCCATGGTCCCTCAACCAAAAACTAAGCCAGTGTCATAACCTTGAACAAATAGAAGTTAACTTAAAAATCCACAGTGGAACAATCCACTTGAGCAACCACAAGACTACCCCAGGGAACATCTCACCAGTTGTAGATGGGGTCCCTGCACAAACCACCCGGTGAAGTGGAAATCTCAAGCCCCAATTCCAGGTTTTTGGAGGGATGCAGATCAGGAAGCAAACACCAACATAGGAAATAATCCACACACAAAGTTATGGAGATTAAACAGGTTCAGGGACTTCCACTGCAAGCCTTCTGTTCATTAGCCCTAAACCCAGCAAGCAGAAAGTTCAGTAGTGGAAAACTGAAATTACAAGCCTCTTCTCCCTGAGACCTAGGGGTTTTATTGGGACCCCAAAGACCACACCCAAGGGAGGAAAACAGGTAGTCTAAAGCACCAATTCAAAAGGTGCTTTGATCCAAAGGTACTTCCATCCAATGATTGACAAGCTTATCCTGAATAGAATAGAAACCCACACTCAGGGGCAAAAGGTGATCTAAGGCACTAGTCCAAAAGGAGTTTCAATCCAAAAGGTGCTTCCATCCAATGAGTAACAAGCATATCCTGCATAGGATGGAAACCCACACTCAATACCCAGTGATGCTCCCTCATTAGTGGAAGCAGTTAACAAATGAAACACGCACTTAGAAACATTATGGGCTCAGTTTTCTCTTGCCCTACATAAGCATTCCCACCTGTCACAAAACCCACCACTCCTTTTCCTCACTTCTTATTTTTCACAATGAAAAATAAGCTTCAAGACTAACAAAGACATAATGAGTCTGGTTTCTGTTGTCCTACCTGGATCAATGGTAATGTAGGGATCCTCTGGAATCACACTTCCCACTTGTCACTCTTACTAAATGCTCTCTCTCTCTCCCTCCCCATTCAAATAGGAAAATATTTTTGTTGATCTATCAAGAATGGCTCCGAAGACGCCAATAAAAAATGAACCAATTGACTTATCAAAGCAAAAGCTCTTCTCCCCAGAAAGAAGCCCCATTACACCAGTTAAGCTGGTGGACAGGCAGCAGATAGAGCCCTGGACGCCCACCGCTAACCTGAAGATGCTCATCAGTGCTGCCAGCCCAGACATCAGAGACCGTGAGAAGAAAAAGGAGCTTTTCCGACCCATTGAGAACAAGGATAATGCTCTCACAGAGTCGCTGCAGGTAAACAGGCCACACCTCTAGAATGGGTAGAGTGTTTATGTTGTTAGCAACTGGTGATCAAATCAAATTCTCAGATTTTTATTTACTCTTGAACACAAAACATTGTCTTTCCAAAGCTCTGACTTTCTAGCTAAAATGAAAATAATTTTTTATTGTGAATATTTTTTCTTTTTTTTTCTTTTTCTTTTTTGGTTTTAGGACCACACCCAATGGTGCTCAGGGGTTACTCTTGGCTCTCTGCTCAGAAATCCCTCCTAGTAGATTCAGGGAACCATATGGGATACTGGGGATCAAAGGGATCAAACCCAGGTCAACTGTGTGCAATACAAACATCCTTCCTGCTCTGCTATCATTCTGGTCCCTTTTTCTTTTCCTTTATGATATCCCTTTGGCTTGTATTCATTATAAAATGATCTTAAAGCAATAATTATAACTTTGATGTAATGAAGGAATTTTGTTTGGTTTTCTTTTTAATACTAGGACTTCTAATTGTTGCTCTGGTTTTAATAGTAATATTAAATGCTCTTAATTTGAGGAATTAAATTATATATAACCACATAAGTCATCTTTAAATTATTATGTGAGGAGTCACAGCCATATAATCACCAGCATATCTCTACTTTTTAAAAAATTTACTGATCAATATTTTTACACTGCTATCCAATTGCTATCCCAGAATTATTAAGAAAGATAGATTTAAGTAGCCCTATATTTTCGATTTTTTTTTATCTGTTGGGTGAATTTTCTAGGCTATAAAAATTCCCAAGACAAAGATATTGGAAAGAGTGAAGAGAAAAAGGTGTTTTGAGTTATAAATTGAAATGACAAAGGGAATCAGCTATATGCCACTTTAGCATGATAGAGCAGATTCTCCAACATAACTGCATACAAATTACACATTTGGGGAGAATTCCTATATGTTAAAGTCAGGGAAACTTCATAAGTTTCTCTTCCATAAAATGGCTGTCAGGCTTTCTTTTTTTTATTATTTTCAGGAGGTGCTCAGGGACTACTCCTGCCTCTGCGTGAGGAATTAACTCCTCCCAGGCTCAGGGGACCATAAAGAATGTTGAGGATCAAAACTGGGTCCATTGCATACAGGCAAACTCTCTTCCCATTATACTATTGCTCCAACTCCTTCAAAACCTTCTAAATATAACGTGGTTTTCATTTTCTTGACAGAAAAAAAAACCCAACAAAGTAAAATCACTCTTTGGGAAATTGTTAGTGATTTCTTTCATAAGAAAATGCTTTTTGATATTTTGGTATAATTAGTTTAATTTGCCACCAAAACCAACCAGTTGTTAGTTGGAATGTTTTCTTCTTCTAAGAAGTAAATGCTTAAAATTTGAGTGATCTTAAAAAATAGCCATTTAATATCATTTCTCAATTGTTTTTTTTTTGTTTGTTTGTTTGTTTTTTGTTTTTTGTTTTGTTTTTTGGGCCACACCCGTTGACGCTCAGGGGTTACTCCTGGCTATGCGCTCAGAAGTTGCTCCTGGCTTGGGGGACCATATGGGACACCGGGGGATCGAACCGTGGTCCGTCCAAGGCTAGCGCAGGCAAGGCAGGCACCTTACCTCTTGCGCCACCTCCCGGCCCCTCTCAATTGTTTTTTATTGCTTTCTGACATAAATTTTGGTCTTACAATAAAAAATACTTATTTTATATGTAATATTCTCAATACTCATAATTTTACCTTCCAACCCCCAAACCAGGTTTTAACTATCTTTCTCCTGTATTTATCTTTGCCTCAATAATTTCAAGTCACTCATATATAAGTCATATACATAAGTCATATGTATAATATTTCAAGTCACTCATATATAAGTCATATACATAAGTCATATGTATAATATTTCATTTGTTTTTTGTTTGTTTTGCTTTGACTTTTAGGCTTTTGTTATATGTGAAACTGTATAGTACATAATTTTCTGATACTTTTCTCTAAAATCCATCTGTCTTCCATTGAGTTGTAATTTGCTGGTTTTTGAGGGGGGGGCACCATTGGCAGTGCCCAAGGCAAGCTCCTTCCTTACCTGTACTCTCTCTGGCCACTATGATTTTATTTTTGTATGTTATCCTATCACAAGCCAGCACTGTTATGAATCACTTTGATGACATTTTGGTGAATTATGGATGACTTATAAGGTGACAGTTTCAATGAATTACTATTGAATTTTTCTATTTACATTGTGGTGATTGTCCAATGACGAAATGGCCTAACAACACAATTAGGATATATCTTAGAATATATTTATATATATATATATATACACATATATATATATTATTTGATATAAGTGAAACATGACTGCGCTGTGATCCATCTCCCCATTTTTTTGAGAATAGCCCTTAGGTCTGGGCTTTCCATTTGAGGTACTGGGACTATACTGCTGCATCGTTCCACAGGTTTCTCTAGGGCCACTTTGCAAAGTGTCGTGTGGTCTGAGGACCTGAGAGTTTCTGAGACTCTCTGAATATTAAAAAGTCAAAATGATTTTTATAATACATAAGACTTTTGCCTTTTCAACTCTATTTACTGGTTTTCTCATTGCTACCTGGAAGTGAATATCTGTAACAGACTGAATACAAGCAGAGGTGAGATTCCCTTTTGTTATGTCAGATGCTAAAATGATTTGGAACAGTAAGTAAAACTGTCCTTTTTTCTACGTATAGACTGTCCTTTAATTTCGGGGGGGGGGGGGTCACACCCAGTTGTGCTCAGGGATTACTCCTGGCTCTGCACTCAGAATTACTCCTGTTGGTGCTCAGGAGATCATATGAGATGCCAAGATCAAACAAGCATTGGCCTTGGCAAGGCAAGTGCCCTACCCCTGTGTGATTGCTGTAGTTCCAAAATCTCTTATTTTTAATAATCTAAGTTTTTTTTAATAGAAGAAATAGTGTGTTTATGTATTTGCTTATTTCTTTTCAATCCCTGAACCTCCATTTCTTATTCTTTTTTTTTTTTTTTTGGCAGTGCTCAGGGGTTACACCTGGCTATGCACTCAGAATTCACTGCTGGCAGGCTCGGGGGACCATATGGGATGCAGGGATTCAAACCGGGGTCTGTCCAGTATTGGCCACGTGCAAAGCAAACGCCTTACCGCTGTGTTATCACTCCAGCCCCCACCGTCTCTTATTCTGACCCCATGAACTGTTTAATGTCCTCATAGAACATGTAGAAGAGGAGCAGTGATACTGGGCATCAAGTGTTTACTTTCCTAATCTTAAGGAGATATTTCCAAGGTTTTCCCATGAAGACAGATATTTGCCTTTAAGTTTTTATAGGTACATTTTATCAAAGCATTCCTCCATTCTGAGTTTTCAAGGGCATTTCAAAAAGTCATGAAGGTATAAGAATTAATTTATCAAATGCTTCTTTCTGGAGCAATTGAAAGAATCTTATCCCTGTCCTTAAATGTGCTTATTGAAAAGCCTTTTAAGTTTTTGGACTCAAATCGGCTCCTTTTCAGATGTGAGTTGATAAGACAAGTGCACAAAATTATAAACTCGAAATAAGAGTCAGAAAGGATCTGCTTTTGTTCTATTCCATCAGCTCCTGGCTACTTGCAAAACAAAACAAAACAAAAAAAATCCAAAAAACACTTGGATGATACAGTGCAGGCCAATCCATCCCAAACCTTCATTTCCACAGAGATTATCAGATCTCTTGGAAAGCTGGGTTTGGAATGAGCTCTGCAAATTTCAGATGATAGTTAACTCAGTTCCACCCCAGACCAAGTTTAGCAAAGGCAGGAGTGTAGGAACCTATACATGATCAGATCATAGTTGTTGGGTTATTTCCCCTTTTTCTAAATCTTTCACCCAGTAGATTCAGCCCCCAATTTGAAAAGAGAAAATAAAAAACTGAGTCCAGAGAAATCATAGATAAAATATTAAGGAAATTAAATGAGGATGTCGATTTAACAGAACTGTGGGTGGGTGTGGGTGGTGGGACATCCCACTCTCCCCAAAACTGCCCGCAATTTGCATGGTCTTCGTTGGCCTTCGTAACAACCTCGTCTCTTCCCCATTTGTTCTCTCTGTAGCTTGATGCTATTGGTGACGCTGCTGCGGATGAGTTTGACAAGCAAAGACCGAGCAGGAAGCAGAAGAGCCTTGGACTCCTATGCCAGAAGTTTCTAGCTCGATACCCGAGTTACCCCCTGTCAACTGAGAAAACCACCATCTCCCTTGACGAAGTGGCCATCAGTCTCGGTATGTCCCCTCACAGCCCACAGAGCTATCCCTCACACACACACACACACCCCAGGGTGTTGAGCTGGTTTTTCCACACCTGGTGACACCCATCATTGAAGAAGGTAGGTATGACCAGGGAAGGAGCAGGAGCTTCCTTCCTATCATGCAGAGACTTCTAGGCCTGACTCACAAGTGTGGATACCGTGATAACAGACTCACATGACAGATTAATATCCTCTTAACTTGGTCTTAATTTCAGACAGGTCAAAAAAAATTTAGAAAGATCTGTTTTTGTTTTTTGTTGTTGTTTAGGTTTTGGGGGCCACACTCTGCTTAGGGATTGCTCCTGGCAGAGCTGGGAATCGAACCCTGGTGGGTTGCCTTGCTGCAAGACAAGTATCTCACCCACTGCACTATGCTTTGGTCCACCAACTCCTGCTGTGTGTTTAAAATGATGCTTCTAAGATTTCAGAGCTCCTGTGATTTCCATAATTCAGTAAGATCTGAACATTATTTTTTTGTGGCATTTCTGTACTCCCATGTCCATGCCCCACCTGCCAGGTAAGGATAAAGCACATTGAACATAACACAAACAGCTGAACCTTCTGACAAAGAGGAAGGCAGATTGTCACAGGTGGAACATGTGAGATGCAGTGTCAGGCCATATGCTTCAGACAGACCTCAGTGGGCTTGGCTAGCCCAGAATATTTCTGAAAAATTTTGTAACTGCAGGAAACAGACTTAAAACAAAAATTGCAGGCTATGACCAGCGATAGGACTGAGTCAGAGAGGGTTTTCTTTAAAGTGTAGCTCTTGCCTTTGCAGGCTGCCAGAGCTTATACACTGACAGATGGTAAGGCAGGTAGGTATGGGGTTAGCCCTATACCTGGCTCACCCTAGTGGGATCCCTGAACACAGCCAGGTGTGAACCCAAACCAGAAACTAACTAAATAAAAGTGAATTCCCCCTTTTTCTTGCTAGAACCTAGGACCCAGTAGTCCTGTCTTGCCAAAACTCAGCAGAACTAAGCAGAAAACAGTCATATCACAATTCAGAGACACTATTCACAGAGCCATTTCTCCTCTGCTTTCACTCGGTCCCTCTTCCTCCAGGTCCTCATATCAGCCTCTGCAGTGAATGAAAAGCAATTGGAATGCTTGGAGTGGGGAGGCCATTTCTGAACCTAGATGTACCAATGGGTCATGGGCAGAGAAACCTTCTCTGACTCATAGTCCAGTCCCTGTTCACAATCTGTGTCTTTTGTTTTAAATCTATGTTCTGCATCCCAAAAAGGCTGTGGCCTTGGCTAAGACATAGGTTCCTAGGAGGAAACAAGTCATACAGCTAGATCTAGCCATAGCTTATCCAATGGGTCCTCATTGGAGTTTGTAATATAATATTCTATATAAATATTAATGTTATATTATTAATAATATTAATTATATATACCCAGCTTTCCCATAGGGGCTTGAGCTGATGTCTGTGAGTGCTCACGCTCACACACACACACACACACACACACACACACACACACACACACACACACACACGACTCATCCTTTGCTTGCTGGAAAGCAGTTTCTGAAGGTACACAAGGAGGACCCTTCCTGTCCTAGCATACAGAGCCACCAGCGTCACTACCCAGAGCAGCACCCAGTTCTTAATTATCTTTGTTTACTCAGATAAAATCAGCCATGAAGTAGGCATCTCTCTAAACTTGCCATAGGCCGCCAATGTTGTTTTTGTTTCTTTGATTTTTGGGCCCATATCTGGCGATGCTCAGGGATTTCTCTCGGCTCTCTGCTCATGCTTTATAGGATCAGGGAACCATATGGGTTGTCGGGAACCAAACCCAGGTTGGCCACATACAAGGCAGATGCCCTACCCATTATGCTATTGCTCTGGCCCCTCTGCCGCTAGTCTTTTTTCTTTTTAAATAATATTTTTATTTAAGCATCATGATTATAAACCTGTTTGTAGTTGGGTTTCAATCATAAAAAGAAGATCCCCCCCCTTCACCAGTGCAACATTCCCATCACCAATGTCCCGATTCCCCCTCCTCCCTACCCCATCCCCACCTGTACTCTAGAAGGGCTTTCTACTTCCCTCATTCATTCACTTTGTTATGATAGTTCTCAATGTAGTTATTTCTCTAACTGCACTCATCATTCTTTGTGGTGCACTTCGTACCATGAGCTGGTCCTTCTAGCCTTTATCTCTATTGTCTCTGTGTATTATTACAATAATGTCTTTTATTTTTCTTAAAAAGCCGTAGATGAGTAAGACTATTCTGTATGTGTCTCTCTCCCTCTGACTAATTTCACTCAGCATAATAGATTCCATGTATATCCATATATAGGAAAATTTCATGACTTCATCTCTCCTGACGGCTGCATAATATTCCATTGTGTATATGTAGTAGTTTCTTTAGCCATTTATCTGTTGAAGGGCATCTTGGTTGTTTGCAGAGTCTGGCTATTGTAAAAAGTGCTGCGATGAATATAAGTGTGAGAAAGGGATTTTGTACTGGATTTTTGTGTTCCTAGGGTATATCCTTAGGAGTGGTATAGCTGGATCAAATGGGAGCTCAATTTCCAGTTTTTTGAGGAATCTCTGTATTGTTTTCCAGAAAGGCTGGACTAAATGTATGCCGCCAGTCTTAACACACTGAAATCTCTGGGAAGTTTGCTTAGCAGGTTTACACTGCAGATGCAGCTAGTCTGCAGTATCAGTGGCATCACCACTGGGTGGATGCTTGACCAGATCTTCTTGGGGACTGAATCCTGAGAAGGGGAAAGAAATGAGTCTCTCTTATGCGTGCCCTTCCTTGCAGGCTAAAGTGCCTGAGCATCTGCTCCTTGGGCATGATACTGAGGTCTTGCAGAGCTCTTCAGGGGTCCAGTGCCACTGTCCCTGAATCCCCTTGCCTCATCCCTGCATTCCCCCTCATCTAGTGCTTCATGCTGACTCTTGGCTTTGGTTTCTCAAATAGGCGTTGAGCGGAGGCGGATCTATGACATCGTGAATGTGCTGGAGTCCCTGCAGCTGGTCAGCCGGGTGGCCAAGAACCAGTATGGCTGGCATGGGAGGCACAGCCTGCCCCAGACCCTGAGGAGCCTGCAGAGACTCGGTGAGGAACAGAGATACAGAGAACAAATGGCCCACCTGCGGCAGAAGGAGCTGGACCTTGCAGAGGAGAAGTTCGGAGAGCACGAGAAGGAAGGGGTCCAGGAGCAGCCGCTGCTGGACTTCTCGGACCCTGACAGCCATTCCTGTGAGCCTCTTATCCCTGCAGGCAGAATGGCAGAGAGAGAAGGTGACTCCCTCCTGGGAGACATGGCTTGGCAGTAAATTGGCGATACTGACCGATTGTAGATAGGGTAATGCTAGAATATGATGGAGGGTTTTTGCACACAACCCTGAATCATCAATTTGCCGATCTTTTCTGTTGTCATTTTTGCTGTTGTTTTTGAGCCACACCCGACAGTGCTCAAGGGTTGCTCCTGGCTCTGCACTAAGGAATCACTCCTGGCATGCTTGGGGAACCCTATGGGATGCTGGGGCTGAAACCCCGGTTCAGTAGTGTTCAAAGCATATACCCTCCCTACTCCAACATCTAAAGTAAAGTGTAATGCTAAGATGTGATTTCTAGATGGAATTCCAGATATAGCGCCCTTGGGTTCTCTTCCCAGGAAAGGAGACATGCATGGTCTCTCAATGGCAACCCATATTTTCAGTCTCATGTCAGGCCAGAGTGGTGTAGGGTTTCCGGGTGCCCAGTCTGAGACTGCCAGCACTGACAGCATTTCCCGCTAATATTTGCACACCTTTCAGGAAAATCTCCTCTGTTAGCAGTTTATGTTTCTCAAACTACTGAACTTTCAGATTTCCACATTTGAGAAGGTTCCCCATTTATACTGTGTTGATTAGAAAGTCAGCCTGCTTTGACCTGATGCAGAGTGTTTTATTTCTGCTGCTCCTCCTTCTCAGTCTGGTTCCACCATCGGGTCATCATCCTCCCTGTGCAGAGACAGTAAAAG
Organism: Suncus etruscus; assembly: GCF_024139225.1. NCBI lineage: Eukaryota > Metazoa > Chordata > Mammalia > Eulipotyphla > Soricidae > Suncus > Suncus etruscus. The sequence goes on from NC_064858.1 coordinate 72,808,823, forward strand.
TGAATCATGCTCACTTTCCTCTTAAGATAGAAGGAACGATGCAAAGAAAGGAGTAGAAGGTGGGGAGCCTGGTTTCTCCTCCTGCCTTCTAGTTCCACTCTTGGCGTCATCCTCATCCTAATAAACGCAAGACCCCCTCAGCTCTCAGGGGAAAGTGTGAATGGGATTCTTGGGTAAGGAAACTTCTCGAACTTGAAACATGAACTGCTTCAGAGGGAATTTTCCCAAAAGCGCACACACATCAACTCAGCAATGGGCTGGAGTCTGGCTGTGTTTAAGGCACAGTCTAGATATTGTGAGTCCAAACAGAGAGAAAGTCCTTGCTTTTGAGAGTAGAGTTAATCCCCTCAAAACAACTTTATTCCTGCTTCTTGTTCATGAAGCTTTGAGAGGGGTTTAAGAGAAATCATCCCAAAGTGGACCCTTCTGTACATGCCACAAAGAAAGTCCGCTTGATTTTTCTGTCAAGGTTTCCACTTACAACACAAGTGGAATTTCCCTGGTTTGGAGGCTTCAGTCAAGTCTTTACACTCTTACTGTCCTTGCGATATGTTCTGTGTTGTGATGTTTTCCTTTGATTCCTGTCACAGTGTCTGCAAATAGTCGGAAAGATAAGTCTCTGAGAATCATGAGCCAGAAGTTCGTCATGCTCTTTCTGGTCTCCAAAACCAAGATTGTCACTCTCGATGTGGCCGCTAAGATCCTGATAGAAGAGAGTCAAGATGCTGCCGACCACAGCAAATATAAAAGTGAGCATCTTTTCTGAAATCTTAAATTAAGATTCAAAGGAAAGGATTCCTCCATGGACATTTTTCTGACTCTGAGGGGAAAATAATTCCTAGGTTTTGTGTGTGTGTGTGTGTGTGTGTGTGTGTGTGTGTGTGTGTGTGTGTGTGTGTGTTCCTAGGTTGTGTGTGTGTGTGTGTGTGTGTGTGTATTTTCCCCAACAGTACTCAGGGCTTAGGTTGTGTGTGTGTGTGTGGTGTGTGTGTGTGTCTGTGTGTGTGTGTGTGTGTGTGTATTTTCCCAAACAGTACTCAGGGCTTACTCCTGGCTTTGCACTCAGGAATTATTCCTGGCAGTACTTGGGACCATATGGGATGCTGGGGATTGAATTCAGGTTGGCTGCATGCAAGGCAAGCACCATTCCCATTGTGCTATCACTATCACTCTGGCCAGTTTCCAGTTCTTTAAGATTCCTGTTCCTTTTCTAAACTCAGGAAAGTGCTCTTGGTGATAAGAAGTCAGTTAGTCTCGGACTAGAATTCTCAACAAAGGCCTTTGCCTTGGTCATTGGAGGTGTTGGGTGGAGGCAGAAAGTCGTCCTACAGGAGCCAGGTCAGGGAGCATGTCCTGACCAAGGCATTTTTCTATGGTATCACTGCTTCTAGGCCCAGATGTCTGAGTTTTCTCTCCCCTTTTCTCCTCACCCCCTGCTTACTCTTCTGATGGGTGAAGATGCAAGTTGTCTGCAGTGAGAACCAGAGGATAACAGGGCAGGGGCTGATAAGGGACATGGCAGCTGTACAGGAAGGAAGGAAGGAAGGAAGGAAGGAAGGAAGGAAGGAAGGAAGGAAGGAAGGAAGGAAGGAAGGGAGGGAGGGAGGGAGGGAGGGAGGGAGGGAGGGAGGGAGGGAGGGAGGGAAGAAGAGAAAGAGGGAAGGAGGGAGGGAGGGAAGGAGCATGCTTTGGTTGCTGCCAGCCCTTTCTGATTCTTTTCAGCCCTTTCTAGCCAGGTTTGGCTCTGGTTTCTGCACCTTCCAGCCCACTGCAGGGCTACCGTTTCACAGGCCAGACATGACCTTGCTTCCCAATAGTACAGAACAGAAACCCTTTGGTTGAGCCTTTAGCTGCCTCCCTCTGGGGCCATTCTGTGATTCCAAGGGCTTCCTGTGATGTGTGAGGGGATACCTAGACCTTCCCTGAGCCCTGTCCTCTAGCACATCCTCGGGTGACGTCCTGTCTCAGCCGCCCAAGACCTGGCTCACGTGCTCTCTGTGTCCAAGCCAAGGTGCGGCGTCTCTACGACATCGCCAATGTGCTCAGCAGCCTGGCTCTCATCAAGAAGGTGCATGTCACAGAGGAGCGAGGCCGCAAGCCCGCCTTTAAATGGATTGGACCTGTGGACTTCAGCACTGGAGGTAAGCAGGGTGCTCAAACAGAGCTCTTTTGGTGCTTATTATCCTCGAGTTTTTTTTTTGTCCTCTCTCAGGTAAGAGGGATTCTTAGGCAGTGCTCAGAGGATCCTGAGCTATGCCTGATGCTGTTTGTCATCCTGGTTCAGGGCCAGAAAGGTCAGCGCTGAAGCTTAGCCATGCTCATTCACATGATGTTAGATGACAGTATCAGTATCAGTAGGCAATACCTGGCATCTAACTTGGTGCTCCAGGGTTGAGAGCTGACTTGGTCACCTGCATCCTCTCCTCCAACTCTTGTCCATGCAGACTGATCTGTGCCACGCTCCCCCTCCTGCACTCTGCAGTCACTGTTTCCCTAGTGGAGTCCCTCTAGGACAGGATCCTGTGTCTCCAGACTGGTCATGCCAGGCAGTTCATACCCTATATCCGCTATTGAATTTATGTGACAGTGCCATGGCATTGAGTCTTGAACTGTTGCCTGGAACCTTGGGCTGAAGCACTAAAGAAAACAGTTGTTTGGAACCCTGATTGTTAGCTTATTAGTTGAATAAAATACAACTTTTCCTTTGGAACATTGGATGATATAGAAATTGTCTTGATTTCTAGCTCAGTATTAATACATTGCAAGAGTGCTTTAAGAAAAAACAGGGCAGGGGCCGGGGAGATGGCATGTAGGTAAGGTGTTTGCCTTGCCTGCAGAAGGTCAGTGGTTCAAATCCTGGCATCCCATATGGTCCCCCGAGCCTGCCAGGAGCGATTTCTGAGCATAGAGCCAGGAGTAACCCCTGAGTGTGGCTGGGTGTGACCCAAAAACCAAAAAAACAGGGCATATATAATGAACCTCTTTTTAGTCATTTCTTAAGCGATTACATATGTCATAATTTTACAGACAAATGAAGAGATTGCCCCTTCTTTCCTTCTCCCCACTCGGACGTCTGAGAGATCCCAGAGGGAGTTGAACTCAGAGCTATCAGCTTTACAGAGTGTGGCCCACATTCTCCACCAGCTTTTACCATGCTGGTCCTCCCCAACACTGGCCTCTCACCTGAGCCGAAACTCAGGGCCATGCTGAGCTCATAGGCTCCTAAATGGCTAGTCAGCCGTGAAGGTACATGTTTGTTACGGTCGGTCTGCTATAGGCTTCTCAGAAATCACCAGACTTAGAGACACACACTTACTTTGTTTTCTTATTGATTTCGAATGGGGCCTGAATGTACCGTCATCAGCCAGCTTCTGGAAATTTCTCTCTGGATGAATAAAAATAGCATGGATTTGAGGCAGTCTTGGAGCCCTTCAGCAGGCACCCTACTGTGCATAACTGGCATATCCATTTCTTGCTATATTTGCTAGACTTTCACTTTCCTTTTCAGAGCCAGGGGGCTACTCCTTAGAGGTGGGAAGTATGGCCAATGTCTACAAGCAGACAATTGAAGAAACATCACTGTGAGTAGTCTACTGGAACTCCTAAAAACAACCCTGTTTATTTCTTACTGTTGAATCTGACTAGGCTGGAATGCCCTCCACAAATGTTAATATGGAGCAATCTTGTTCATAACTCAGCCATGTGCATTTCTCCTTCATGTCCTGACTGGTATAGCGTGTAGCATCTGGGACACAGACATATAGAAATTTTATCTCCTAAGCTATGTAAGCTCCTTGGGAAAAAAATTTCTCAAATACTAGAAAAAAATTACTGACATAACCATGAGAAATGATAGAGCATAATCCATGAATCATTTTGTTATCATAATAACTTTTTAAATAATCTCTTCAGTACTGTTCTAAATGTTTCATGAGTATTAACTTGCCTAATTATAACACCTTGAGGATGGTGTTCTACACTGCATTCTGCATAAAAGAAACTCGATACCCAGAGTGGTTTAGCAGGAAGCCTTATGTCACACAACCTCTATTAAGACCTAGGCCTAGGTCTTCACCTTGGCATCTGGTTTTGAAGGAAATTGTTTTGTTTGTTTGTTTGTTTTTGTTTTTTGCTTTGGGCCACACCCAGTGACAGTCCAGGGCTTACTCCTGGCTCTGCGCTCAGAAATCATTCCTGGCTTGGGGAACCATATGAGTTGCTGGGGGATCAAACTGTAGTCCGTCCTAGGTCAGCTGCATGCAAGGCAAATGCCCTACTGCTGTGCCACCTCTCTGGCCCCAGGAAATTGCATTATTTTAAGAAGCCAAGGAACTGCCAGAGCATGGGAATGAGAGAGATTTTTTTATGGCTGATGTGAAAAGAAAGAAATATTGAGTGGCAGGACTGGGACATGAGTAGAAATGAGACTTTATCAAGTCATAATTGTCCAGATAGAATAAATAAATAAAAACGGGATGGCAAGAGAGCTCAGTGGATAAGGCACTTATTTATCTTGCATGCAGCTGACCCAGGTTTAATCCCAGCACCCCATTAGTACCACCAGGAGTAATTTCTGAGCACTGAGCCAGGAGTCAACTCTGAGCACTGCTAGGTATGGCCCAAAAAACAAAATAAAATAAAGGAATAAAGCCAAAAGAAATTATCTTCCTAAGATGATGGCTGTTTGAAAACATATGTGTGTATGTGTGTGTGGCTGAGAGTTTTGGGAGTCAGTTGAAAAGTTTAGGTTTATCAGGTAGTCAAGAAGGTGCTCGGATGCTTCAGAGATCTGGCAACTTCCAACCAGTGGGCTGGGGGCAGCGAGGAGAGTGTTCGAGGAGAGTGTGTTAGTTCTAATCAGTGCACGGGATGGGCATCAATGCCAATCTCCAGGTAGCATCTGTCTGCTGTTTTGGCATTTCTCTTTTTGGGGGGACAGGTGGTCCGGAGCTGAGGGAACGCAGTCAGTCACCCAGTGATCTCCTTTATGATCCTTGTCCTTGCAGGGCTGGTGCCTTTCCCAGGAAGAGGACAGTACCTCCTGTAGGCAACCTGGATAACTCTGCCCCTTCCCCAATTCCTGCAGTGGAGTCTGAATTTGGTGTCAGTTCCTTGGTCTGTCCAGCATTTCCTGTGGCTTCAACTATGACAGATTTGAAAGCTGCCAGCGGACAGGTTGGCATCCCCCTGGCTTCTGCTGCCTCAGATATGGAGAGCTTAACTCCAGCCCTACTGGCCAGTCAACCTTTGGTGTACGTGCCCTCCAGCTCCTTGTTTATGCTCTACGGGAGTCTACAGGAGGGGCCCTCCCCGGGTCCTGGTGCTGAGAGGGAAGGCATGACCTTCAAAGGCAGCATAGAAGCCCAGCCAGTGAGCTCAGCCGCATCCTCATCTCTGTCCTCATCCATGACATCCACGCAGAAGCGGCCCAGAGAGTACAGGAGCCCCAAGGAGGAAGAAGAACTGGCCAGCAAGCGGCTGAGCCATGACTATGAAGACAGGCCTCTGCCCCTTGTCGTGCCCAAGGTTAGAATCTCCAGGTGGATGCTGGTTGGGTGGCCTGTGGTCTGTGGCTCTGTTCAGATTAAAAGACACCAATGCCCATTAGTAAGCCCCAGGACCTGAAATACGGAGATTTCATATTTGGGGTGTTGCTTACCTCTTACAACTCAAGCAAGCTTTCCCAAAAGGGGGCGCTGGTCACAGAGATTCACTTTTTGAGGTGATTTTTTAAAAATTTTTGTTTGTTTTTGGGACACCCAGCAATGCTATGGGGTCACTCCTTGGTCTGCACTGAGGAGACCCTATGGGATGCCAGCGATTGAACCCAGGTGGGCTACATGCAAGGCAAATGCCCTCCCTGCTGTTCTGTGGCCCCTAGAGAGAAGTGATTTTTGTTCTTTTTTTTCTTTCTTTTTTTTTTTTTTTCATAAAATGCTTAAAAAGAATAAGCAAAGAAAGCCTTACCTTCTATCACCCTAGCCCAATCACTGTGCCTGTCCTTACTCTCATGCAAGTGAAATGTTTTAAGCAAATGATTGTGGCAGATAGAATATAGGACAGAGCTTGGGGTACTTGGTTTACATGTAGCTGACCCTGGCTCAATCCCCAGTACCATATGGCTCCCCAGGTATCACAGCTACAGCCCTAAAGGCCCCAGCATGGCTGATTATGGCCAAGAAACTCCCTGAACCCCACCAGGTACCCACCTGAGCAGTACCACATTCTTGGGCCTAGTTAATCAAGGATTCTAGGAGGTGCTCAGGGCTTACTCCTGATTCTACACTTAGGGATCACTCCTGGCCATACTCGAGTCTGTATGGGACCCTGGAGATCGAATCCAGGTCAGCTGCATTCCAGGCAAGCTCACTCCCCGCTGTGCTATTACTCTGTGCCCATGAGGTGGGTATTAGGACCACAGCTAATGATACTCAGGGGATATACCTGGTCCTGTGATGAGGAGTGACCCCCAGGGGTCCTTGAGGGACTGTATTTAATGTCAGGAATTTGAACAAGTCAACTTGCATGTAAAGCAAATGCCTTAACCCCTGTACTATATATCTTCCTGCCCCTAATTTTTCTTTAAGCAAATTGAGATAATCAAAATATTCATCTGAATCGAAAATGCTACTGAATTCCAAGTTCAGGAACATGGGCACTGCTTGGCTTTCAGTATCTCTCCTCTTGCCTGTTTTTCCCCCATTGCCCAATGCTTAATTTTTCTGAGTGTGACATGCAGAGAACAGAAGCACACGGCCTCCATGTTTCTCACTTAGCTCCACAAGAGTTAATGAGATGTGACCAGGCAGTCTGGCAAAGTAGCCACTCTGCAGTGACAGCAGGTTGCAGTGGTTCCATGAGTCACTACATGGAAGTGGGTTCATTCATTAAGAACCTTTCTCCTTTCCTCCTCAGACCTGCCAGGTGAACTGTTCTGATTAAGGACATACCCTGGGGTCACAGAATAGAACAGATCTTAGATGACCAAGGTGGTTTCAAGACCAATCCCATAATTGTCACATTACTAAACAACTGTGGCACCAGTATTGTTGGTTGCCTTTTCAGTAGCCCCAAAGTTCAATTTCCTATAACTAAAAATCTCAGTATTTTGGGGCTTAGTGGTAGTACAATGAGAGGGGTTTGCCTTGTAATCCCCAGTATCCCATATGGTCCCTGGAGCCTGCCAGAAGTAATTACTGAATACAACTGGGAGTAACCCCTGAGTACCGCTGGGTGTGACCCTAAAACAAAACAAAACTTTCTATGTTTAAGCACCTGATGACTGTGCATCATGAGATGCATGTGCTCATACTGATTTCATGGTTCAAACATTATCAGTTTTCTGTGATTTAAGAATCTGTATTTAAATACCCTACACCTTCAGAAGCATGTGCTAGTTTTCAGCCAGATCCTATAGCATCTGCGTGCAAACACTGATATCCATGATTCTGCATGGCTTACCTTAGATTTGTCCTTTTAAAAAAGAAAAAAAAATTATTTGGGTGGGTATGACTGTTCTGAGAAAGCTGCTGTTTAGCTTGATGGCTGGGGATGTGACTCACTTTTCTGTTTCCTGGCTTGCTGGCATTTAGAAATCCCCCAACTGTGAGGACACCCCATCACTCGGCCTCCCAGTACCTGCACCCCTCAAAGACCACCACGCTGGTGGCCAGTTTCCCGCCACTACGGAGGTGTTGGGGAAAGCAATAGTCAACATGTCTTCCAAGTGGCAAAACCCTGATGTTGAAAAACACCCACATGAAGCAGAAAGCAGCCAAGAACCCTCCCTGCTGCCGTACCTTTACCTGCAGACCCCAGCCGGTAAGGGCAAGATGGTCTTCCTGGCTCATGGGCCCTTGGAGGGAGTTTGTGTCATATGTGCACTTTTACATTTTTCTCCATGTTACCCAGTCCAAGCGGTTTACCTAGGAGGCACTTGACTCTTAAGCTTTTAGTTTTCTCCTCTATAATGACCAAGATCAAAGCAAAGGCTTTGGGAAGGGGAGAAATTGGTGATTTCCATTGTTACCACTTTAAGCTTTGGTGAAAAGGAAAAGTCACAGCAAACAGCAAAGATGATTCACTGTGAGGCAGCTGCTGCTGGCCTGGGTCGGGGGAAACTCAACTGTTGGCCATCCCTCATGCCCAGCTGTGCTGAGCACACCTGAAGGGCCAGGGCAAATAAGGTCACTGATGTTTGTGTGCATGTGGCACAAGTCCTCAGCTGGAATCCGTTCATAAAACCTCAATCCTAGCACCTGTTTCAGAAGGACTATTAGAATCTAGGTACTTGCCTCATATCACCCCACTCCCTTGACATCCTCTAGCGCATAGAATGTCTCCTGAGCAGCACTAGTTGTGACCCCAAAACAAAATCAGAAAGATTTTGTGGGCATTTGACTGGCGTTCATCGTGTGTTGCTTTTCTTCTTCTGTTACAGGGTTAAATGGTTTCAATGTGATCCTATCTGGCCCCCAGCATCTCCAGAACCAGGGGCCCCCGCTCGGCATTCCCTGCATGGTGCTCCCATCTCCAGCCCTTGCCCCATTCCCTGTCCTCTACTCCCCAGCCCTGCCCCAGCCTGCGCCCTCTGCCTCCAGCTCTCTCCCGCCCTCTGTGCCTCTGAATTTGGGCCTTCCCAGCCTGGGGTCTGCGTCACACCTCCTCATCAGCCCTACCACTATGGTCAACCCCAAATCGCCAGCACGCCCAGCTACAGATCCTCAGCTTCCAGGCCAGTGCTCACTGAACCTGAGCCCAGTCATGTCCAGGTCTCACCAGGCTGTCCAGCCTGAGTCTCCAGCCTATGAGGCCCAAGCAGTCTCCATGATCAAATTACAGCAGGTAAGTCCTGCTTTTCCTCTCTGGAGGAAGGAAGGATGGGAGACCCCTCCCTTGGAGTTTGGGGGCTGAAGGGGTCACTGAAGTTCTTCAGCTTCAGTTCCGTGTTTGACTATAGGACAGATCCTAAGCCTGCCTCACTCCCAAGTGACTTGCTCATTCTGCTTTCTGGGCTGAAGCTCAGTTTGAGTTGTGAAACCTGTTTCAAAAAAATGAGTGATTCTAGACACAGTTCAAGAGGATTTTGGGGGGCTGGAGAGATAGCATGGAGATAAGGTGTTTGCTTTACATACAGAAGGACAGTGATTCGAATCCCAGCATCCCATATGGTCCTCCAAGCCTGCCGGGGCAATTTCTGAGCATAGTGCCAGGAGTGGTCCCTAAGCGCTTCCGGGTGTGACCCAAAAACCAAAAATCAAAAGGATTTTTGTTGTGTGTGGGAACCACCCTGGACAGTGTTCTGGGCTTGTTCCTGGCTCTGTTCAGGGATCACTCCTGGACTCTCTGATCTCCAGTAGGGTTCTTAACGAACGCTGGATCCTCAGGGGCTTCTCCAGTCTTTTCTTGAGCCACTGTTGGTGATTGCTCTGACTCTGGGGTCCAACTAGAGAGAACCAGGGGAAGAAAACTTGATACCCAAAAAAATCCTTGTCTCTCAAAATACAATGTTTAGGATAGGTAGAGAGAGCCATATGCATCAAAATAAAATACATTTGGGTATAAACATTTCAATGTATATATAGTCAATATAAATTATTTCTCCTCCAAATACCATTTGTAGCCCAATTGATTTGCTATTTTGTATTGGACATTGTTCAGTGCGTGTAGCCTGTTTGAAAATTTTTCTTTTACATGCTGAAGAAATGTTTTCAGCCATATTAATTTTTTTTTTTGGTTTTTCGGGCCACACCCGTTTGATGCTCAGGGGTTACTCCTGGCTAAGTGCTCAGAAATTGCCCCTGGCTTGGGGGGACCATATGGGACGCTGGGGGATCGAACCGCAGTCCTTCCTTGGCTAGCGCTTGCAAGGCAGACACCTTACCACTAGCACCCCAACCATTTTAATTTTCAACCACAATTTACAATATTGTTAAGGATGGGTTGGTTCCCTGTCTATAACATTCCAACCTCACCCCACCTCAAATGCATGTCGCTTCCCTCAGCTTCTGTTTCAGGCCCCTTTCCTCCCAAGACCTCTCTGACTTTGCCACAGTAAACTCAGTTAAGTGAGACATTTTCAAGTTCTGTGACAACCTGTCTCCCCATCTTTGACCTTTTCCCTCTGGCTTATTTCACTCAGCATGATAACTCTAAGAAGAAGAAAGAGAAATTTAAGGGAGAAAAAATTCCATTCACAACTGACCCTAAATAAATAAAGTAGAGCCAGAGCAGTAATACCGCAGGGAAGGCATTTTGCCTTGCATGCGGTCGAGCCAGGTTCAATCCCCAGTATCCCATATGGTCCTCCGAGCTTGCCAGGAGTAATTTCTGAGCTCAGCCAGCCTGCAGAGTAACAAATGAGCACTGCTAGGTGTGGCCCAAATAAAACAAACAAAAAAGAAATAAATAAAGCATCTGGGAATGAGCTTCACAAAAGAGAGGGAAGACTCTAGTGCAGGGAAGATCAGTTCATTAGTCAATCACTCAGTCACAGGAGCAAGATAGAAAGTAAGGGAACCTAGCCAAAAAGGGGCTGCTTCCATTTCTGAAACTGAGGCCCATTTCATCTCTGTTTGACCCTTTTTTTTCTCAGTCTCCAGCCCCAATGACCCCCAAAAGCATCCGAGGTGCACATCGAGAGACATTCTTCAAGACTCCAGGCAACCATGGGGAACCCCCTAAGCGACGAGAAAGGAACCAGACACGCCCCAGCAGCTCAGCACAGAGGCGGCTGGAGATACCCAGCAGCGGGGCCCCCTAGCCCGGCCCCCTAGCCCGACTCCCTCGCTGCTCCCAAGCAGCCTGCAGCCTCTCTGGGTTTAGGCCTGCACCTTCTCTCCCAACTCACTGATCTGAGGCTAACTCCCCGGCGCCGTGACCATCTGTTTCCCTAAAGTTACTGTCCTGAATCCTGCATTTCATCCCAGGCAGGGAAGGGACCACCTGGCCTCACAGCCCTTGAGTCCATCTGAATAGGCCTGAACAAGATGGGCGGGGGGGATTTGAGGCTGTTCTCAAGGAAAACAGGAGAGGCCCTATCTAGCACTTACTTAACTGGACTGACTTACGTTTTCAAGTGCCTCACACCCTGGTCTTGGGGAGAGAAACATTCCTCCTACAGTTCCAGGAAGACGCTGCTTACCTTGGGCCTCACTTGAACCTGATGGTGTTATTTATTTTGTTCCCTGAAAGGGGTTTGGTACAAGAGGTTTCCAGTCACCGAGAAACACATTTTTCAGGGTGAGACGACGTGAATGTTGATCACTGTTTTCCTTCACGGATCCTGCACCGTGGATAAATGTATCCTCAGGATAGTATCCGCCAGACCCAGATAACTGTGAATGCTACACCTCATTGTGTGCTGGGCCTGAGGACCAGCACAGGCCCAGACTCGGGACCAGTCACTGGGCACCTCGAGGCTCAGACCAGCAGGGTCCCTCTGCTGAGGGGTTATTTAACTCGAGTCATGGGGCTGAATGTCTTGTGTCAGCTGCTGATCCTGGAATCAGTCAGGGCAGTAGGAAGGCATTGCTCGGAGGATTGTATCCAAGATGGAATCTTTGGATAGAATTCTGAAGAGGAAGGAGAAAGAATAAATGGCAATTCCTGTGGGTTGGTTATTTTTTAAAATGTTTGGGGGGGGGGGTGGTGAAATGATGCATTTTGTTCAGTATTTAAGGATATTTAAATCAGTGATATGGTTCTTCTCAGTGGTAACCCTAGATGTATGTGGAACTTCATTCTATCAATATCACTTCCTTAAACCACCTCACCTTTGGGTTCCATCAAGTAGACAAAATACATCTGTGCATGCCTAACTTTGACCTCACTCCTCTTCAGAACAAATGTCTTCCTCTCTCCTTTTCTCTCTCAGTCTCTCAATTTCTTATATTTGGAATCTTGATGTGGAGTTGTTAGATCCAACGAAACATTATATAAAAGAATAAAAATATAAGAGGCCCTGGGAGGATATTATTAGCCTTATTACCCCCACAGGACTTTTTAAAACATGAGGTATGTTGCTAGAGTCAAAGTTGCTACTATATACAATTTTTATCAACACTAAACTATGAAAGTTTACAATACTGCATTTTCCCCTATTTCATCATCTTTTGAGTAGAACATTAAAATACAGTCTTAGTTGTCATAATGACACTGTACTAATATATTTGCCCTGGTTAGAATGCAAAGTTCCAATATGGGAACAAACTAAAATAGTCTTTTTTCAAATAGATTATAGGAACTACAGTATATAGATCTATACAGATATGAAATTTAAGTATCCCATATAAGATCTTCCACAAATATTTTCATCAGGCAGGTTTCCATTGCAAAACAAAACAGACTTTCCCTTTATTGTTCTTACATATTCTCTCTCCTCTTGTGTTCCCTGTTCTTTTGAAAATTCTGTAGTGTGATCACACACATACACCTCAGCATTCATTAAGTATTAGGAAGGAACTCTCTCCATGAGAGTATTCTGTATTGTAGCAATGGGAAATGACATTTCTTTTATGTTCAGTACATATGTGACTTTAAGGTATCTAAAAACAAAACAATAAAGCATTAGGTTGTATGATTTTTTTTTTGGTCAGAGAAATTATTTGCAGTGATAAGGAAGCTACCAGACTAGACTTGATCCTGGATGTGGGTCAGGAAGAAATGGGACAATCTCAGCCTGTCATCTAGGGAATAGTGACTGAGTGGTTTGTATCATGGCTGGTGCCCTGTAGCCCTGTACTCTCCCTGAGCTATGTGCACCCTGCCCAGGGCTTGGGAAGTCCTTTCATTCTGGAATAAGAATTGGGTGTAACTTATACTTGAATCTACCGAGTTTACATGGTCTCCGTCCCTTTTTTTTAAGGTGCTATTCCTCTATTTAAGTATGTTATCTCCGTGTAAAGCAGCTTTCTGCTTTTCTGTTGCACTGCTAGTTGATGTAGGAACTGAGTTGACACTGCTTCCTGCTTTCTTGCATTCCTGCTCCTTGTTTCCTCGTGACTTATGTGTACAAATAATTCTGTACTTGGGACTTGATCATATATAAGCTGACTGTTTTCACTTTTAGAAAAACATTTGAACTTTATAAAATAGCAATAAAAATTAATTCTTTGAACAAATGATGTTAGTAACCATTTCTCTGTGTGTCATTTTCAGCAGGACAGTGAAAGTGACAGCCTCCCTGGTCAGCCTCTCATATGCCTCTCCCATCAGACTCTCACAGGCCCAAGACAGATTTCTTGACTAAGGCAGTTTGGTGGCTCCTAAATGTCAAGGCATATAGCACCAGAATTATCTGGAAGCTCCAAATGTTGAGCTACCACATTAGGGAGCTTTGGATTTCTGGCTCAGATCCTCAGTAAGTTTGGTGGGAGCTTCTAGATCATTCTTAGTGGTTCACCTATAAAGAACCATAAGTCATTGCATCAGTCTCCCTGTCCTCTCAATATCTGTATTCTTGTGTATTCTCATTCTAAGTAAACATTCTATTTCAATTCAGGGCCTTTTCAGCTCAGTTGCTTTAAACAAAGTTTTGAGGGTGTGTGTGATTCCCTCCACAAAAGACACTAGAAGCCATCCTGTTAATATACTTTGAATTCAAACTTTCAGTGCTTTGGCTTAGCCTTAGGGGTACTGGGGCCATAAAGGCTTCACCCAGTAATACTAGGGGAGCCTTGACCTTTTTGTGTTTTGTAACCAATCCCTCTGGAGCTCAGGGGTTACTTCTGGCTCTGCACTCAGAAATTACTCCTGGCAGGTTTGGAGGACCATTTGGAATGCCAAGGATCAAATCTAGGTTCACTGCGTGCAAGGCAAACTTCTCATTGTGGTATCTCTCCGGCTCCTTGACCTTTTCTTTTAAAATAAGCTCCAACATAGGACACCTTTATTCATTACTGTACTGAGTACAGTAGCTAAAATATCAAATTAACCTATGTGTCCAAGGACAGATGGATTATGAAGATATGGTGCATAGATGCAATTGAATACGAGGCAGCTGCAAGAAATGATAAAATGCAATTTGTTGCAGCGAGTTGGAACTAAAAAAAATATGTAGAATGAAGTGATCCAGCGGAAGAAAGATAACCATGGGATGTTATACATACTTATCTGTGGTCTATAGAATAAATGAGAAAATGTAGTAAAGGGGGGATGCCTGGATCACCCTTGATCAAAGCTATGGGAAGAAAAGGACAAAAAGAAATAAATCAAGGAAGAAGGGAAAAGGGTAAGTAATGGGATAGGTTTGGCCTTTTGTTGAATAGCATTGTTCTTTTGGTTAGTTTTCTTATCTCTAAATCCTTTCTGTGAGGAGCCCATTGGTAATTGTCAGTTTGATCTGGTCTTCTCAATACACCCAGACCTTCTCCAACAAGTTCCCAAAGAGCCCAAGAGTCTAAAGTACTGAGTCAAATAAAATTGGGTAATCATGGCACAAAAAATTAAATTTTTATGGCATGTTTTAGAAACAAATTTATAAAAGTATCTCTAGTATGTGTGATTAAAATTTAGAACTTGGATTCATAGGCAATTTTTTTTCCATTGAGAATCTTCACAATCTTTTTTTTTTTTTTGGTTTTTGGATCACACCTGGAAGAGCTCGGGGGTTTCCTCCTGGCTCTACACTCACAAATAGCCCCTGGCAGACTCGAGGACCATATAGGGTGCTGGGATTCGAACCACTGACCTGCTTGCAAGGCAAATGCCTTATCTCCATGCTATCTCTCCAGCCCCCTCCATTGAGAATCTTAAATATACCAGCAGAAGTTTAAAAGATTATTATGACAGGAGAAAACAAAGGGCCAGAGTACCAGTTTTGCAATCTAGGCAACCCAGATAAATCCCCAGCACAACAAGGTCCCCAAGCACCATCATGAGCAATGCTTGAGCACTGAACTGGAGTACCCATGAGAACAGCAGAATGTGTGTGTGTGGTGGGGGGACAGCTAGTCACCAAACAGCCTTGTCAAACTCCACCAAGCTCCAAAACAAAATAGCAGCTGCCTATATGTCCCTGTTAAGGCAGCCTGATGCCTTCTCAGAAAGGAGAGAGGGTAGGTTCTCCTTTTTTGCATGACCATAGTAGCCCAGCCTCACACCCTCCACCCTCAACAGAAACAGTCCAGCTTCACAACATAACCATATTAAACTTCCAAGCCAACAGATTTGTTTTAGATCTATAAATTCTGGACCACATGACACCTCAATATCTTACACTTCTGTCAGCCCAGTAGGATCCCAGAAAATCAAATGGGAAAGTTTCATAGAGATCTCCCAAGGTCAGTGAGCCTAAACAAGAACACAAAAGTTCAACTAACATCAACCACAGTCCAATCAATCACACTTGACTTTAGTAGTGCTGTGGAAGAATGCAACAATCATTTCAAATTGACCCTTTATATCTAAATTTTGATCATTCTGTTTGCCTTTTTGTTGTAACAAATATTATGAGGTAGATTTGTTTGTGCTTGCAAGGGGGATAGGCTGGGGTGGTGGGTGGAAAATTGGGGACACTGGTGAAGGGAAGGTCACACTGGTGCTGGAAGAGTTAACACCTGAAATGACTGTATTATGAACAATTTGGTAAATCATAACTTTTATTATAATTTGGCTTTATAAAAATTTAAAAAACCTTTGTGCTCACTGAAAAAGTAAAAAAGACCAATAATAGCTTCTTAGAAACTATAAATGATCTATATTTGTGTTCACAATGTGTACTATTAAGTGTGCCCCTAATAAAATACTGATATGTTGGGAGAGAGAACACTTGCTGTGGACACTGTGACCTTGGTGTGAATCTTGGCATTGCATTATGGACCCCTGAGCATCTCTGGGTGTGCCCCCTGCCAAGTCATTGCTTATATATATAAATATATATATACATATATATGCATGGATTGTTTTAATTTATTAGGCACCGTAGTTTACAAAGGTGAGTTTCAGATAGCTGAGTGCAGAGTTCAATTTCCCAGCACCAATTCCATCACCACTGTTAGCTTTCCCTTATCAGAACCCCTCTGCACCCTTCCACCCAGACAACATCCTGACAAGCACATTTTTAAGTCTGGTTACTGACATTTGGATCTCCTGCTTTCAGTTTTTGTTGACTCTGAGGTTCATAGTTTTTTAATTAGTGGAAAGAATATTGGATGATGAGTTATCATTAATAATGTCTTCTTAACTGTTTGATTATTGGTCAAACAAAGCACATCATAGTTATTAAATGAATGCGGTATAGATTGGATATGTTTTATTTTTCAGTTCTGCTTTTAGTTTAGAAAAATTGGCTCCCAGTACTGTCAACAATGTTGACAATGTTGACAAACCTAAATAAGCTACAGCAATCCTTGCTTGTCAATGCAGAGTAACCCATGTGGCATTTTTTCTATTGCTTTTCACATGAATTTATAACTTGTGAACTGGCCTTAGAAATGGTTTATTGATCTGCCCTATTTATTTTTACTCCCCTTCTAAATTTTCTTTTTAGTACATGCTCTGAGAACACCATTTCTCAGAGTTCCCTTCATTGGTTGGGATAGTGTCAGTAAAATAGATCTGATCAGGCAGAACTTGGTAGAGAAACTGAAAGCAATTCTGCCTCTTACAGGAGACTAAATCAGGCACAGACTGGAGCAGACAGGTTTTGTAGGGTCCTTACTTCATTCTAAGATCCAGTCCAGAATGATGTACCCATTGAGCTATTGTCCATAGTTTCATAGTATTCCCAACCATCATCAGGAAATAGCACCTTTACTTCAGGACAGCATAGATAATAATGCCATCTTCTAAACATTCTACAACAGGGCCAGAGAGATAGAACAATGAGTCGAGTCCTTGCCTTGCACATAGCCAACCTGAGTTCGATTCCTTTGCACTCTAACTGGTTACCTGAGCACCATCAGGAGTAATTCCTAAGTGCAGAGTCAGGAGTAAACCCAGAGCATTGCAAGGTGTGGCCAAAAAGAAAAAGAAAGAAGGGAGGAAGCATTTTACAACAATCCCCTGCTTCCATGCTCCATCCCAGAAATGTTGTGAAGCCTTAATTCTTTGTACTAAAATCTTCCTGCTAGAGATAACTAAAGTGTCTACAAGTTCTCACACCTGACTGACACCACCTTAACTTCCACAAATTCCTCCCTCCTTCTTGTCCACTCAGCCTCAGTCTCTATGCTCAGGGCTCACAGTCTTCAGATTATTTTATGCTTCCAAGCAGCTTTTACATTTTTTAAATTTTTGAATCACCATGAAATAGAGTGATATAGTTTTCATGATTGAGTTTCAGTCATACAATGTTCAGCACCCTTCATCAATGCACATTTCCTACCACCAATATCTCCTTTTGCTTCCTGTCCTCCCCCTCTCCTCCGGCCTTCATCCTGTCTCTATGCCAGACAATTTTCTTCTCTCTCTCCTCTCTCTCTCCTCTCTCTCTCTCTCCTCTCTCTCTCTCTCCTCTCTCTCTCTCTCTCTTCTCTCTCTCTCTCTCTCTCTCTCTCTCTCTCTCTCTCTCTCTCTCTCTCTCTAGCTCACCGGCTCTTCCCCCCTTTTTTCTTTTTATACACTGGTTTGCAATATAGTTACTGAAGGAGTATCATACATATCACTCTACCTTCTTTCAGCATCCAGTTCCAAACACTTCTTTGAGGCAACCGGTCTCTATTATCTCCTAGCCCATTATTTGGGTTATCTATTAAAATCTAATCTGTACAACCATCTATCAGAAAGAATGAGCTATTTCCCCACCACAGAGTGAAAACCGGGGGACTGTTTGACACATGCTAGCATTGCACTTCCTGAGTGTAAACAAGTGTCAGCCAAGATGTACGATTCCCAAGAGTTGACTCTCATTTCCCAACCGTGGTTTTGTATGTAAGGGCAACATGCAGAGGAGAGCAGTCTTACCAGAATTGAGCATGCTGTGGCACTCACAATGCAAGTCAAGAAAAGCCCAATCACACCAGTCACATGGATTATTTACCACTTAAACATCCACCATCACTGTGTAAACCAAAGTAGCATTGTGGATGTGTGCATACCACCCTTTTCCTCTGTAATTATGATAAGGTAATTACAGAACAGCTGCACTTCAAAGGGACTTTAAAAATGATCCTATTTACCCCCTGTTTTATAGGAGAAAACAGAAGTAAAGATATTAAATGACTTGTCCTGTATTATACAACCCTAATCAACAAATCCCAGATGAGAGGGAAAGACTCCAGCAGTCCTGTCCAGCACCCTGATTCTTGCTCCTGCCTTTCAGCCAGAGACAAACCTTCAAGAAATCAACCACACCACCCCACACAACTTCAAAGACGCTATACTAGCAAGAGAGTTTGAAGTGCACAAAGTTGACATTTTGTTACACAGGCAGTGCACACAATGCCTCTTCGCAAAATAACACCGGTCTTTGAATGTGGCTGAGCAAACCATAACTGTGAAAAACAATCATAGCATTGAACCTGGGTTTAGAAAATGCTTGCCAAGTCTCAGAGACAAGAGAGGATGGTGAAGGGATTGGGGTAAGGTGGGGTCTCCTTGGTTTACCCAATGTCACAGGTGCATAACATCTATTATTCTATAGCCATAACATTTTATCTAAACACTAGAATCTCTTATTGTAGACTATAAATATTTTATGAACTTAAAATATTAAAAGTTCTATCTATGAAGTAATCAAGTTAAAACAAAACAAATTTCTTTTTTTGGCAAAAAGAGATACAAGAATAATTTGAATAGTGCTAAAATTGTCTGACAAATACATTAAAGGGGTGGCCATCCTTTCTATGTGTTGGAAGTTTGTTATACTCATTTTTAAGTTTGGATCAATGTCCAAATCTTGTCATTAGTACTTATAATTCTATAAAGTATTGCCAAGAATTCATTCAATGTCATGTTTCTGAAGCACTGTTTTCTGTGTGGCATCTTCACCACATTTTAGTTATTTATGCAGACTTTTATTTAAGCTAAGTATCTTAGCGTGTTTCATTTCAATCTCTTTCTTCCCCAAAAGGCAAATGACTTAAGTTCCTCTAAATGCAGTGCTGAAATCTCTCTGAGGCAATCATATCCCCACATTCAGCGCTCGCTCCCTCCTTCCTTCCCTCCTCGCTTTCTCTTTCTCTCTCCTCTGTCTCTCTGTCTGTCTCTGTCTCTGTCTCTCTGTCTCTGTCTCTGTCTCTCTCTCTCTCTCTCTCTCTCATATTTTTGGGCCATACCCAGTGGTGTTTAGGGCTGACTTCCTGGCTCTGCACTCAATAATGACTACTGGTGGTGCTTCGTGGGACTGTATAGGATGCCAGGGGTTGAATCCAAGCCAGCTGTGTGTCTGGCTAGTGCCCCACATACTCTTGTCTTTCTGGCCCCTATCAGCTATTTCTTATCAACTACACATATATTTAGTTCAAATTTCAGTTCCAGAAAGATCATTTCACTTCTTTTTTGTCACTTAAATGTTTTGTTGTGTTTTGGAGGGGCTTTTAGAAGGTTTATTGGGGGGGGCAATTGTGTCTTCTGAGTATTGACTTTATAAAAGACTCTACACCTTTATCACTGAGAAACAGAGGCTCTCAACTACATGCTCCACATCAGACTTGCAAGAGAACATATGGCATGGCCCACAGGACCAGTGACAATGGATATATTATTTCCACATGAGACTCTGGACTGAAAAAGAGATGCTGCACTCTAGGCAATGACTGTCTCTCATTGATAATTACTGGAACTTGAATCATGTTATTAGGGAAAGAGATGAGTTTGCCTCAGTCATGGCAGCTGGCTTGCCTGCAGTCAGAACTGTGCAGAACAAGGACTGTTTTTATCTAGTCTATGATTGGAAACAAATTCAAGTTTAGAACTTCATTCTTCGCTATGGCATAAACTCATTCAACTCAATAATATTTCCAATTCTGAATATTATCAGGAATTCTGCCTCCTTTTTATTTTTTTGAAGCAAAAAAAAGGGTTTTATTTGGAGATACTGAGTAAGAGGAGTGAGAGAGAGGAACAGAGAGAGTAATGTGCTCAAGAGAGAACATGATGGGGCCGGCGTGGTGGCGCTAGAGGTAAGGTGCCTGCCTTGCCTGCACTAGCCTAGGATGAACTTAGGTTCGATCCCCCGGAGTCCCATATGGTCCCCCAAGCCAGGTGCGATTTCTGAGCTCATAGCCAGGAGTAACCCCTGAGTGTCACCGGGTGTGGCCCAAAAACCAAAAATAAAAGAGAGAGAGAGAGAGAGAGAGAGAGAGAGAGAGAGAGAGAGAGAGAGAGAGAGAGAGAGAGAACATGGACTTCTCCCAAGGTGGAGAGAGCCCCCAGTACACCACCCAATATGGAAGCAGGCAAGTCCAGATCTCAGGAAATGAGGCAGAAGAAGGTGACTCCCAGAGAATTGTGAGGATTGGAAAAGAGAAAATAGATGCCAGTTAGCAATGGCAGCTTAATTCTAACCTTACCCTCTGCTGGCAGCCACATGGCACAGGACAGAAAGGAGTGTCGACCAGTCCTTACCTCTTCAGACCTGTCCAGACTGCAGCCTTTCTGCTGCCCTTGAGTCACTGTTGCTCCTTAGAAGACCTCAGGTGACCCAACTTCCTCTGATGTGCCTCCGTCTTCCAACCATGTGGTTTTTTCTATTCTGCCATTCTCAGTCCGCCTCCCTACATCAGTCATTGGAAGCAGCTTATTTTCTCAATGATATTCTTCCACCTGCCACCCCAGAGTCCAGGAGAGAGACTGGTGCTCTCACCCAAGAAGATGCTCTCAGGGAAGGCAGAGTCACAAGTCCCTTTTTCTGTTAATTTGCCCCTTTTGAGTAACTATTTACAAGTCTATGTGAACAAGAAATTGGCTTTTTTTTTCAATCCTGTGAAATGGGACTGGTAAACTGTTTCAAGCATACTGAAGGGATAAACCTTAGAGAAATACAGGCACCAAAATGAAGCTAAAGTCACTTATTATTCTGGTATTTGTAACAAAGCTACAAACAGCTCATCATTCCAACAGAGTGGAAAATGTATTGATGTCATCATCTACTATGACTCAATTGTTTAAATGAAATAATTATATTTCCAGGCATTTACATCAACATATTTGAAGTGTAATGTGGAGTACAAAAATGGGTAGAATAGATCTATGCATCTCAAATATTTCTGCGATAAACACAGAAAAGAAAAGACATGAAAAACATTCTAGCCTCAGAGTAAGGTTATACTTAGGGAGAAAAATGGGCTTAAAAAGAGAAGATGGGACTGACAGCATAATTCAATGTATTTATGTTATATCTCTTTTCACAAGATGATCTTAAGTGAGTCTGATAAACAGTAATGGTTGCTATTTTGGGGCTAAAAGTACCCATACCTATAGTACTCCTAGGAATATACCTTAGGAGTCCAAAAACACCATGAGGAAAGCGCATTGCTTTCCTATCTTAATCACAGCACTAGTCATAATAGTCAGAATCTGAAAGCAAACCAAGTACTGAGAAAAAAAAAGTGGATAAAGAAACCATGAAACAATTATACAATGGAATACTATGCAGCTGTTAGGAAAAGTGATGTCGTGAAATTTGCTTGAACATGATAAATATGAAAAGTATTATGCTGAGTGAACTGAATCAGAAGGAGTGGGATAAACATAGAATAATTTCAATCATTTGTGTGATATATAAAACAAGATGATATGGTAATAACACCCAAAGACAATAGAGACGAGAGCCAGGAGAACCAGTCTATGGTAGGAAGCTTGCCACAAAGGGTGGGGAAGTGAAGTTAGGGCAGAAAAGAGACCACTAGGATAATGATATTTGGAAATGATTATTCTGCCCAAGAATTGGATGCTAAACAGGGATAAAGCAATAGGCATGATACCCCTTCAGTAATAATATTGCAAACCACAGTGTGTGTGAGGGGGGAAGTGTGTGTGTGTGTGTGTGTGTGTGTGTGTGTGTGTGAGAGAGAGAGAGAGAGAGAGAGAGAGAGAGAGAGAGAGAGAGAGAGAGAAGAAAATTCTGTCCCATAGGGGAGGGGAAAGGGTGGGAAGGAAACAGGAATGGGACATTGGTGGCAGGAAATGTGCACTGATGAAGGGTGTTGGACACTGAATGATAGAAACTCAATCACAAATAACTTTTTATCTGTGAAAAATAACCAGCTGTATTATGAACAATCATGTAAGCACAGTGTTTAAAGTAATTAATATTAAATTTTAAAAAGTTCCCATGCTTTTGTCATTTTCCTCTCTGCATTTGACTGTATGGAAGTATCTTTTTTTTTTTTTTTTTGGTTTTTCAGGCCACACCCATTTGATGCTAATTTCTGGCTAAGCGCTCAGAAATTGCCCCTGGCTTGGAGGGGACCAAATGGGACGCCGGGGATCGAATCCGGGTCCTTCCTTGGCTAGCACTTGCAAGGTAGACACCTTACCTCTAGCGCCACCTCGCCCGCCCCGTATGGAAGTATCTTAATTAAACTTTCTTTTTGCCAGAATAATTTTACCAATTACCAATTTTACCAATTGTGCCATCTGTTTATCCCAAGTCAGCTATCACTGGCTTTGGGGGAGTCATGTGTAGGAGAGGCCACAGATCCATCAGGGTCTCTGATGCCTCTTCCTGCAGGAAGTCTGTACATTCTTACTGTGCGGAACTCAGCAGGGCAGGAACTTTGACTGAATCACTGTAGGCAGAAGTGATGCATATCCCTTTGATTTCAATACTTGAAGGGACTGTTCATGCTTTTCTGCTGTCTTTCTCATTGTCAAAAGACCAGCTCACCAAGGAGCCACTGGTGTCATCACTGTTCTGAGCAAAGATAAGAACAACCTGTAGTGAACATGCAGTGTGAGCAGAGGTACAACTCGTTCCCAGAGAACTGATCCAAGGGGTTGGTCTCTCTGCTAAATTCAAGCTGCTCTGGAATGCAAAATATAAAAAAAAAAAACTCATAAGTTTATGGCTGAAACTCAATCATGAACACCTTTGGAACTATGAAAAAACAGCAACTGTTATTATGAGCAACCTTATAAACCAGGGTGTTTAAATAAGTAATTTTTAAAAATCAAAAAAGAAAAAACATATACAATTATTTTCTTTGTTTTTCATTTTTTATTTAAACACCATGGTGACAGGTTGTTCATAATACAGTTTTTTTTCCAAAGAAAAGTTGTCCATGAGTTACAGTCATACAATGTATAAAACAAGCTTCACCAGTGCACATTTCCTAATACCAATGTTCCCAGTTTCCATCTCACACACCCTCATGCCCTCTTCCCTCCCAACTCGCCCTCCCTGGTCTTCTTCTGGAGCAACATTTTCTCTCTTTCTTTCTACTTTCTCTCCCTCTTTCTCTCTCTTTCCCTCTATCCATCCCCCTCCCTCCCTCTCTTTTGCTCTCACTTCCTCTTGCTCTCTTCCCAAGCAAACATTAAAAGGCTACACTCCTTTTTGTTAAAGTTGATGGTGCACAGTAAGTCCCCATGGTACTAAGATGCAATTGTATACATTTAAAAGAGAGATAAGAGTTTTTTTTTAATTATGAGAACAAGGGTGCAAAGAAAGAGGACAAAGTAAAGTTACAGTGGAAGGACAATCACCCATAACATAATTCTCAGAAGTCCCCTTGCTGATATCTTAACTTTGAAATTTCAGCCAAAGAACATTAAGATAAATAAGACAGAATCCATGTACAATTACTTTGTCCCTCAAGTCCCCCAGATTGTAACACATTATAATATTTCTTAACAGTACACAAGGCAATCTAAAGCCATAAAACTTACGTAACTCCTTAAACATTACAGGCATAGTATTTTCTTACATTTCCATATACATGCATATTAGCTTAAGTTAACCTCAAATTTTAAGTGAGTTCTTTTTAAGGATTAGAGTCAAAGGAGCACAGTAAGAATGGTGTTAGAGTGGCAATTGTTGTTTGCATAGGCCCACCAAAATATGAGGGACATGGAAAGAAATAACCTTGGCCTAAGTACAAAGAGACCAGACCCCTGAAGTTTCCTGGCACAAGACCAAGTCTAGGCTCCAGGCAAGCTAGATCGTCCAATCCAATACATTGTCCGTAGTGCCAACACACTTTTATTTTTCACACAGTCTCTGTTGTTGGTATCATGTTTCTGTATTAAAGATCCTGGAATTTGCATATCTTACATTGAAGTCAGGACGTGGAGCATCCTCTCCTTTCACCTCACAATCAAAGGGCAATGCAGGGAGCCCTGTCCTGTAAGCAGGTCGTTGTTGTTGTTAAGTCTTCTCAGTGTTAAGGGAAGTCTCTTTTGAGCAGGTCGAAGTCTGAGCAGTGTAGGTCTTCCGTGGTAGAGGATTGCTTCCAGGTGATGTTATAGACCAGCCTGGATGTTTCGTGGATGGCTTTCCTGGTTCAGTAGAGAATGGAATATGCCCTTTCTTCTGATAAGAGTTGTTTTATTTATAAATGCCAACTTACATATGAGTATACATATATATTAACAACCAGAGGAGAATTTATTCCTTAGCACAACTTATACAGTTATTATTTTTACATACTCACTTAAATTATTCAGCAGTATTTTTTCGGGCTGATTCTAAGAATCCGTGGGAGACCTCCTATGTGTAGACATCCTATTTCCCAGGCATGGACCTCCCTTCCCCATTCCTTATCCTTCCTCAGCGGCCGGTCAGTGCCTAGCATTGTCCACATGGTGGCAGTACAGGGATTTCTTTAAAAGAAAGGATTCCTCAGTTCCAAGGTCTTCCAAATCCTGCAGGTATCTCATTTGCCATCAACGTGTTAACGAAACAGTTTGTCTATTAATTATGTTAGAACAAGAAATATCCACTGAGGGTCCGGAGAGATAGCATGGAGGTAGGGCGTTTGCTTTGCATGCAGAAAGAAGGTCGGTAGTTCGAATCCCAGCATCCCATATGGTCCCCCAAGCTTGCCAGGAGCGACTTCTGAGCACAGAGCCAGGAGTAACCCCTGAGCACTGCTGCGTGTGACCCAAAAACAAACAAAAGATGTCCACTGAAACTCAGCACGAATGAATTAAAAGTATTTCGTTATGTTTTCCAGTCATGGCACAGATAAGCCACAGTTACACAAAGCCAAAAGATCTCTTCTTATCCACCTGGCAATGATCAAAACATTAAATTTCTTTCCAACACTTCTATCTCCCTCCCTCTTCCTGTCACTCACACACTCCCTGCTTAACTCCCCACCAGCCCCATTGCAGTTGCTCAGCAACTCAAAGAGCCTTGTGGTGTTTGAACACTAACTGTTCCCTGTTCGCATTTCCTCTAATGAGAATATACATGGCTGTAGCCCAAGTTACCTCCTTTTCCTGAAGGGAAAAAATAAAACAGAGCAATATGCTATGACTTATGTCAGACTGTTAGTCAGACTATAGTCAGACTATTAGTATCACTAAATAACAACCCAATAGAGAAATACAGGATAAGAACACCTCGATGCCCAAACATGGTACAAAATTAGGTATTATCATTTCATATCTAATTGAACATGTATTATAAGGTTGACTCTTACACTTACTCTGTTTATTTGTAACCTCAGAAATGCGTCTTGATTATAATATTGAACTCTATTTTGTAAGAGCTTTAACCCAAAGCAATTTCAACCTGGTTGGAGGCCAAGCCACATTCTAGTTGACAAAAGGGAATTAGGAACAGAAAGCTTTGAAAGATCCTTGTTTGCCAGTCCTGCTTTAACAATTCTGCTATTGTAATGTTAGTGTGCATTGAAACGGTCCATATTGGAGGCCTGGGACCCATAGATGTTAAATAAACTCCCTAAGTCATAGCACCAGCTAATGACAGAGTGAGACTGTCAGGGCTCAGCACCATTATATCTCTAGTGATCACTGGATTTGAAGTCTTGTAGGAATTTTTCTTACTCATTAATTCGTAAACAGGAGTCCTTTGTCCAGCAATTGAGAGCATGATGAGGATTTTTCTAATTAAACTATGGTAGAATCTCTGTTCTGAAAAATTTGCGATCCATGAGAGCAGAATGGGGCTGATTGATCCAAGTTAAAGCCTAGTTTTGCTACTTGTATAACTGAGAAAGTTGCCTCCTTGCTTGGGCCTCAGTTTCTCCACTACAAAAGTAAACAGTAGCTAGAGTGGAGCAATAGCACAGTGAATAGGGCTCTTGCCATGCACACAGCCAATACAGGTTCAGTCCCCAGCATCCCATCTGGTCCCTTGAGCCCTCAGTAGTGATCCTGAATGCAGATCTAGGTGTAACCCTGGAGCACCACCAGATGTGGTCCAAAAACTAAAAAAAGAAGTATCTGTCTTGTAGAGATTATTTAAAAATTAATATTGTAGGGGGAGGGAAAAATTAATATTGGATGTTACCCTCCCCCAACTTCTGTCTAGCTCACCTGTCTGGGAGGGGTCTGTGGTTGCTAATAAAGGGAGTTGCTCAGGGGTTTGAGAGGATTCAGAGAGATTCAGTAAGGGATTCAGCAAGAAGCCTCAGCTGAGGTAGGCAGCATGGAGATAGCAGAGTGAGGATTAAATGCAGGGCAGCTTAAAAGTAAAGCATATTTGGGAGGTTTTGTGGTGTCAGACCTAGAGACAGAGTGTCTTCTTCTATCTTGAATTTAAGTATATAGATACAGGAAGCAAGGAGGTGGAGAATAAGTAAAGTGTAAACTGGGATCTATGAGGGATCTATGAAGTGTCTGATTGTGAAAGAAAGGATCTAGGACTTAGATAACACTAGAAATTTTGGCCAATGATCATCTTTCTGTAGACATTTTTTATTATTTACATAGTAAGACTTCAATTAGCATTCATTTCTTCCCTTCTCTTCCTGCTTTCTTTTTTCTCTTTTTTATTCTTTTTGTCATTTATTTCTCAATGTAGACAATTTTATCATTTAAAACAGTACTGATTACAGTAATAACTTAATTGACATTGAAACAGTGAGAAAAAAAGATGCTTTTTTACCAAAATTTGTTGAGCAATTTTATGGCTACAAATAAAGTATTATCTAATTTTATTATGATTATGATTTCTTTTCCATGTTCTTACTAACTAGAGAAGATTTGTCTTACTGGGCCACAAAGTAAGGATACATTCAAAATAATGTGGGATTCTCCACATTTGACCTTCTAGAAGGCAAGTATTTTCAAAAAGTCTGAGAATTCAAAGGACATTTTCAAGGCCAGTTTGTCAAATTTTTTCAGTTTAGAAGTGAGAAAAATAAAGTGTAATGAGAGATGATGTGCCCCAATTCATACAGCTAGTGACCAGCTTGAGGCTCTTGACATCTAATCAAACTGATTAGAGGGGAAAAGTGTATCTAAAAGCTTTTGTCAGTGCTCGAGAGATGGTATGGTCAAAATAATTGGAGAAGTGCTCCAAGGACTCAGTAAAGTGTACAAACAGAGATGAGCCCCTCAAAGGCTCATGTTAAAATGCACGTTTCACATAGACTCAATGTCATTTTAATTGAAGTTATTTATCAAGTTATAATTAACTTCAAGGCAGAAAAAAGAAATGGAAGCTTTTTTGAAAAGGGGTGAACTGAGAATCAGGGACAGGTTAAAGTAGGATTGAAGGAGAAAACTGAGAAGAGAAAGATAAATGGGGCAGGAGCAATATCCTGGGACAGAAACAGAGGCAGAGATGTCAGTGTGGGTGGTAGGGGGGATACCACAGTTAAGAGCCAGCAACGAATCTTCACACAACTCACAGAGAGTTCTTAAACTTATATGTTAAAAATGTAAGTTTACATGACAAAAATACTCTGAAAGAAATTCGTAAAAATCATCCTGATGTTTTACAGAAAAGTATGCTCAGTTCAGATAGCAAACTACTCTGAACATATGACCTGCCAAAGGAAACCGCAGAGCTGGGACTTGAACCTGGGCTCTTGGCTTCCCCTCCACCAGATGCACAATGAACATATTAAAGAAACAAAGTAACTGTACATGGGAGTTGTCAAAGGTTAACCACATTTATTTTATGTTTTCACTGCTCCATCTCACAGCGAATAGATTATCAATATGGCTACAAACCTCACCACACTCAATAAAATTTGAATTCTCTTCTTGTGAGCTGGTGGAATTCATTTCCCTACTTCTTAAATCTAGTTAGCTTGGTGTCTTACCTTTTCCTGAACTTGGACTCCATGACTCTATCATGCTAAAACATCAACAACAACAAGAATAGTGAAAACCTGGTTTAACCACTGAATATAAAAAAATAATCCAGGGCCATAGAGATAGCACAGAGGTAGGGTGTTAGCCTTGCACGAAGCCAACCCAGGATGAAATGTGTTTTGAATCCCCGCATCCCAATTGGTCCCCCGAGCCTGCCAGGAGTGATTTCTGAGTGCAGAGCCAAAAGTAACTCCTGAACACCACCAGGTGTGACCAAAAACAAACAAACAAACAAAAATAAAAACAAACTTCATCTAGTAGAAATCTTAAACTAGTCAGCTTCGGGGCCAGAGTAATAGCACAGCGATAGGGCATTTGCCTTGCACGTGGCTGATCCAAGATAAACCTGGATTCAATTCCTGGCGTCCCATATGGTCCCCCAAGCCAGGAGCTATTTCTGAGCACATAGCCAGCAGTAACCCCTGAGCATCACCGGGTGTGGTCTAAAAACAATAAACAATATAAACTAGTCAGCTCCCAACAAACTCACCAATTCACAAAAACACATGGACAAGACTACCCAACATCAGTCAAACATGGGCTGCATTATGCTCAGCATACCTACAAACTGGTGATTGATAATAAAAAATGCTTATTTAAAAAATTACATTTAATCCATTGCAATGATCTATGTTATGTTTCACTTCAAAATACATTTGAGGCTCGGAGAGATAGCACAGCGGCGTTTGCCTTGCAAGCAGCTGATCCAGGACCAAAGGTGGTTGGTTCGAATCCCAGTGTCCCATATGGTCCCCCGTGCCTGCCAGGAGCTATTTCTGAGCAGACAGCCAGGAGTAAGCCCTGAGCATTACTGGTTGTGGCCCAAAAACAAACAAACAACAAAAAAAAGTACATTTGAGAGTGGCTTGTTACTCAGCAATTGTCAACTGATAGAGAAAACTATTGCATCTGAACTAGATTGAGGATGATACTACCCCAACAATCCACAAACATTCACCTAAGTATTACAGAAATATGTTGGAAATATGTGCCAATTAATTCCAATTTACAAAAGCAAAGGACAGGGGAAGGAATACCATTTTAGGTCAGAAATAGTAATGTTGAGACTTGGAGAGGTAAAATTAGGCAAAATGTTCCTGCTGACAAGGATATCACCCAGCTTCCCTTTCCTGATGGTACATCTGCAAAAACTGGCCAGCCCATGGAACATTGGTTCCAGGCACCAACCCACCTTCAGTCTTTGCTGAGTCTGGAGTTTGGGTGACCCAATTTCATAGAAACCAGACAGTCATTTATGAGTTATGTGAGAGTGGAAATTCCATATGGTTTCTGAATTATAAGAAAGCAAAAAGTGCATCTTCTCCATCCAAACTTAAAGTATAACCTTGTCTTGTGGTGATTCTCTAAAAGGAAGCATTTTAAAAGGCCTCTTTTGGAAATAAAAACATTATTCAAATTAAGATTTCAGACTGTGTCAGCAAGTCTTTTCCTGTTCTGTTTGCCAGCAGACTGGTGGTGCCCTACAACTCACTGACGTGGGATAGCATGTCCTTCAGATTTAGAGCAGATGGAAAAGGAGAGTAGACTAACAGTTCCATTTCAGATATAGTTAAAATAGAATATGCTTAAATAAAGCATAACAACAATGTCCCTTCAGAGAAAGCAGTGCTCAGCAGAGAAGCTTCCAGGCCAAATTCTGCCACTGACTTGCTAGAACATCTCAATTTCCTTCTCTATAAAAATGGGTGATACTACCTGACACTAATAAATGATATTAAGAAATGTGTCAAATACTTAAGAAAGCCAATATTTATTTATCAGAAACCCAGGCTAAAGAGGCATTATTTCATTTAAGTCTTGGGTAAGCAGCTGAGGTTATTGTTTGTTGTTGATAGAGCTTGGGCCCAGGCTCTCGCATGTCTGACTTTAATTTCTTCCATGCTCTCTCACACTGCCCTTATGTGCTGATTTTAGAGGACTAGAAGGACCCCCACAAGACATGTGAGGAAAGGAACTTAAGCTCTACCTCCTCAGAATAGAGTCACTGCCAAGCCTAGCTCTGGGCTCTGAAGGAAAGAATTTCATTGATTTCAATGACTCAGTAATACTATTGATTTATGGTTCATTGTAGGAGGTCTCTGTCACAGCAATTTGCTCCAAAAATACTGAATTAAAAAATAAACAAGTTAATTGAAAGATGTTTGTAGGGAGGTTGGCCTGGGTTGATCTAACATCAACAGCCATGTAAGAAAAACAAAGGAAAGCTGCACCTACATTACTGCACCCAGCCAGACTCACACTCAGGTTTGAATAAAGGATACATAGCTTCACAGGTAAATAACAGTACAGAAACTTTACAGACTCAAAACTAGCCTTAAAAGAAAAATTGAAGACCAAGAGACACATCAAAGTCCTATATAAAGATGACACAAAATCCCATGACAATTATCTCTCTCAATGTCAATAGACTAAATGCACCAATTAAGAGACACAGAGTAGAAAAATGGATCAAAAGGCTGAATTCAACAGTCTTCTACCTACAAGAAACACATCTGAATAGTCAGACTCAAAATCAAAGGTTGGAGAACAATCATCCAAGCAAACAACTTCCTTTGAAAAAGCTGGAGTGGCCATATTAATATCAGATGACACAAATTTTAGACTTAGAAAGTTATAAGGGGCACTTCCGGCGGCTTTCCTCGTGGCGAGCGGCTGTTGGCGGCGGAGCTCGCGTGCAGCGGCGGTGGCTGCGTGGACCCAGACTCTGCGTGATGTCTCATACCATTTTACTAGTTCAGCCTACCAAGAGACCAGAAGGCAGAACTTACGCTGACTATGAATCTGTGAATGAATGCATGGAAGGCGTTTGTAAAATGTACGAAGAACATCTGAAGAGAATGAACCCAAACAGCCCTTCCATCACATATGATATCAGCCAGTTGTTTGATTTTATTGACGATCTGGCAGATCTCAGCTGCCTCGTTTACCGAGCTGATACCCAGACATACCAACCTTACAACAAAGACTGGATTAAAGAGAAGATCTATGTGCTTCTTCGTCGGCAGGCCCAGCAGGCGGGGAAATAATTGAGCTGGAAGCATTAGGGGGTGGGGTGGGCTTGGAATACAAGTGTGTACAGCAAACTAGAGGGTGTTTTGTATTCTAATAATCCAGTTTCCATTTGGTACACTCTAGCCACAATTGAATATATTGAGTGAAATATGAGGATTTTGTTCAATCTGAAAAAAATCCCATTGCCGCCTCCCCTCTGCCCCTTTTTTTTCTTTTCTTTTTTTTACTTAAACATTTCTATGGTGTTTTAGGTGGGTTTTTGGTCAGCTATTGTTGGTTTGAGCCTTTGAACTGTTCATTTCCACTGTAATGATACTATACTAACTAACCATTGTTCAGGATTGGGGGGGGGTAACAACATAGTTCAGTTATGTCCTCAAGATAAACCTTAGTGAAAGACCAATAAATGTTCTTTAGTTATAAAAAAAAGAAAGTTATAAGGGAAAGATAGACATTTTATAATAATCAAAGGATATGTAAATTAAGAAGAAATATTATTCTTAAACATATACACTTACAATGAAGTACCAATAAAATATTTAATGCAATTGGCAAATCTGAAAGAAGACATCAATAGCAACACATAATAGTGGAAGGCCTCAATACTACCCTGTCACCTTTTGATAAGTCAACCAAGGTGAACCTCAACAAGAGTATACTAGCTCTGAAAGAAGAAATGAAAGAAAGTGGCCTAGTAAATATAACAATGTGCACAAAGGTCAAATCCAAATGGATCAAACACCTTGATATCAAACTGAAAACCATAATGTATAAAGAAGAACACATAGGTAAAACACTCCATGACATTGAGACTAAAGGCATCTTCAAGAAGGAAACATCACTGCTCAAACAAGTAGAAGCAGAGGTTATCAGATGGGACTATATTACTATGAGAAGCTTCTGCACCTCAAAGGAAGTAGTAACAAGGATATAAAGTCAACCCACAGAATGGGAGAAATTATTCATCCATAATCCATTGGTTAAGGGGATAATATATATGATATACAAGGTACTGACAGAACTTAACAAGAAAAAAACCATCTAACTCCATCAAAAAATGAGAAAAAGAGGGGGCCGGGCGGTGGCGCTGGAGGTAAGGTGCCTGCCTTACAAGCGCTAGCCAAGGAACGGACAGCGGTTCGATCCCCCGGCGTCCCATATGGTTCCCCCAAGCCAGGGGCGATTTCTGAGCACATAGCCAGGAGTAACCCCTGAGCGTCAAACGGGTGTGGCCCAAAAACCAAAAAAAAAAAAAAAAATGAGAAAAAGAAATGAACAGACACTTCCTCAAAGAAGAAATACAAATGGCCAAAAGGCACTTTAAAAAATGCTCCACATCACTAATCAGAAAGATGCAAATCAAAACAACAATGAGGTACTGTATCACACCACAGAGACTGGCACACATCATGAAGAACTAGAACAATTAGTGCTGCCAGATATGTAAGAAAAAAAGATTTCTCATTCAGTGCTGATGTGAATGCTGTCTAGTCCAACCTTTATGAAAAACATAAAAAATATGGAGATTCCTCAAAATAATGGAAATTGAGCTCCCATATGATCCAGCTATACCACTCCCAGGGATAATATCCTAAGAACACAAAAATACAATTCAAAAATCCCTTTCTCACACCTATATTCATTGCAGCTCTATTTACAATAGCCAAACTCTGGAAACCACGAAGATGTTCTTTAACAGATGAATGGCTAAAGAAACTGTGGTACATATAGACTATGGAATATTGTGCAGCCATCAGAAGATATGAAGTCATAAAAGTTTCCTATAAATGAATGGACATGGAATCTATTATGCTGAGTGAAAGAAGTCAGAGGGAGATAGACACAGGATAGTCTCACTCATCTATGAGTTTTAAAAATAATTAATGACATTATTGTAATAAGGCCAGAAACAATAGAGACGAGGGCTGGAAGGACCAGGTCACAATATTAAGCTCACCACTAAGAGTGGTGAATGCTGTTAGAGAAATAACTACATTAGTGAGAGAACTAGAAAGCCTGTCTCGAATACAGGCAGAGGTGGGGGAGGAAGGCAGGGGGCATTGGTGGTGTGAAGGTTGTATTGATGAAGGTGGGTGTTCTGTTTATGACTGAAACCCAACTACAATCATGCTGGTAATTATGGTGCTTAAATAAAGATTTTATAATAAAAAAGAAAGACATTCTACTGAATGGGAAAGATACTGCATATAATATGGCCAACAAGGGGTCAATATCCAAATTATATAAAGAACTCACAAAACTTAAGTATAAAAATAATGACCCAATTTAAATTATGTAAAGGAACTGAATAAACTCCAAAGAAGAAATGAAAATGGTCAATAGGCACATGAAAGATATTCATCTTTAAGGGAAATGTAAGATAAAACTATAATGAGATATCACCTCATGCCAATTAAATTGCTATTATCCAAACCCCCCCCCCAAAAAAAACACATGTATCAGAGAGGATGTGAAGAGAAGGGAGCCTTGGCACAGTTTGTGGGAATGTAAAAATTGGTGCAGCTTTTAAGAATGCAGTTTGAAGATTGTTCAAAGATTATAATTTTATACTACCCAGTTATTTAAATTCTGAATGCATAAAAACAAAAATCCAAGAACAAAAATTCTGGTGAAGGTATTTTACTGAAACATTGTACACCTAGAACTCAATCATGAATTACTTTATAACTTTGTGATTCACTCTCAATAAAAAAAAAATTTAAAGCAAAACAAAACACTCTAGTTACCAATTTATATTCCTGAGACACTAAAAGTAAAACCTCTCAAGTGAATTCATGGAGGAAAAGGAAGAGAAATTCATTCAGTGTTTTCAATAAAAGCAACAAAGCCTCAAACAGCAATGAAGACCACAAGAAAAAGTACTTTCTGATTCAAATCATTTAGAAGGAATAGATGATAAAACATAAAAAAAAATTATAAAAATTTCAGAAATGATTTGATGCAGAGGTAAGAATATGGTCTTCCCATTCTGATGGAAAACACTTTTACTAGAGTAAAAAGTCTTTTGGAACTAATAAAGTTCATTTTTAGTTGAATCTTAACATTAAGGTTCTTTTGTTGTTGTTGTTTTTGGTTGTTTTTGTTTTTTTTTTATAATCCAAGTACTTTTCATTGAAAGCATTAATGTACTTTGTCTTTACTGTAAGAGAATTTTCTGATGCTTAAACTTTATCCACAATTTAGGAATCTCTTTAATCATGTTTACATCAATTTAGTCAGCATGAAGTACAGTAGAAATATAATTAAAGACACTAAAAAGAATATCCATCATCCCAGGGTGCTCTCAGAGGATTTCATTTTTCCCTTTTGGACATACTTAAGGGATTTATAGGGAATGATAAACGAGCTGTCTTGTTGTTTTTTTTTTTATTTTGGTTTTTTTGGGGTCACACCTGGCAGCGCTCAGGGGTTACTCCTGGCTGCATGCTCAGAAATGGCTCCTGGCAGGCACAGTGGACCATATGGGATGCCGGGATTTGAACCACCATCTTTCTGCATGAAAGACAAATGCCTTACCTCCATGCTATCTCTCCGGCCCCTGTCTTGTATATTTTAATATTTTCAAACTCTTCTACAATTTCTAGCACACTTAGCATAAGGTCAAATTATTTGAGTGGTGACATTTATCTATCAATATATCATATTCTAAAATAATATTTAAAATGATGATTTTTAAAAGTTTTTTTTTTTTTTTTTTTTTTCAGGAAGAATCATCTTTATTTATGCCCTAGCCACCACAGGTGTGTGGCCTATGTCAACCTTTTTAAGCATCTCAGCTATATTTTGCTAGCCCTGCATCTTATCTCCTGTTAGCCATCTTCCCTTTGGGCTCCATGCGGCCCAAAGATTCAAAAGCCAGGAAGCCAAGCCGGGCCAAGAGAGAAACGGCCAAAAGGCCGAATCCCCTGGCTCAGAGGTTTTTCTATCCTTTTCCAGAACCCTCCCAGAAATGGGAGGTCTTGCAGGTAGTTACACCTATTATCCGGTTCCCAAAACTCCTCCCAGATATGGGCGGGTCTTGGGGTACACCACATTTCCCCTTTTTTAAATATTTTCATAGCGCCAACGAAATAAAGTGAAAATTAATATAACCAGCCCTTTTCAAAAAACATATCATTTGCAAAATATACTTTACACCTGTAACCTAAAATTCTATTATGCTTTTTTTAACCAAGCACTATTTCGGAACTTACATGTTCCTATACTTTTAAACTATATTGGGGGAACTTCACTGTTCCTATATTTTTTCTATACACAAGTACTTCAGCATACATGCATAACATACATTTTAAAAACAGGCTAAGTACATTAAAATACACAGTAAAACATTTTGCAATTGAAAATATTAACTCTGAAAGACAACAAAACACATTTAAATTATAAAGAAAATGACTTAAGACAAAGATGCAGGTGGTTAGAAATTAGATGTTTAAATGAGCTAAACTGAATGACTTCCCTTTTATTTTTATTTTTTAACTACTAAGTAAAACTTATCCCATTACCAACTATGAGTAAAATATTACTACCCACTAATTTTCTACACCTAAAACCATAGTTCAGATGATTAATTTGTCCCACGTTGATCTCACCACGTGGCTTCTTTAAACTTTTAAAGTTCAGATGTTTTGTCCCACGCTGATCTTACCACGTGGCTTTTTTCCGTAGTTCCAGGCTCCGCTGCCGGTTTGTGATCTGGAGCGAGGATTTCAGGTTTTTCGCTTTTCCGGGCAAAGCTGAGCCCAGCCAAGCCGATTCCAGCCGAGATCCCAGCCGAGCCGAGCTGCTTGGAGCTTGCCGCTTGGAGCTTTTTGCCGCAGGGGCTTCACCGCTGCCTTTTTTCCCCTCTGGGAGCACTTTGGATGTTCAGAGTTCCAAGTGATTTAAACTAAAAGTTCAGTTCGAAATTTCCAAAGTCGAAATCCAAATTTAAGCCAAAGGTCATTTTCAGAAAATCAGTCCATTTTTAATACAGTCTTTTTTCTCCTCCGTTTCCAATTTAGACTTTTAATAAGTTTTTGAAGAGGCCCAGGTTTTTGTTTCTTGTAACAAAGTTTCAGTTTTGGGCCTGGGCCTGGGCTGGAGGTGATGCAAGCTTCCACCTCTTTTGTTTTAATTGCCCTTGTTTCCCTAGAAGGGGTCACGGCCATGTTTGAACATGGCTGCACGTGGCCCAGTGTTTTGGGCTTAGTGCACCCGAAAAGAGCCAAAATTAAACTGAAAAGCAGAAATATTACCATTGTTGCTGGTTTCTTGGGTCCAGGATTCAGGTCAAAGTTCGGAGCGCCAGATGTTGCATTAAATAATTAACGATGAGGCTGGATGGTGGAGGATACCATCCAGCCCACATGGCTCTGCAACCTCCATGCAGCCGGCGAGTTCCAGGCCCAGGTGAAATCACTCACACGCAGGCTTCAGGAAGAATCATCTTTATTTATGCCCTAGCCACCACAGGTGTGTGGCCTATGTCAACCTTTTAAGCATTCAGCTATATTTTGCTAGCCCTGCATCTTATCTCCTGTTAGCCATCTTCCCTTTGGGCTCCATGCGGCCCAAAGATTCAAAAGCCAGGAAGCCAAGCCGGGCCAAGAGAGAAACGGCCAAAAGCGATTTTTAAAAGTTTTTAAATATCAAATAATCCCTGTAGTCAAAAGCATGAGTAGAATTAATGTAACAGCAATGATTTTCAGTAAGCAGCTCGATCAGAGTTGTGGTTTTTTGTTTTGTTTTGTTTTGTTTTTGGGTCACACCCGGTGGTGCTCAGGATTACTCCTGGTTGTCTGCTCAGAAATAGCTCCTGGCAGGCACGGGGGGCCATATGGGACACTGGGATTCGAACCAACCACCTTAGGTTCTGGATCGGCTGCTTGCAAGGCAAACACCACTGTGCTATCTCTCCGGGCCCATAAGTGTATTTTTTAAAGATTAATATAAACTTAAAAAAATGAACAAAAAAGTATCAGATATGCCTTGATTTCGATATTGCCATCTGGTTAGGATATCATCAGGTTCAGGTCAGCATTAAAGAGTATCAGGAAGTGCTTGAACCTAGTACAATGAGCACTTCTTTATAGTATGTCAGTCAATTTTGCAAGCATTTCCATGTAGTAAATCATTTCAGCTTCACAATAACCCAATTATAAAGTAGTTGCTATTCTCCCCATTTGGTAGGTAGAATAACTGAAACACTTCAAGACTAAGTAACCCCTGAGCACTTCAAGGTGTAACCAAAAAAAAAAAAAAGAAATATCTAGATGTGTGTGTATACACACACACACACACACACACACACACACACACACACACATATATACCACAATCTAGATGGTAATTTTAAAAGTGAGATGAGGTGGGCATTGTTGGGAGGAAAAATCATGCATAGAAGACTTTTTTTTTCCTTAAAGGATAAGAGTAAAAAACATAGTAAAGGTGTGATAGTGGCAATCGCCGTTGTTTGCATAGGTCCAGAAAAATATAGGGAAAACAGAAAAAAATTCTTGGCCTGTTTACAATAAGGCCTCACCCCAGAAGTTTATTGGCATAAGACTGACTCTGGGTTCCAGGCATACCAGTCTGTCCAACCCGAGTCATTCTCTGTTATTCCGGTGAAACTTTTTCACACTTTAGCTATTGTTGGTATCAGGTTCTTATATTTAAAAATTCTGGATTCTATGCATTTGTTTCATTGATGTCAGGCTGATATGGAGCATCCTCTAGTTTCAGCATACCATTAAATGCGGAGCAATCTGCTCTGCAAGCAGGCTGTTGCTGAGTCGTCTGGGTGTTGAGAGCACTCTTTGAAGTAAGTCAATGCCAAAGCAGTGGTAGGTCTTCCCTGGTAGAGGCTTGGATCCTGGTAATGTTATAAACAATTGTGGTTGTTTCCATAGATGGTATCATTGTTCAGGTGTGTGTGGGTGATGCCCATTCTTCTGAGGCCTAAGCGAAATCATTATGCCAATGTTCAGGGTATAAAGCCTAACTGCATTACCAAATTTATGTTCCCATCTCTATTAGATAAGAACTTATTTGCATATGTTTTATTTTCCCATTTTAATGTGCCTATGCAAAAGAGAAGCAATGCCACAAGATATTGTTGGTGCATCTGGGGGCCGACGAATAAAGTCCAACATTCCCCATAACTTTGTTCAAACATGAATTCTATACAGAGATACTCTTCTACCAGTATTGCTTATAAAACAGATCTCAAAGGGGGGAAATCAAACAATCAAATAACAACCAGTGGGCAAAATAGTCACTATATGAGGATATTCAAAAAGAGCTATAGATGTTAAGGGAATACATCTGGGATATACAAAGAAGATACACGTGTCCCTTTTATGTTTTAGAAATAGTCAAGAGGGAGGGTGTTGTTTCCGAGACACCACTTTGGTCTGTGATTTGGACAAGCGAAGAGCACACGGAGCCATGTCCTCCCCATGTTGCCTGCTGAAGCTTCCGAATCTCCGAGGGGCATTTGCTTCCTAATTGCTGGAAGCTGAAAAATTACCAGTCCCCTCCCTGCCCCTGAAAAATGGGAAAGGAGAGAGAAGGCTGTGGGGGGACAGCTGAGACTGCATCTTCCCCTAAGCTAGGCCAAATAAGCCTACCTTGTGAAGCCATCTCCTCCCCGTGTTGCCTGCTGAAGCTTCCGACTCCAGAGGCATTTGCTTCCTAATTGTTGGAAGCCAGAAGTTCACCAGTCCCCTCCCCACCCCTTGCAGGAACGAGGAAGCTTGGGGTCTCCTTTAAATTGCTCTTCGCAAAAACCCACTTGCTGGGACCCTGAGCAGGTGTCCAGGAGTAACCCTGGGAACCGGGAGAAAGGAGAGAGAAGGCTGTGGGGGGCAGCCGAGGCTGCATCTTCCCATAGCTTGGCCAAAAAGCCTACAGCATTAAGCCATATAGTCCATGTGTTGCCTGCTGAAGCTTCAGACTCCACCCAAAAAATTACTGTGTAAGATATGCAATCCACCTTGGCCAAGAAAAAAATCATTAGTACCAAAAAATGGTTAAATGTGCGGTAATTGGAGGTGGGAGTGAAAGAGTAAAGGAATAAAATGAGCTCCTGAGCGGCTTTCAGATTATGACAAACAGATTAAACACAATGATATCCAAATATTTATCAATATGTTCCACACGGGGACTAGTGCCCCCACATGGTTTTACAATGGACAGGTTTAGTAAGGAAACTTGCCTGGGACTTCCTGAAGCCAGAACCTATTGTGCTATTTTCCATGATGGCAGAACCTCTCGGCTCCCATGAAGGAAAGAGATCCTTCAAGACCTGGCAGGCTGGAAGGTCAAGGCCCCCATCCAAACCCTCCCTCTGGAGCCAGGAGGAAAATGGGGAAAGCCTAGGGTAACCTATAAGC
Source organism: Suncus etruscus (assembly GCF_024139225.1). NCBI lineage: Eukaryota > Metazoa > Chordata > Mammalia > Eulipotyphla > Soricidae > Suncus > Suncus etruscus. The sequence continues at coordinate 72,848,425 of NC_064858.1, forward strand.
TCCTCCAAGGGACCCACCTCGCTGGCTTGCCCAGGCATGTGGCCCAGGGGAAGCTCTGGAGTTCCGGAGGAAGGAAGTAGAGCGGTGCTGGGGTGACCCATGTCCTGCACCCCTTCCTACGGCTGGTTAAGAAGGCCTTGGCATGGTAGAGGGCTGCCAAACCCCATGCTGGCAGAACCTCCCGGCTCCCAGGAAGGAAAGAGATGCTTAGATATTTTTTACTTTTGTTTTTTACTTTACTTATAAAAAAGGATTACAGAGTAGATGTGGTTGGTACTCCAGTCACCAACTCCTGATCTATACATTAAGAGATTTTTGTTTTAAAAGAGAAATTCATGTAGCTAGCTAATCTCCAAAAACTGGTACCAGTTCCAGTAACTTTAATTTAATCATGGTACAAAAAAAAAAAAACATTGCCCCCTGCAAAGAATTACATATACTAGTTTGAGAAACTAGTCTTTCCGTCTGTCTCAGTAATTGAAGAGACACAGATGAGACATTTCAGGCATGCCAAGCATACTGTAATGAGAGTGTTGGCTGCATATCACTGTGAACACAATGTGGTTTGTAGTATTTTGCAATAAAGTCAATGTTAAAGTTCTTCCAAATACTGTAGCAGTCATAGAGATATAACCGCCTAGTGCTAATTTAGCCAAATAACACAGATGGTTCGTTGGAGTACAATTAAATTTTCAGTGGAAGGTTTTCATGAACTTGGAAATCTGGTTAGGACCATGATGACTCAAAAAGATTTTACTTGAAGACACGGAATAAAAGAAAACTTACCTTAAGAATAGTTACATTTTAGAGGCCGGGCGGTGGCACTAGAGGTAAGGTGCCTGCCTTGCCTGCGCTAGCCTTGGATGGACCACGGTTCGATCCCCCGGCATCCCATATGGTCCCCCAAGCCAGGAGCGACTTCTGAGCGCATAGCCAGGAGTAACCCCTGAGCGTCACCGGGTGTGGCCCAAAAACCAAAAAAAAAAAAAAAAAAAAAAAAAAGAATAGTTACATTTTAATGTCTTAGCTGTCCATTAAAAAATATTAAGATAAAGAAAAGTACTTAAACAACATTAATCTTAGTGACGCTCAAGAAAGAGGGAGAGGGGCTGAAGAGATAGCACAGCGGTGTTTGCCTTGCAAGCAGCCAATGCAGGACCTAAGGTGGTTGGTTCGAATCCTGGCATCCTATATAGTCCCCCGTGCCTGCCAGGAGCTATTTCTGAGCAGATAGCCAGGAGTAACACCTGAGCACCGCCGGGTGTGACCCAAAAACAAAACAAAAACAAAAACAAAAAAAAGAGGGAGATTTTAATCTTAGACAATTACCTTAAAGAGGTATAATTTTAAATGGGTTGTTTGTAAGAAAAATTTTAATGAAAGGGATAAACAAAAGATCTACTACCTTATGTCTTCTATATTCTTAAGTAACCCCAAAATTCTAGGAAAAAATAGAATTTAAGAAGAGGATTGTCTCACAATCTAGAGCTATTCTCAGTAAGAGGAAGTTTGCTCCCAAAGATTATCCCAACTCTCTGGTTCTGCCACTAATCCCAAAATCTCATTTTTGTTTTATTTTATTTTATCTTTTGGGTCATACCCAACGATGATGAGGGCTTAGTTCTGGGTCATGCTCAGGGATCATTCCTGGCAAGACTCTGAATGAATTCCTGGCAGGCTCCCTAACTGCTGTACTCTTACCTAGCCTTGCAAGATCTTATAATACCAAGATTCATGACAGGATATGACAACCCTGTGTCCTTGCTCATTTTTAAGTGATGCAAGGTCACATAGATGGAATCATCACTGGCCTGATTTATGTGATATGAATGGGATTGCTTGGTGTTTACAATCAGATTTGGTCAACCTTTCATTGTGTGAGATGCCTGCCTGGTTGGATGGTCTAGGAAGGATGCTCTTCATAGCATCATGTAAAAGTAGTCCTCACAGGCTTCTCAGAGCTTGCTTGGTGGGCTCAGTGGTCTTTCCCAGTGACCAGGCATAATTTCGCAGGGAATTTATTGTATGGCCATATTATTCTACGTGGCTTATAAAAACTTAGAAACTCTCATCATTCTAATTGTAAGACTTTACCAGGACTCAGCAATAAAATTATTTAACCACTGTCTCCCAGACAGTGAGAAACTTGGGGCTCAAGCCAAGTCTGTCTAAAATGGGGCAGCATGTTCTTAATTCCCTGTTAACTTCTTTGTTTTTTTCTTCTTTCTTTCTCTCTTCTTTCTTTTTCTTTCTTTCTTTCTTTCTTTTCTTTCTTTCCTCCTTCCTTTTTTTTTTCTTCATTCCTTCCTTCTTTCTCTTTCCTTCCTTCCTTTTCTTTCTTCCTACCTTCTTTCTTTCTCCTTCCTTCCTTCCTTCTTTCTTTCTTTCTTTCTTTCTTTCTTTCTTTCTTTCTTTCTTTCTTTCTTTCTTTCTTTCTTTCTTTCTTTCTATCTTTCTTTCTTTCTTTCTTTCCTTCCTTCCTTCTTTCTTTTTCTTTCTTTTTTCTTCTTTTTTCCTTCCTTCCTTTCTTCCTTCTTTTCTTTCTTTGTTTTTGGGCCACACCCCCAAAGGGTTTACTCCTGGCTATGCGCTCAAAAATTGTTCCTTCCTTTAGAGGACCATATGGGACACCAGGGGATCAAACTGCGACCTATTCTAGTTCAGCCACATGCAAGGCAAACACCCTACTGCTGCACCACCGCTCTGGTCACTGTTTTCTTTCTTTTAATATGTAATCTGTAATATTTATTGGTTCATTTTTATTAAATAATATAGTTATTTAAGCACCATGATGACAAATATGTTTGTAGTTGAGTTTATAAAAAGAGAACACAGTTATTAAAAAAAAAAGAACAACCCCCTTCCCCAGTGCAACCTTCCCACCAACAATGCCCCCCTCTCCCTCCAACCACACCCCCTGCCTGTATTTAAGACAGGCATTCTATTTTTCTCACTCACTATCATTGTCATGATAAATGTTAGTGTAGTTATTTCTCTAATTTCACTGCTCTGTGGTAAGCTGCTTTTGTGGGCAAGTCCTTCCATCTCTCATCTATATTGTCTCTGGGTGTTATTGCAATAATTTCTTTTATTTTTCTTAAATGCCACAGATGAGTGAGACTATTCTGTCTCTATCTCTCTTTCTGACTTACTTCACTGAGCATAGTAGTTTCCATGTTCATTCCTTTAGGAAAAATTTATAGCGTGTAGTCATTATGTATATGTACCACTGTTTCTTTAGCCACTCATCTATTGTAGGGCATCTGGGTTGTTTTAGGCTCTGGCTATTGTAAATAGCACTGTTATGAAAATAGATAGGTGTGCTGAAGGCATTTTTTTTGTACTGTGTTTTTGTGTTCTTAGGGTATATCCCTATGAATGGTATAGCTCAGTGGTCGGCAAGGCACGGCTCGCGAGCCACATGCGGCTCTTTACACTTTTTTTTTTTCCAAGAATATAATAAGATCTTTATTTTGTTGTTCAAAGGACTTTTGATGTTATTGTCTCAAGAAATGCCTATCAAATATGGCTTTATTATATCACTGTGACATTGCAAGATGGGTGTTATTTTTCTATTATTGTTTGTTCATTTGTTTGTTTGGGGGCCATACCCTACAATACTAAGGATTATTCCTGGTTCTGCATTCAGGGACCTGTGTCTGAGTAGCTCAGGGTACCTTTAGGGATCAGACGTAGATAGGTCCTGTGCAAGGCAAGTCACTCTATCTGCTAAATACTAGCCTTATTATTTTTCAAATGACACTCACCTTATTTTTTTTTTATTTTTAACATGAATTTTTATTTTAACATCAAGATGGCATAACAATTTTAAAAGAATATACTATAAAAATAGCCTATATGATATACATGTATGTTTAAGTTTTTCTAAAATAGAATCATGTAAATGAAAAAAAAATTTCCCTAATAGTATCTATTAAAACAAATTAAAACATTTCCAATGTTGTGGCCTGAGAGATAACACAGTGACAGGGTGTTTGTCTTGCACTTGGCTGACCAGGAAGGGACCTGGTTGATTCCAGGCATCCCATATGGCCCCCCAGCATGCCAGGGGCAATTTTTTGAGTATACAGCCAGGAGTAACCCTTGAGCGCCACCAGTGGGGCCCAGGAACCAATCAATCAATAAATAAAGTTTAGAAAAGTTTTCCAGTGTTTCTAATAGTACAAATTGGTATTTTTTTCTCAATTTTCTGAAAACAAAAATCTGGGGCTGGAATTATGAGCACAGAGCCAAAATTAACCCCTGAGCACTGCCATGTATGGCCCAAAACACACACACCAAAAAAAAAAAAAAACCCTTAAAAATCTTATTTTTAAGTTGCCTTTATCTGATTTTTTTTCTTTTTTTTTTTAATATAAATTTTTATTTTGATCATAATGGCTTACATATTGTTGACAATAATATTTTAGGTACATATTTACATAAAATCAGGGGGGATTCCCATCGCCAAATTGTCATCCCTACGCCTCCGTTTCTATCCTACCTCCCTTTTCCTTTTCCCTCACCCCAGGGCGGCTAGAATATGTGGTCCCCTCTGTATCTAACCCACTACTTAGTAGTCTTGCACCTGTTTGGTCCTGATGCCTCCCTTATTTCCCCCTCTATCTGGAGTCAGGACTAGCTAGTTCAAGTTGCGTGGTTTTGTTTGAAGGAGAAAAAAGCAATAAACTGGGGTAAGAGTCTAATACCCCGAAAATGGGCGGAGTCCTTCTAAAGGCTCTCATCATCACTCTGGGAGATGGAGAAAAAGTAGGTGAAACACTCCACTAGTACCAAAAGAAGTGTCAAATATCCAGTGAGGGCTCCAGCTATTTCGATAAGCACCACACAGAGCAGACAAAACAAACAAACAAACAAGTAGAAAAAAAATAAAACAAAAACAGACAAACAAAAATCACGCCATGGTCTTGAATTAAGAAACATGGCATAGCACATAACGAAAGAGAAGAAAGGAAGAGAAAAAAAAAATAAAAAAAAATAAGTATAATTGGGGACTACACTTTCAATAATCACACCCAAACAGAGAAATCGACCAAAATAGATTGGTAAATCAAAAATAATAATAACAATAATAAATGAAGGTACTATATATATTTATATCAAAAAAATAACCAAGGTTTTGTGCTTTTTGTATTTTTGTTTTTTTCCCTCCTGCACTGGCACAGTAAATATTGGGGTCATTCGAAAAAGAATTCACTTGGCCTAAGAGATATGGGATTTCTCCGTCCTTGGAGCATACTGTCATGGGATCAACTCTAGACATTGCTCAGGATCCTTTACTTTCCCGGTGGTGTTTTTTTGTTTTTTTGTTTTTTTTTTTTTTTCTTTCTTTTTTTTTTCCTTTGGTGTGTGGAAGACTTCTGCTCTGTGTTTAGAGGTCTCAGTATCTGTACAGATCCTGAGGTGGGACTTATGATGAAGTCAGTCTTTGTGGTTCTAGAGGTTCTGTTACCTCAGTGTCATTTTAACCCATCTTCTGTGGTTGATGATCTTGGTCTTTGCACTGAGCCTAGGGTGGCACCTAGGATAGCGTCTTTCTTTGTGCTCCCAAAAGCCCCATTCCGTTACAATTGTCTCTGCCGGATCTTTGGGGCTGGGGATCATGATTCTTGTGCAGGTCATAGTTCAAACCCTAAACTAGGGCTTATTTATTGGTCCCAAGATGTATACAGTCTGGTCGTGAATCAAGCAGCCAGTCATCTGTAAACCCCGATCTTGGGTTTTTGTCCTACCAAAGGGAGCCAAGACTTCTGGTTTTGTCTTGTCGTTAGTTGGTAAGGTAGGCTAATCTGCTCTAAGGTCAAAATGATCGCATTTTCCCCGTTGTCAGGATATCATGTTAGAGGTGGGCCTTGTTGTTGGTCTCGTCGTATTAAGGCCGTCCTGGATGGAGTTTGTTTCCTGCAGCTGTTGTGGAGAGCTGTGCCGTTTCTATGTCGGAGATCCAGGGTTCAAGGCTGGATGAATGGTATCTAATCACCTGAGGTCTAATTTGATTCCACATGACATATTTTCAAGGCAGGAGATATCCCTATATTTTAAATAACTATGAGTTCCTATCTCTAGTAGATAAGAGCTCTCTTTTATTTTTTTTTTAAATGTAAAATTTCCCCTTTACTTAGTGTGCCTTTGTAGGGGGAAGTGGTGCTACATTATAATGTCTGTGTATTCGTGGGTGGACTGATGGGATAACAGCCACAGATCACCTACCAAAAAACGAAGAAAAAAAAAGGGGGGGGGGATTGAAACTGTATGTGCTCACAAATATATATGAAGGACAAACATTTAAAAAAAAAAAAGATAAATAAATAAATTAAAAAAAAAAAAGAAATAAAATGAGTTAGCGAAATTTTTATGGGACCAAAGTGGTGCAAAAGACTACCTTACATTTGGGGGAGGGCAGGTAAAGAGGTGGTGTATTACAGGTCTTATGCCTATGTTGGAAGTACAGTTTTTCCCATTGTCTTTTGGGTTTTTCTTGTGGTGTGTGGGTTCCCAGGCGTCTTCCTAACCCACCCCCTGACCTTCTTCAGATTGGTAAATATTTGCGGCAGGGGGGTCTTGGAAGAGTTCTTGCATTGGGGATACTTTTGGATCTAGGCCCGGTTTCAAGGAGCAGTTCGCGTTAGGGGGAGTTGGTCGGGAGGGCCTCGCAGCATGAGTCCATAGGGGAGTTGGCTGTCTTTTCTTTCAGGAGACGAGGTGTGGTTTTATCTGGGTGTCCTCTCGCCTGGGTGCTGGGTACTGGTTCATTGGGTAGGAGGTCGATCTTGATGCCTAATAGAATAAGGACTGGGGGAGAGGAGTTTTAATATGGTGGGAGATCTGGATGGGATTGAGGGGTGAGGGGATAGTTGGATTTCCGGAGGGGGGAAAGGGTAAGGTGTATGGGAAGGGTTTGAAGGGAGAGAAAAGAGAAAATACCTTAGAGAGAAAAGGGGGGGAGAAAGGGAGAAAAGTAATGAGCAGAATAGAAGAAGAAAAAGAAAAAAAAAAGTAGTGAGGAGAGGGGAGAGAATAGCAAGGGAATGCTGGTTTGATTGAATGTGTTCGAAGAATAGAGCCTGTAGTTTAAGTCTGTACGTCTCAGGTACTGCTTCAGTGGTCTGACTGGTCACGTGCTTCAATTCCTAAATGAAGGTATTACCTAAAGATAAAGTGTATGTTAAAGAGTTTTCTTGTGGCCATCTCGTAGTGCAAGTAAGGTATGGTATCCCGTGTGGTATCCCGAGTTGCCACCTTAGTTTGTCCGCCCTTTGTATCCAAGGGCACCTGTGGGCAGAAAAGCTGAGAGGTTATTTAAAGTATAGTAAGATAAAGGCATTAAAAGGTAGTGTTATGGTATGTTGCCATTGTAGTCCGTGATTTCCCTTGGTGTTCTATACTTGTGTTCCTGTATATGAACTCTCAGGGATTATTGTGGACCTTTGTTGTAGAAGTCTGATTACATACCTGTTCTCTCTATGCTGCCGTTTCTGTTGTTGCTGTTTTCTTTGTGGTATAATGTGTAGTCAAGAGTTTGCGTTGTTCCTTTTTCATGTATTTTGGACACTGCTCCCACGTCTATGCTGACTATTACAGTGTTCGGAGTTTCTACCCTGTTATTTGATAGGATTTAGTTGTGTATAAACTATGTGTTCTAGGTGTTTCAGAATAGTGCTACCATTCTGTGTTTATCTTTTGTCTTCTGACTTACTTCGTTTAACATAACATGATCTAGGTCCATCCATGTTGCTGCAAAGTCTGTGATTGTATCGTTTCTGACTGCCATGTAATATTCCATTGTGTATATGTACCACATCTTAATGATCCATTCATCTGTTGTTGGACATCGAGGTTGGTTCCAAGATTTGGCTATTATACTGAGTGCTGCAATAAATAGTGGGGTGCATATATATTTTGGAATGAATGTCCTTCCATCTTGTGGGTATATGCCTAGTAGAGCAATTGCTGGGTCAAATGGCAGATCAATTCTGAGTCCTTTGAGCACTCTCCAGACTTTTCTCCATAGATGTTGGACTAGGGGGCATTCCCACCAGCAGTGGATGAGAGTTCCTTTCATACCGCATCCTCGCCAACAAAGGTTGTTTCCATTATTTTTGATGTGAGCCAACCTCACTGGTGTAAGGTGGTATCTCATTGTTGTCTTGATTTGGATCTCCCTGATGATGAGTGAAGGTGAGCATGTTTTCATGTGTTTGTTGGCCATCCTTTTGTCTTCCTCAGAGAAGTGTCTATTCATTTCATCTCCCCATTTTTCTATGGCTTTATTTGGTTTTGAGGGGCTCAGCTTTCTGAGTGTTTTGTATGTTCTAGATATCAGCCCTTTATCTGATATGTCAAGTGAAAAGATTTTTTCCCATTCTGTTAGCTGTCTTCTTGCATTAAGTAGGGTTTCTTTTGCCATGCAGAAGCTTTTTAGTTTGATGTAGTCCCATTTGTTTATATTTGATGCTAACGTTCTTGCCATTGGTGCTCCGTTCTCAAAGACCTTTTTGATATATAGGTCTTCGAGTGTTCTGCCTATTTTATTCTCGATAAACTTTATAGATTCAGGTCTGATTTCAAGGTCTTTGATCCATTTTGAGTTGACTTTTGTATAAGGAGTGAGGTATGGGTCAATTTTCACTTTCGTACATGTGGTTTTCCAGTTGTACCAACACCATTTGTTGAATAGGCTTTCTTTGTTCCATTTCAGATTCTTGCCTCTTTTATCAAATATTAGTTGGCTGTATATCTGGGGGTTTATGTCTGGGAATTCTGTTCTGATCCACTGGTCTGAGCTCCTGTCTCTGTTCCAGTACCATGCTGTTTTAATTACTATGGCTTTATAGTATAGTTTCAAGTTAGGTAAGGAGATGCCTCCCAGCTTCTTGTTTTTCAGTATGTGTTTGGCTATCCTGGATCTTTTGTGGTTCCAGATGAATTTTGTGATTGATTGTTCTATTTCTTTAAAGAATTGTGTCTGAATTTGGATAGGGATTGCATTAAATCTATATAGAAGTTTGGGTAAGATAGTCATTTTGACTATGTTAATTCTACCTATCCATGAGCATGGGATGTTCTTCCATTTCTTTAGATCTTCTTCAATTTCTTTCTGAAGTGTTTTGAAGTTTCCCTGGTAAAGGTCTTTCACTTCTCTTGTAAGGTTTATTCCTAGATACTTGATATTTTTTGATACTATCTTAAATGGGATTGTATTTTTAATCTCTCTCTCCTCAACTTCATTGTTTGTATATAGAAACGCTACTGTCTTTTGTGTATTGACTTTGTATCCAGCCACTTTGCTGTATTGGTTGATTGTTTCTAGGAGTTTTACTGTGGACTCTTTAGGGTTTTTGATGTATATCATCATATCGTCGGCAAATAGAGCTAGCTTGTGTTCATCTTTCCCTACTTGAATTCCTTTGATTCCCTTCTCTTGTCGGATTGCTATTGCTAGCACTTCTAAGGTTATATTGAATAAGAGTGGAGAGAGTGGACAGCCTTGCCTAGTTCCTGACCTTAGTGGGAATGCTTCTAGTTTCTCGCCATTAAGTATAATGTTGGCTGTAGGCTTTTCATATATAGCTGTAACTATCTTGAGGAAGGTTCCTTCTAACCCTATTTTGCTGAGTGTCTTTAACATGAAAGGATGTTGGATTTTGTCAAATGCCTTCTCGGCATCAATTGATATGATCATGTGGTTTTTGTCTTTCATGTTGTTGATGTGATGTATCATGTTTATTGATTTGCGTATGTTGAACCAACCTTGCATTCCTGGTATGAAACCCACTTGGTCGTGATGTATGATCTTTTTGATGAAGTGTTGGATTCGGTTTGCTAGGATTTTGTTGAGTATCTTTGCATCTATGTTCATTAGTGAGATTGGTCTGTAGTTTTCTTTTTTGGTGGTGTCTTTGCCTTCTTTGGGAATGAGTGTGATATTAGCCTCATAAAAGGAGTTGGGGAGGATTCCTGTTTTTTCTATGGTTTGGAAAAGCCTTTGGAACAGTGGTAATAGGTCTTCTTTAAATGTTTGATAGAATTCACCTGTAAATCCATCTGGGCCTGGGCATTTGTTCTTAGGGAGTTTTTTAATTACCTCTTCAATTTCCTCTGAAGTGATTGGTCTGTTTAGACTTTCTAGATCTTCCTTTTCCAGTCTTGGAGGAGGGTGTTTGTCCAAGAATCTGTCGATTTCTACTGGGTTCTCTAGCCTACTTGAGTATAGTTGTTCATAATATGATCTCATGATATGTTGTATTTCTTGGGGTTCTGTTGTAATCTCTCCCCTTTCATTTGTGATCCTAGTGATTTGGGTGTTTTCCCTCTTTTTTTTGGTGAGTCTCGCCAATGGTTTGTCTATCTTGTTTATTTTTTCGAAAAACCAACTCCTGGTCTCATTGATTTTTTGTATTGTTTTCTTAGTTTCGATATTGTTTATTTCTGCTCTGGTTTTTATTATTTCTTGCCTTCTGTTTGTGGTTGGATTTCTCTGTTGCTGTTGTTCCAATTCTTTGAGGTGATCTTTTAAACTGTTGGTTTTGTTGTTTTCCTGTTTCTTGACATAGGCCTGTATTGCTATGAGTTTCCCCCTAATTACTGCTTTTGCTGTGTCCCATAGATTTTGACATGTTGTCTCTTCATTGTCATTTGTCTCAAGGAATCTTTTTATTTCTTCCTTGAGTTGTTCTTTGATCCAGCTGTTGTTAAGGAGCATGTTGTTTAGTCTCCAGGTATTAGTTTTCCTCCATTGCTTCTTCTTGACATCAATTTTAAGCTCTGTTGCATAGTGATCTGAAATGGTACTTCTAATTATCCTTACCTTTGTGATCTTACATAGGTTGGCTTTGTATCCTAAGACATGGTCTATTCTGGAGAAGGTTCCATGTGGGTTTGAGAAGAATGTGTATTCTGCTTTCTGGGGATGGAGGGCTCTATATAAGTCTGTTAGCCCTAAATCTTCTAATTTTTCATTTAGAGCTCTTATTTCTTTGCTATTTTTCTGCTTGGAGGATCTGTCCAGTGGTGATAGTGGAGTATTGAGGTCCCCTACTATTATCACAATTCCCTTCATGTGTTTCTCCAGGTTTGCCAGTAGTTGCCTCACATATTTTGGTGACTCTACATTAGGTGCATAGATATTGACCAGGGTTAGTGTTTCTTGATCTAATGTTCCCCTGACCAGTAAGTAGTGACCCTCTTTGTCTCTGATCACTTTCTTGAGGTTAAATACAATTTGGTCTGATATAAGAATGGCTGTCCCTGCTCTTTTTTGTTTTCCATTGGCCTGAATAATTACTTTCCATCCTTTTATTCTAAGCCTGTGCTTATCCTGTAGCTGTAGGTGTGTTTCTTGCAGACAGCAGAAGTCCGGTTTATTTTTCCTAACCCAGTTGTCTACTATGTGTCTTTTAATTGGAGAGTTTAGTCCGTTTACATTTAGGGAAATTATTGATAGAGAGGACTGTTGTGCAGTTGTATTGTGTGGAGTGGTTGTTGTTACAATCGGGGGTTTGGATTGTGTAATTCTTCTCTGAGTAAGTCACTTAGGATCGGCTTAGTTTGCACAAATAGTTCAAGTTCATTCATGTTTGAGAATGTTTTTAGTCTGCCCTCCCATATGAATGATAGTTTTGCTGGGTATTGGACCCTGGGTTGGAAATTTCTTTCATTCAGTCGTTTAAATATGTCATTCCACTGTCTTCTTGCTTGAATTATTTCAAATGGGAGATCTGGTTTGATTCTTATGTCCTTTCCTTTGTACTTGAGGTTTTTTTTCTCCCTTATTGCTTTCAGGAGTTCCTCTTTCTCTTTGTTTTTTGCCATTTGGATTATTATGTGTCTTGGTGTGGGTTTATTGGGGTCTACTTTATTAGGGACTCTCTTGACTTCTTGGATTTGTCCTGAATTGTCTTTCCAGAGGGTGGGAAAGTTCTCTGTTATTATCTCCCCGACTACCTGTTCTACCCCCTTCCCTATTTCCTCCCCTTCTGGTATACCACAATTCTTAGATTGTTTCTTTTGTCCTTGTTGATTAGATATTGGATTTTTCCTTCCAGTGCTTTGCCTTTTATTTCTTTGTTGGTTTCTTGATCATTTTTTGATTGCAGTTTTCCTTCGAGTTCTTCTATGTGCTTCTCCAACTCTGTGTTTCTGCTCGTAAGGCTTGTTACCTTGTCTTTTAATTCCTTCACTTCTTTTTGTATGGACTCTCTCATGTTCTTTGACATTTCTTCTTTAATTTGGCTGATTCGTTCGTCCATGGATTTTTTATATTCGGTTGTTAGGGTTTCTTTTAATTCTTTTAGTAATTCTTGCATTTCCTTCCTCATGACTGCTTTTAGGTCTTCTTCCCGTGGATCTGTGCGCTTTGGTGGACTTGGAAATTTGATAGGGTTTGTCATGGTGTCTCCAGTTATTAGCGATTTCCTTGCTTTACGCATTGTTCTTTGTATTTAATGGTGTATTTTGGAGTGCTGTGGCTTCTAATTTTGGCCTGCTTTGGTCCCCTTCCTGAAGGTGTTTCTAGAGGGGCCTGTTGGGTGAGTTTGTTGGACCTAGCCCTTTTTCCTCCCCTTTGCTACCTAGAGTGCAGCCTTCCTGCTGTGGGTCTTGTCCCTTTCTGCTCCTTATTTCTGTCAGCGGTGCAGTTCCACTCCTGGCCACAATGGTTACTGGCGCTGTTGAGCCTAGCTCTCAGTCCCCCCTCCTTTCTCCGGGAGTCAATGGAGCTCCGCCCCCTCCACGCCTCCCTTGAAGGGTTCCCTCAGTTCAACCCTTCAGGCTCTGTCCTCACCCTTGGGGAGTCCCTGGTCCACTCCAGGGTCCAGGGAGGTGGACTGCTCTAGTTCCCCTGCGAGTCCAGATGGCTGGCCCTATCTCTCCCGTCTGTTCGGGTCGCTCAACTTGACTTTCTAGTCACCCACCTGGGGGAAGGGAGTCACTCAACCCTCTCTGGCTGGCACGCAGGGGTTCCTTGGGGAAGGGTCCGTCCCAAATGCCGCGCGCAAAGAGACAGAAATTCCCTCACTCACTCCTCCAGCCGGCCCGCCAAAGGGTCCGACCCAGACACCGGCGCAAAGAGACAGAAATTCCCTCACTCATTCCTCCAGCCGGCCCGCCGGGGTCCCTGGGGAAAGGGTCCGACCCAGACACCGGCGCAAAGAGACAGAAATTCCCTCACTCACTCCTCCAGCCGCCCGCCGGGGTCCCTGGGGAAAGGGTCCGACCCAGACACCGGCGCAAAGAGACAGAAATTCCCTCACTCACTCCTCCAGCCGGCCAGCCGGGGTCCCTGGGGAAAGGGTCCGACCCAAGGCGCAAAAAGGAAAAAAAGCCGGCAGGGGGGGGGGGAAAGACCAACACCGCGCAAAGAGACAGAAATTCCCTCACTCACTCCTCCAGCTGGCCCGCCGGGGCGGCTCTTTACACTTTTAATGTGGCTCTTCTGTGTGCCAGGCGGCCGCTCCAGGAGTCAGGATTCTGCTCCTAGCCTCTGTCAGTGCGCACTCTGTGTGCAGAATGTAAGATGGTACCCAGTATCAACCCCAAACAAAGGTTTCCCCCAACGTCTTTCTTAAACCACTTCCTTTTATATGTAAAAACCCACTGAATATGTACTTTCACCTGTCTCTCTTGACCTGAAGCCTCCTAGTACTGGGAATTGGTTTTAATGAAGAAAGAGGTGTTCTAGCTTTTTGGACTGGGGGCAGAGAGTACAAGGTAAAAGGCCATGGACTCCATGATCATCCTTTCCTGGCTAGCTTGGTTTATTATTTCTTTCCTGCTACCCTGCTTCTTCAGACCAGGTTGGATAGGGTTTAGAAATACAGTGCCTGGAGTGATCTTAAAACACATATTTTATTTTGCACAAGAGTGGGCATCTTCCATGAAGGGATCCTCAACCCAGAGTTTTCTTTTCCATGGATCCTCATGTTCAGAGTACTCATGATTAAAGTTGTGAGCTAATGTTCTTAAATGCTGTTTTTATATTGATTATGACTTTCTGCATAATATAAGTGGAAATCAGAAATTTTTTGCAAGAGTGGAAACATTTCAATATCTCCTTCTCAGATACAGCTATCCCAGAATCAGATTCTGTTTTGAACACATTCATTTTATGTCTCACTGTAAAAACTACTTGTGAAACTTCCCTGAAGAGAAATATTAAGTTCATAGAAAAAAATGAACAATGTTTGCCAAATACACAAGCTTAGCTAACCATTCCTTGTCCAACTGGGGCTGTACAAAGTCAGAGTTCTGCTCTCACAGGAACTGCACTACTTCTTCCCTCTTACCAACAAGGCGAGAGAGCACCCTTCCCCTGAACAGCCACTTCACTTCCTCATGGAGAAGATGCTAGCAGTGGGTATCCATACTCTCACCCAGGATGGTGAATAGCCTGGATTTGATCACAATTGTGAATTTCACAAATTATCTTTAATGTGTCATCTGTCACAGAGTTTAGTTCCGCAAGGAGTTTTTTTGAATCCAGTCTATCATACAATGAATGAATACAATGTACGGGTGTGCAACTTCTGTTTCTTGTGACTACACAAAAACACTGAGCCATGCACAGTGCATCATCTGTACATACATCAACACATCAGATTATTATTCTGAATGAAATGAGTCAGAAGAAGATGTGTAGACACAGAATAATCATTTGTGGCATATAAGAATAATAAATGGCAGTATAGTGATAATATCTAGAAAAAATAGAGATGAGGGACAGGAGGACTAGTTCATGATAGGAAGCTTGCCATAAAAAGTGGTGAGTTCAGTTAGAATAGAGAAAGGTACATAATGACATTGATAGTTGGAACTTATCACTCTGGACAAGAACTGGATGCTGAAAATGGATAAGTGACATGCACGGTACCCTTTAATTAACGATATTGCAAACCACGGTGTCATAAAGGAAATTTGCAATCCTCAGTGTCAGAAAGGAAAAGAGAAATAGAGAGAAAAAAGCAAAATGCCTGCCCCTGACATAGGCAGAGGAGGGTGAAGGGGAAGGAAACGAGGGACATTGGTGGTGGGGAAAGTGAACTGGTGAAGGGTGGTGTACACTCTATGATTGAGGGGCCGGGCGGTGGCGCTAGAGGTAAGGTGTCTGCCTTGCCAGCGCTAGCCTAGGACAGACTGCGGTTCGATCCCCCGGTGTCCCATATGGTCCCCCGGTCCCCCAAGCCAGGAGCGACTTCTGAGCGCATAGCCAGGAGTAACCCCTGAGCGTCACCGGGTGTGGCCCAAAAACCAAAAACAAAACAAAACACTCTATGATTGGAACTCAAGTATAAATAATTTTGTAACAAATATGCTTAAATAAAAATATTTTTAAAATGTTTCAGATACTCTATCATAATTCCTTTATGACATGATATCATATGCCTTTAACAAAGTGCCATTTTTGTTTTCGTGTGTATTTTAGTTTGGTTTCTTGCAGCACACATTAAAGTGTCAATAGTTTTTTTTTTCCTTTCAGTGAAATCTAGTTTTCTCTGGAACACTGTTCTTGCTTTTAAAGATTGTTAATAGGTTTTTCTCTTTTACCTGTTTCATCTCCATATTGTAGGGTTTCAAATTTTTAGCACATTTTGGTTATCACGAGGAAACATTTTGAAACGTTTTGCTTCCTTATTATCAGAAATCAAAGCCTTTTTCCTCGAGAAGGGTGTTCACTATCCAGAATTAACAAATGATCAGTGGATTCAGAATATTTCAAAAGACTTAAAGGGTATATGAATACCTCTTTTGTATATTTCTTATGTGCATTTCCTCAACATGTATGATTTGTATTGAATATTTCATTATATAGATATAGTTTCCCCCCTTCTCTTTGGATTTACTAGTAGAAATTCATAGAAGATAGTATAGATAATATCCTTTGTTTTGTGTTTTTGATAGATCTAAGATATAGGGATTGTTTGGTTTATTATTTTCCCTTAAGCTCTAATAGTATCTTGTGGCTCTATTTATGTATATATATATACATATATATACACACATATATATTACTATCTATTAGGGATTGGAACCCTAAATTTTTTTGTTATGAGGGAGCTTCTACTCTGACCTTTTGCCATAGTGACTTGACTTAGGCTTCAGTAAATCTGACATTGCCCATTACTAACCCTGAACCTTCAGTCTCATATTTGTATCTGGCATAGTTTTCTGCACCTACACCAGAAATCAACCTTCTACCAGTACAGATCCTAAAACTGCCTTGGCATCTACTTGTCCCAGGATCAGCTCATATGCCACCCTACTGAAGCCTTGGAAATCAGCAATGACTTGCTTTCAAGGCAAATAATTTCCCTGCCTCACCATCTAATGGTGAGGTGATACCAGGAGATGCTTGGAAACATTCTGCTTTTGACATAGGATCTGTACAAACACCAAGATCTCTAATTATTGAAGCCTGACTACAACAACCATTATTGAGGAGAAATTTTCCTGGGATCATGAAGAAAGACTTTGGGGTTAGATGAATTAGTATGCCTGAAGCCTGGAGCTGGTCTTATGGCAGGATGCTTCATGAGTAGGAACACCCTGTTTTTAGGCCAGAAGTTCTTTTTTTTTCTATTTTCCCCAAATTTTTCTGCCACTGTGCAAAAAACTGCCACCCTTTTTATCTTTTAAATAGAGACTTGGGCCTTTTTCTTATAAACTTGGGGTACAAATTACTTTGTTTTATCTCATATTTCTGCATTTTTCTATAAAGTTAAGAAGGGGGAGATGTTGCTAATCACCTTAAGCATACACCCTACTTTAAACTCCCTAATTCCCTTACCTTGACTTCCCTAAACATAGAAGCACACAACCTGTTGTAATCCCCTCTTACATATTACCCAATTGACTGACATACAGTCCACACCTTATTGTCCCCTAATATAAATATCCCTTTTCTACCTATAATAAACTGAGCTACGCCTGGAGAGATAGCACAGCGGCGTTTGCCTTGCAAGCAACCGATCCAGGACCAAAGGTGGTTGGTTCGAATCCTGGTGTCCCATATGGTCCCCCGTGTCTGCCAGGAGCTATTTCTGAGCAGACAGCCAGGAGTAACCCCTGAGCACCGCCGGGTGTGACCCAAACCCCCCCCCAAAAAAAAAACAAAAAAAAAACAAACAACAAAAAAAAAAACAAACAAAAAAAAAACAAAAAAAAAAAAAAAATAAACTGAGCTACTTTTCTGAAGGGGCTGGTGGATGCTTCTTTTTGAGTGTTTTACTTGCCTGAGATCCAATCTCACCAGTGACTTCTACATCCAGCGACTTTGACCTCACCAGCAATTCTGACTTCACCAGTGACTTCTACACCTTGGAATTTGACTTACTAACATCATTTACAACCTGCCACTAGGAGAAGGAGCATTCTAGTTATCTTTTTCTACCTAAAGCGGGGAGAGACAAAAGCAATAACTGTGAGGTTGGCAGAACAGAATCAGGTTCACACAAAGGCTGAGACCTGTTCATCCAGCTCTGAAACCTCTGCTGCCCCCACATTGTCATACCATCTAAGGCCCTACTGGTAGTTCTTTAACCTGTTATAACAAATACAGCCATCAAGAGGCATACATAAGGAATAGTAAGGAACAAGAAACAAAGGTGCATAATGTAAAACAAGGATAAGAAGGTATATTGGAATTAACTAACCAGGAACTTAAAACAACTATGAGAATCTTACCTAAAAAAGGTGAAAATTAGAATGAGCCAAAAAAGAAATAATAAAAATTTTAAAAGCTAATGAAAGTTAGAAATACCATTTTTTGACGAAACTACGCCTGCCCAAACGTTAACACCTGGAATTAAACAGCCTCATACTGAATAACCAGTGAGTCCGAGATGAAATTAAGGAGAAAATCAAAAGATTCCTGGAAACAAATGATAATAAAGACACAAACTATCAGAACTTATGGGACACAGCAAAAGCAGTACTGAGAGGAAAATTTATAGCTTTGCAAGCACACATCAGGAAGGAAGAATGGGCTTACCTGAGTAGCTTAATGATGCAGCTCATAGAACTAGTAAGTGCTCAACAAAAGGACCCAAAATAGGGAGACAGAAGGAAATAACAAAGCTTAGAGCAGAAATCAACGAAGTGGAAACCCAAAAAACAATCTGAAAGATCAACGAAAGCAGAAGTTGGTTCTTTAAAAAAATAAACAAGATTGATAGACCACTGGCAAAACTAACAAAGAAAGAGAGAGAGAAACTTGATAACTCGTATTAGGAATGAAAAAGGAGAGATCACTACTGATATGGCAGAGATTCAAAGGGTAATCAGAAACTACTTTGAGAAACTCTATGCCACTAAAAATGAAAACCTGGAAGAAATGGATAAATTCTTGGACTCTTATAATCTTCCACGGTTGAAGGAAGAGGATGTAGCAATTCTAAACACTCCCATCACCATTGATGAAATTAAAACGGTAATCAAATGTCTGCCCAAAAACAAAAGCCCAGGCCCAGATGGATTCACTAATGAATTCTTTCAAACCTTTCAAGAGGAACTACTACCAATCCTGGCAAGACTCTTTCATGAAATTGAAAAAACAGAAACACTTCCAAATAGCTTTTATGAAGCCAACATCACCTTGATACCTAAACCAGACAGAGATGCTACGAAAAAAGAAAATTACAGACCAATATTGCTGATGAATGCAGATGCAAAGATCCTCAACAAAATCCTGGCAAATAGGATTCAGTGCCTCATTAAGAAGATTATTCACTACAATCAAGTACGTTTCATCCCAGGAATGCAAGGCTGGTTTAACATCCGTAAATGTATCAACATAATATACAACATCAACAACAAGAAAAATAGAAATCACATGATCATATCAATAGATGCAGAGAAAGCATTTGATAAGGTCCAACACCCATTTTTGATCAAAACTCTCAGCAAGATGGGAATGAAAAGAACCTTTCTCAATATAGTTAAGGCCATCTACCACAAGCCAAAGACAAATATTGTCCTCAATGGAGAAAAACTGAAAGCCTTTCCTCTAAATTCTGCCACTAGACAAGGCTGTCCTCTCTCACCACTCCTATTCAACATAACAATGGAAGTACTCGCTATAGCGATTAGGCAAGAAAAAGATATCAAGGGAATCCAGATAGGAAAGGAAGAAGTCAAGGTCTCGCTGTTTGCAGATGACATGATACTCTACCTAGAAAACCCTAAAGTTTCTACGAAAAAGCTTCTAGAAACAATAGACTCATATAGCAAGGTAGCAGGCTACAAAATTAACACACAAAAATCAATGCCCTTTCTATACACCAATAGTAATAAGGAAGAAATGGACATTAAGATAACAACCCCATTCACAGTAGCGCCACACAAACTCAAATATCTTGGAATCAACTTGACTAAAAATGTGAAGGACCTATACAAAGAAAACTATAAAACTCTGCTCCATGAAATAAGAGAAGACACACAGAAATGGAAACGCATACCCTGCTCATGGATTGGCAGGATTAACATCATCAAAATGGCAATACTCCCCAAAGCATTGTACAGATTAATGTGATCTTTCTAAAGATACCCATGACATTTTTCAAAGAAGTGGATCACGCACTTTTGAAATTCATTTGGAACAATAAACACCCTAGAATAGTTAAAGCAATCATTGGGAAAAAGAATATGGGAGGAATTACTTTCCCCAACTTTAAACTGTACTACAAAACAATAGTTATCAAAACAGCATGGTATTGGAATAAGGGCAGGACCTCAGATCAGTGGAATAGGCTTGAATACTCAGAAAATGTTCCCCAGACATACAATCACCTAATTTTTGATAAAGGAGCAGGAAATCCTAAATGGAGCAAAGAAAGCCTCTTCAACAAGTGGTGTTGGCACAACTGGCTAGCCACTTGCAAAAATTGAACTTAGACCCCCAGCTAACATCATGTATGAAGGTTAAATCCAAATGGATTAAAGACCTCGATATCAGACCCAAAACCATAAGATATATAGAACAACATGTAGGTAAAACACTTCAGGACATTGAGACTAAAGACATCTTCAAAGAGGAAACTGCAGTCTCCAAGCAAGTGAAAGCAGAGATTAACAGATGGGAATATATTAAACTGAGAAGCTTCTGCACCTCAAAAGAAATAGCGCCCAGGATACAAGAGACCCCCACTGAGTGGGAGAAACTATTCACCCAATACCCATCAGACAAGGGGCTAATCTCCAAAATATACAAGGCACTGACAGAAATTTACAAGAAAAAAACATCTAATCCCATCAAAAAATGGGGAGAAGAAATGGACAGACACTTTGACAAAGAAGAAATACAAATGGCCAAAAGACACATGAAAAAATGCTCCACAGCACTAATCATCAGGGAGATGCAAATCAAAACAACTATGAGGTACCACCTCACACCCCAGAGATTGGCACACATCACAAAGAATAAAAACAAGCAGTGTTGGCGGGGATGTGGAGAGAAAGGAACTCTTACCACTGCTGGTGGGAATGCCGTCTAGTTCAACCTTTATGGAAAGCAATATGGAGATTCCTCCAAAAACTGGAAATCGAGCTATACCACTCCTAGGAATATACCCTAGGAACACAAAAATACAATACAAAAATTCCTTCCTTACACCTATATTCATTGCAGCACTATTTACCATAGCAAGACTCTGGAAACAGCCAAGATACCCTTCAACAGATGAATGGCTAAAGAAACTGTGGTACATATACACAATGGAATATTATGCAGCTGTCAGGAGAGATGAAGTCATGAAATTTTCCTATACATGGATGTACATGGAATCTATTATGCTGAGTGAAATAAGTCAGAGAGAGTGAGAGAGAAAGATGCAGAATGGTCTCATTCATCTATGGGTTTTAAGAAAAATTAAAGACATTCTTGCAATAATAACTTTCAGACACAAAAGAGAAAAGAGCTGGAAGTTACAGCTCACCTCATGAAGCTCACCACAAACAGGGATGAGTTTAGTTAGAGAAATAACTGCGTTTTGAATTATCCTAATAAAGAGAATGTACGAGGGAAATAGAAAGCCTGTCTAGAGTACAAGCGGAGGTTGGGTAGAGAGGAGGAAGATTTGGGACATTGGTGATGGGAATGTTGCACTGGTGATGGGTGGTGTTCTTTACATGATTGAAACTCAAACACAATCATGTATGTAATAAAGTTGTTTAAATAAAAAAAAGAAAGACATACCATTCTTTTAAACTTAGTAGACTAGATAACTAACTACAGCTTAAGAAGGAAACTGACTTTGAGACTGTTAGACTTTGAGACCTACACACAGTAGGACTGCCAGAAGAAGAAAGGTGCAGAAGAAATACTTGAAACAACTAAAAATGTCCCAAATTAATACCAGATACATAGTGATACATTCAGGAAATTCAAAGGCACTAGGCAGGGTAAGTGTAAAAAGTGTAAAGAAGTAATAGAGCTAAATATTCAACCCACAGAGTCAGCAACACAATAAAACAAGAGATCTAACCTTCAATGACCAAGAATTAAAAATGTGCCTGCAAAGGAGGGGGCATGGTGGAGGGGTGGTTCCTAGTGGGATCCTAGTGGAGGGAGGTTGACCCTGGTGGTGTGATTGGTAGGTTTGGTGTTGGCACATATGTGTCTAAAACTCAACTTTGAGTAACTTTGTGAAACACGGTGTTATCATAAAAGCACAGTTGGTTGATTTTTTTTAAACTTAGAAGGAAAAGAGAACAGCAATAAGAAAATGGGTTTTAGACATTTTAACATTTAAACATTTTAGACAATGTTTCAGGACCAATCCCACAACCAAACAAATCACCCTCCATCCACCAATGTTCCCAGAGTTCATCCAATGCCACCACACCCATCCCCAAGCCTTCCAGAATAGCAAGCCTATTTTTAAGTTTGGGTGTTAAACTTTGGGTCTCATTATTTTATTGTTGTTGACTCTGGCTTGGATATTTAGTTCTGTCCTTTCTTAACACCAACAATGCACCTGAGTCCCCTTGACACCTGTCCCCCATCCTTTCATATTTGTTTCTCCTCCTTCGTTCAATTTCTTTCCTCCTTCTCACTATACTCTGGGGCCTAGAGTACTCTCAAAACCTCCATTTAAACCATTGCATTTCTTCTTGAAGTTACTCTAAATACCACATTTTTTTTGTTCTTGGGCCACACCCGTTTGACCCTCAGGGGTTACTTCTGGCTATGTGCTCAGAAATCGCCCCTGGCTTGGGGGGACCATATGGGACACCGGGGGATCGAACCGTGGTCCGTCCTACGCTAGTGCTTGCAAGGCAGCGACCTTACCTCTAGCGCCACCTTCCTGGCCCCTAAATACCACATTTAAGTGATATCATTCTATATTCATCCTTTTTCTTCTGGCTTACTTTATTTACCATAATATCTTCTAGTTCTAACCATGTTGTAGTGAATTGCACAATAGCATTATTCCTTACAGCTATATAGCGTTCCATTGTACATATGTTCCACATCTTCATGATATACTTGTCTGTTGTTCAACATCTGATTCCAACTCTTAACTATTGTACTGAGTGTTGTGATCTAGCACTGTTTTGAAAACATGCATAGAATAGGTTTGCTTCAGCTCCCCTCTGCAGGGACATTAACAATTAGTAAGCTACATATGACGGTAAGAGCTTCTTCTACTAGGATGAAACAAGCAAGAATCAAAAGCTTAATATTTTTTATGTACAGTGAAATAAACACATTGTACTCTACCATTTAGGCTAGTTGTTTCTTAAACACCAATCATCTACTAAGGCTACAAAGTTACCTGTGTGTGATGGGGGGAGAAAGTGTACCTGATGAGAGGATTTCATTATTCCACAAAGCACTGTATAAATATGTAGAGCCTCTAAGGATAAATGACTAAGGAAAAAAAGTATTTCATTAGTACTCTAATACCTTTAATTATCTTCCTGAAGCACAAACTGAATGAGTGCAGTGAGAAATTTATTTCTATGCTGGAGATGAATAGAAACCATTAGTCAAATTTCTCACTTAATTTATGACTGTTTCTATTATGCAGAAAAGGAGGCTGAACAGAATTCAATAAGCTGACATACCATCATATTAAATTAGTTTCTCTCTTACAGGCTTGACTTTTACTACTCACATATTGTCCTCTAATTTTAAGGGCTATGCAAATAAAGACACTTTGAGAAGCAACAAAAAATAGTCTCTGCTCTGTCTCTTGAACACAATAGAAAATAGAAAAGATAAGGCAATTGATCTTAATTGAGGGACTAAACGGTATGGTCCAAATTTTTGTTCTTTATAATGAAAAACATCAAAGGTAGAACAAGTCTTCGTAGTCTAATCTTATGTAGTGGTTTCTAGAAGACAACCAGATTTTTGTCTGGGGACATCAAGTTAATTAACCCACAGGTATTATAGGGAGAGGCAGAATTTTCACTTAGATTGAACTGCAATTCCAAATGAAATGACTAACTGCTCACCCCAGGACCTGCATTTATTCATTAATTTCCTTTGCTTGGTAGAATCCCTATTTGCAGGGCCAATGGGGAACCCGATCAACTATCAGAATCATGTGTGATTCTTGGCAGCTTTCACTGGGATGGAGAAGTATGTAGATAGTATGTAGAAGATATAGATAGTAGTACTTTGTTGAACTTGGGTCAGGAAAATCTTCAGAAGCCTTTCATTGTTTGGTCTCTTTTCTGTATGGATACCACTAGAAGCAGCTCTGAGCTGATGGTTTATGTGAAAACAATTGTTCCCAGAAAGAAACAGGTAGGAAGAAATTCAGAGAAACACAATAAAGACAAAGATGTGGGAAGCTTTGATTTTTAGCAGATTCCTTAGAGAAATCTAATTCCACCAATTTATGGTATCTAAGCTACACTTCCAAGGCCAGCTACTGGACTTTTTCTCCTCCCAAGGGCCCCATCACTAGCTAAGCCTGCTCCAAGAGGAACACAAATCATCAGGTCCGTACAGTTTCCTGCGTCTGGGAGCAAAATGTTGCTGTATTCCGAGGACTCTCATCTGAAGTTGAGCCAAAGTTTAGGGGATGCTTGGAAGAATCAAAGACATTAAAGCTGGAAAAGGGGGGGTACATGGAAAGCTCTAGCAGTCTGCAGATGTCTATGCAAGCATCTATAGCAATGCCCACATCCAGAAAAATTGAAAAATAACTTAAAAAAAAGGGTTCCCACATGATTGATTCATCCACCCCAAGACAAAACATATGGACTGAATGGGGGATAACAAGCTGGAATCCGATTATTAATTGAATTAGGACTTTCCTGTCTAACAGTATCTTACACAAGGATGTAGGTGTTTACACAGCCAGAGGAAGGAATAGAGCACAGAAGGTTGTGATTCCAGGAAAGAATCCCAGTGGGAAGAAGGACTTAAAGGAACATCAGAAGGACTTTTATTTCAGCCAGAGACAGGAAGCTGGAGAATCAAACATGTATTGTTGAAGGTGGGAAGGAAGTTCAGTGATAAACTGTGAGTTTGGTACACAATCTTGCAGGAATGAGATCACAAATCTCGTTCACTCCCTAGAATGCCCCCACAGGCCTAGCATCACTCCTTTATGGTACCCAGAATGTGATCTTTGGCATACTCCAACCAAAGATGCTGGTGTGTCAGTTCAACAACCATGTATGCAACTGCTTGGCCTTACAACCACAAGTGAAACACCAATAGCAGCACCAAGAAAGGGAAGGAGAATGGAGAAAGGGTGGAGGGTTAATCTCAAAATCTATAGCAGCACTTGCTCCATAAACACAGTTCAGCTGCTCCCCAAGGACGATTGCTGTGAGTTTTAGTTCAGAGACACACTGTGCTTGCTAGATTCACACCAACAAAGTATCTGTCTATCTGAATGAATCAATCATACTATTTTCTTTTAATTGTTAAGTGCTTTTAGAAGGCAGTTGAAACATCATTAATTCTCTTTGTAGGACTCACATGAGTCTCATTGTTTTCATTACTGCAGTTTGGGTAGACTGTCTCAACTGTATTTTTTTCAACTTCATTTGAGATTATGAGCCTGCTCCCAGGAGCTTCTGTTAAAAGAATAATAGTAACTATTTCCGTCTTTGCCTATGAAAATCAATCCATGAAAAGATAATGACTTTGAAATTAAAATTATCCAATTCCAATGCTTCCAAAAATTACATGAATGAGATTGCTGGAAGTCATAGAAGATTAACTCACTTGTTTCAATGTGCTCACCATAGAAAGATCCTGGGTGCTGGGATATTGCTGGAGCACGTGCACATGCACACACACACAGTGAGAGAGAGAGAGAGAGAGAGAGAGAGAGAGAGAGAGAGAGAGAGAGAGAGAGAGAGAGAGTCTCTTGCTGCCAGGATCTCTTCTGTTATTGAGTAAACATCAAATGATGACACTCTGGATATAGTCCAACCAAGGATTATTTTCATGAGAAACTACTGGACATGCCTAGAATTTTAGGAATAATAAGAAAAATATTTCTTTTTTGGTGAGAAGCAACAGGCGGAAAGGGGATTCAGGTTCTTCTGTGGCGTCAAGGAATGACAGAGCTAAACAGCCAAACCACAGCGTCAACAACACAGAAGTCATGAGAGGAAACTTTAACAACCGAGTTCATGTCAAGATCGTCAGATTGGGGGAGAGGGGACCTGGGACCATTGATGGAAGAAAGCTGACACTTATGGTGGGATCAGTGCGAGAACATTGTGTGTCTAAAGCCCAGGTATGATTAACTTTGAAAATCACGGTGCTTTAATACCAAAAAATTTTTTTATTTATTTATTTTTGGTTTGGGGGCCACACCCAATGATGCTCAGGGGTTACTCCTGGCTATGCACTCAGAAATTGCTCCTGGCTTGGGGGACCATATGGGATACCGAAGATCGAACCGCTGTCCATGCTGAATCAGCAGCGTGCAGGACAAACGCCCTACCACAACGCCACTGCTCCAGCCCCTACAAAAGAATTTTAAAGAAGAGGTGAGAAAAAAATACATCTTCACACTGGGTTCAAATGATATATTATGTCTTGTTATTTTCAGATTATTTTCCAAATTATTTTTGAATTTATTTTCATAGAGCCAGAGCCAGAATACAGTAGGAAGGCATTTGCCTTTCACACGGCTAACCTGGGTTCAATCCTTCAATCCCAAGCATCCCCTATGTTCCCACAATATTGCTTACTGAGCAGAGTCAGGAGTTACCTCTGAGCATCGCAGGGTGTGCTCCTTTCAAATTCACTTCTTTTCATGAGAAAATTCTTTATGGAAACCTAATCCCAGTTTTTTTTCTTTTTCTCATTAAACAATATGATCCCAAATTGCTCATAGTTAGATATGCTACTCTAAAAGGTCTAGCATAGTAGCATAGTGGATATGCTACTCTAAATAGGTCTAATTTGTATATTGTCTATTAGATTTTCTTCCTTAAAAGACATTCATCTAGAAAATAAAAAAAGTACAGCCCTTATGCAAAATAGTATGAAAATTCCTTAAAAAAGATAAAATAGTAAAATATTATAAGTAGAGTTACGGAGATAATATAAGGGATAAGGTTTGATTCCCAGTACCCCATACGGTCCCTTAAACAGCACCATGAATGATCCCCAAGCTCAGAACCTGCAGTAAGTCTTGAGTACCTTCGAGTGTAGCCCTTAAAACAGTAAAATAAAATAAAAATATAAATATTATAGTACCCAGTACTACTCCTAGTAATTTACCTGAGAGGCATAGAAGTGCTAATTTTATAAAATAGATGTCACTATGTTCATAGCAGTACTGAGTAACTCATGATACCCAAAACAGGGAATCAACTCAAATGCCTAACTATGGATAAAGAAGCCATAGACTATATACTCAAAGGAAAAAAAAAAGAATATATACTCAAAGAAATCCTACCCCTGATCAAGGAGATAGTACAGCCAGTAGGAGGCTTGCTTTACATGCAGCTGACCTAGATTCAATCCCCAGCATTCCATATGATCCTCTGAGCACCATTAGGAGTGATTCCTAAGTACAGAGCTAGGAATAATCCCTGAGCACTGCCAGGTGTGGCCCCAAAACAACAACAATAATGACAAAGAAATTCTATTCAGTTAAAAATATGAAATCATCCTTTTGCAGCATCGGTAGAATTTGAAGTGATTATGCAAAGTGAAATAAATATGGAATAGTGGATGATTTGATTCATATGTGGAGTCTAAAGAAGCTGAATCAATCCACATGCTTACAGCTGAGAATGAGAGTCCCACAGTAGTGCCAGCATTTGTAGGAGGGTTTCCTCCTTTTTCATGTGCCTCAATGCTCTAGTGTGAGTTGAATTTTTATTGTTCTGATGTGTATTTCACTGATGATACATGATGAAAAGCATTTTTTAAATATACCTGGTGGACATCTGTATGCCATTTTTCAGGAAATGTCTGTTCATTTTTATTCCCATTTTTGAAAAGTTTGTTTGCTTTTTCAGTTGTTAAGTCTTTTGAGTCTTTACATTTGGATATTAACCTTTTGTTAGATAAGTGGTGAGTAAATATTTTCTTAGACTCTCTAAAAAAATAGTGAGTGCCAGATGGAAGAGGGCAAAGAACATGGAAAGACTGGTAAAGGGGACTTGTGGATCTAGTGATGATACTAGGACTTAGTGGTGGGTAAGTCATACAGTAAGACATACAGCTTCTCTGCCCTTGTATATTGTAAATTAAAGGCAAATTAATAAAAATATGTTTTAATTTAAGGGGCCAGAGCGGTGGTGTAGTGGTAGAGCATTTGCCTTGCACGTGACTGACCTAGGACAGACTTCGGTTCCATCCCCAGTGTCCCATATGGTTCCCCAAACCAGGAGCAATTTCTGAGCGCATAGCTAGGAGTAACCCCTGAATGTCATCAGGTGTGGCCCCAAAACAAAAACCAAATATATATATTCATATATATGTGTGTATATATATATACACACACTTAAGGTTGCATTATCTTTAGTAAAAATTATCATGCAACACAGTTGAAACTTATTAAGGAAAAAAGCACATTATCTGTAGCCAACCACATTTCAGCAATGTCTTTCTAGAGAATATAATTTTTATATGTCACATTTTAAAAGTTTTTCAATATTTTCCCTAATGATATGTCATGAGCATCTCTCTTTGTCAATAAATATGGTGTTGCATTAAGCTTAATGATTTAAGAATTTTACTGTTTATATGCAATAATATACTTAATTAGTCCCTGCTGATAGATAACTGGAATACTTATAATTTTTGTACATTAAATGGAATACTTATAATTTTTGTACATTAAAAACAAATTTGTAAAATGCATTTAAATTATTTTTCTTTATTTAAGCACCATGATTACATACATAATTGTAGTTGGGTTTCCGTCAGAAAAAGAACACCCCCTTCACCAGGGCAACCTTCCCACCACCAATGCCTCTCATCTCCCTCCTTCCCTACCCCCTGCCTGTATTCAAGACAGACATTCTACTTCTGTCACTCATTAACATTTTCATGATAGTTAGTGTGGTCATCTCTCTAAACTCACCACTCTACGTGGTGAGCTTCACATCAAGAGCCAGACCTTCCAGCCCTAATCTCTGTTGTCTCTGGGCATTATTACAATAATGTCTTTTGTTTTTCTTAAAATTGCATTTTTATGTTTCCATCTTTTTTTTAT
The DNA here is from genome assembly GCF_024139225.1 of Suncus etruscus. Lineage (NCBI taxonomy): Eukaryota > Metazoa > Chordata > Mammalia > Eulipotyphla > Soricidae > Suncus > Suncus etruscus. The sequence goes on from NC_064858.1 coordinate 72,877,092, forward strand.
TATATGACCATTTCTTTAGGGTAAATGTCTGGAAGGATAAATATGAGGTCAAAGAGTCTGATATTTTGGGGCCGGGCGGTGGCGCAAGAGGTAAGGTGCCTGCCTTGCCTGCGCTAGCCTTGGACTAACCACAGTTCGATCCCCCGGCGTCCCATATGGTCCCCCAAGCCAGGAGCAACTTCTGAGCGCATAGCCAGGAGTAACCCCTGAGCGTTACCGGGTGTGGCCCAAAAACCTAAAAAAAAAAAAAAAGACTTATATTTTATGTAAGTTTTCTGAACTCATGGATTTAAACAACCCTTCTTACCAGTATCATAACTCTAAAAATGACCTTTATAAAATAAATGTATTTCTTGAGCAATCTAGAAAATTTTTTACTGGAACATCTCAATAAAATACATGCCTCTAAGAAATGAAATGAATATTTCCACAAAATTAGTTCTCATTTTTTAAATTTATGATACTTATAAGATGATATGTATCGATTTAGATAGATAAATAAACAAGAAAAAAATCAATTGTTTTTCCCATTCCATTTAAATCCCATGTTACATGGGTAAGATTTTCACCGTACTCATTGAAATAGTCAAATCATCATTTATTATTATTACTTGGATGCAACCTTATTAAATAATAGCAAAATATACTCATTTGGTGGTAAAGTGAAATTTTGTCCATTTCTCAAAGTCTAGTTGACAAAGGAAATTGTCTGTATTTAACTATTTAAGAGCCTGAAATTAACTTGCACAGGTTAAAAAAACCTAAACACTGAGGGTTCAGAATAAAGAAGATCCTGTTCTTGGAAAGAGCAAATGCCACAGCTTGTTTGTTCTAACTATAAAAGATAGGTTTGTCTCCACTCGTACAACTGATTTTTGAGATAAAAATCATTAGTTTCTCCACACTCCTGGACACCTGCAGTCAAGTATCTAGTACTAGTTTGTGTAGAAACCCCGTTTCCAGGAAACGTGTTCTCAACTATGCTAGTGAGAGTTGGCAACATCTCCATCCCTTCAGAAGGCCAAAAGTGAATAGTAAGACAATGATTATGTGAGATTCCTAAGAAACTGGCTTCCTAATGAGAAAGATTCTGTGAACATACATCAATACCCATAATTAATTTTTATTTACTGTGAAATCATCATAAGACCATATCTCTGCCTTTGTACTAAATTTAACAGCAGACGATTGTTTAAAAAAAATCCCATCATTTTTTTACAATGGTAGTTGAGTGATTTAAGTATTTCTTGTAAGAGCAATTATGTGGTTACTGGGACTACATGGAATTTTGATTTGCCAAAGGGATTGGGGCTCAGATTGGTGGTTTATGTGGAATAAGGGGTGATTTGGTTGCAACAGCTCATTTGTTTTCAAAATGGTGAGACCAGCTTCACCTGATAATTCCCATAAACTCTACTTTCCACCCCAACTTGTTCTGTGAAAACTGTTGATAAAAAGGAGAAAATTACGTGAGATAAAAATTAGTATGCTCCAGCTATACCACTCCTAGGGATATACCCTAAGAATATAAAAACAATGCAAAACTGCCTTCCTCACACCTATATTCATTGCAGTGCTGTTTACAATAGCCAGAATCTAGAAACAACCAAGATGTCTGTCCTTCAGGAGCCAGAGAGATAGCACATCAGTAAAGCATTTGCCTTGCATGCTGTAGATCTGGATGGACCCAGTTCGATTCCTGGCATCCCATATGGTCCTCTGAGCTTGCCAGGAGAGATTTCTAAGCACAGAGTATTTTTTTTTTTTTTTTGGTTTTTGGGCCACACCCAGTAACGCTCAGGGGTTACTCCTGGCTATGTGCTCAGAAGTTGCTCCTGGCTTGGGGGACCATATGGGACACCGGGGGATCGAACCGCGGTCCGTCCAAGGTTAGCGCAGGCAAGGCAGGCACCTTACCTTTAGCGCCACCGCCCGGCCCCAGCACAGAGTATTTTTAAGCCCTGAGCATCACTGGGTGTGACCCAAAAGCCAATAAATAAATAATACATAAATAAATAAACCTTTAAAAAAAGGTGCCCTTCAACATATAAATGGCTAAAGAAACTGTATATACACAACGGAATATTATGTAGCCATCAGGAGAGATGAAGTCATGAAATTTTTCTATACATGGATGGACATGGGAACTATTACGCCTGAGTGAAATAAGTCAGAGGGAGTGAGATAGACACAGAACTAGGACTCACTCATCTATGAGTTTTAAGAAAAATAAAAGACATTATTGTAATAATGCCCAGAGACTAGAGAAATGAGAGCCAAAGAGACTAGCTTATGATATGAAGCTTACCACAGAGTGGTGAGTGCAGATAGAGAAATGACTACACTAAGAACTACCATGACAATGTTAATGAGTCAGAGAAGTAGAGTGTCTGTCTTGAATACAGGCAGGGGGTGAGGAAGGAGGGAAATGGAGGGCAATGGTGGTGGGAAGGTTGTATTGGTTAAGGGGGGGTATGTTTTTTATATGACTGAAACCCAACTACAATCATATTTGTAATCATGGTGCTTAAATAAAGATATTATTTAATTTAAAAAAATTAGCATGCTTTTATCTCTCCTCTAAGTACTTCTCAAATTGAGCATTTTATGAATCCAGAATAAAAAGTAGTAATACAAGTGGGTAAATAAGAACTATTTAAAGTTTAAATTTTCTAACTTGTGTTATATTTTCATTTTTTCAACTAGCTTGATGACATTCCAACACCTATTTTGTAATACCTGCAACAGGTTCGAATCTAATCATCAATATAAGAAATTATCTTTACCAAAGAAGTTTCTATTCTAAATAAGGAGCAGACAATTAAGAGTCAGATGAGCAAGTATTGGGGTCAGTGGGTGATAGTGAAATAAGATTAGCTGAAAGGTGGGTGGTGAGGAAAGCATCAGCTTTTGTGTTCTAGGAGAACCACTCTGACGACATAATATTTTAACAGAGGTCAAGATATTGAGATTGGATCATGCAGGTATGTGGAAAAAATCAAAATCTGGTTCTCTCATTAATTTAGGTGTAGCGATATAAGTATAAGAATTTGAATCTGGAGGACCTAAGCAGTAGCACTGCAGGGAGGGTGCTTACCTTGCATGCGCCTGACATGGGTTCGATCCCCAGAAACCTTTATGATCCCCAAGCAAGGAATGACTTCTGAGCACAGAGTCAGGAATAACCCCTGAGCACTGCCACATGTGGCAAAAACAAACAAAACAATGAATTTGGAGTGAGAATAAAGAAGGTAATTTGGAGTGAGAGTAAAGAAGGTAGGGCATTTGTCTTGCACAAAGCTAACCTGGGTTTGATCCCCAGCAACCCAAGCCCTGCCAGAATCAATTCCTTAGTAAATATCCAGGAGTAATTCCTGAGCACCACTGGGTATGATTAAAAAAAAAGTTATATATTTTCCAGAGTTTTAAAAGGTCATATCAAAAAATAGAATTCTATTTTTAAAGTATTGGAGTCTTTTTTTTTTTCCTCTCCCACCCCCTGGAGTCATGCTTTTTAAATAAATGTTTCTACCTGCTCAAGTGCAATGAATTGCAAAAAGCCTACATTCATTTATTACCCAACAAATGCTTTTTGTAGAGTATACCATGGGTCTTTATAGGGTCAGGACTAAAAAAAAAAACTTATTCTCTACCACTTCAAAGGCAAGAAGTAAAAAAAAAAGATCGTAGAATAAAATGATGGTGTAGAAGGATGAAATCAGCAATAATATATAACAGAATAGAATCATGATACCTCATCTCAATAACTATATCAGAGACAATGATGTGAACAAGATTTCACACTGCAAGATAATTGTTTTACTATCACAGATGAAATGTAAAGAAGCTTTCCTCAACATGTTATAATCTGAAACATATTTTTTTTCTAACATAAAATTTTCTGCAACATTCCCATGGCACCTTTTTAGCTAGTATGTAATTTTATTGTTTGGGAGGTGGACCATGTCTACAATGCTGGAAGGGGACTACTTTGGTTTCTGTATTCAAGGGTCACTTCTGGTGATACTCAGGGAACAATATAGTGTGAAAGTCAGTGTTCGCCACATGCAAGGAAAGTACCTTAATCGCGTTTTAGCAATTTGGCTAATTTAGAAATTTTAAATTGTAAATAATTATTATTTGCCCACTTTTATTCTGGATTCATAAAATGCTCGATTTGAGAAATACTAGTATATTAGTTCTTTGAACCTTAGCCCTCACAGTTTAAAGAACTAATTATAGAGTCAACACAATGGAAGCAGAGATAGTGCAGAGGTGAGACACTCATTTTGTATGAAGCTGATCCAGGTTTGATCCTCAGCCTTGTGTATGGTCCCTCAAACACCAACAAGAGTGACTTCTGAGCATAGAAACAGCAAGAAGTCATGAGCATTGCCAGTTATGGGCCTCAAACAACACAAGATCCAACAATGATAATATATATTTAATTATGTTCTGATGATTAAAATACAATAATGTATATTAGAGTTGAATATTATGCCTGTCTTTACTCTTCCTAAATTTCTTCCTAAGTTATGCTCAACATAACACTATTACATTTCCAAAATACAAGCCATCATTGAAGTATATTTCTAAAAAAAAAAAGGAAAAAGGAAAACAAAACTATTCAACATTGTCAGAGCTTCTCCAACATTCTTGTCTCCCCTGAATTTTAGTTCATAGTGCAGGTACTTCAACTCTGTCATAAAATCTTAGTTATTCCTTCTTGTTCTCTAGTTCTTGTGTTTCTACCCTACTGCCATGTTGCCCGGGCATGCAAGTAAATGAATTGTTCTGTTATACAATTTTTGATAAAGAAGTATTGCCTCAAATTATTTTAAAAGTCATTTCCCTGCATAAATACTACTACAAAAAATCTATTGTTTTACTCTAATTTTCTTTCTGTTTTTCATATCAATCATTTTTTCTTCTATTTCATAGTTATAAAAAATTTATACTCATCAAAACTAGCAATACAATATCTGGCCTATTGTATATTTTATTTTTTTTTATTTTTTTATTTTGAATTATGAGAACAAAAGATGCAAAGAAAGAGGACAAGGTATAGTTACAGTGGAAGGACAATCAGCCATAACATAATTCTCAGAAGAGTCCCCTTGCTGATATCTTAACTTTGAACTTTCAGCCAAAGAACGTTAAGATAAATAAAACAGAATCCATGTACAATTACTTTGTCCCTCAAGTCCCCAGATTGTAGCACATTATAATATTTCTTAACAGCACACAAGGCAATCTAAAGCCATAAAACTTATGTAACTCCTTAAACATTAGAGGCATAGTATTTTTTACATTTCCATGTACATGCATCTTAGCTTAAGTTAACCTCAAATTTTAAGTGGGTGCATTTAACCTCAAATTTTAAGTGGGTGCATTTTAAGGATTAGAGTCAAAGGAGCACAGTAAAAACTGTGTTAGAGTGGCAATTGTTGTTTGCATAGGCCCACCAAAATATGAGAGGCATGGAAAGGAATAACTTTGGCCTAAATACAAAGATAAATACAAAGAGATCCTACCCCTGAAGTTTCCTGGCATAAGATCAACTCTAGGCTTCAGGCAAGTTATCGTCCAATCCAAGACATTGTCTATTGTATATTTTAAAATATAAGCAGGGTTTGAATGATAGCACAGCAGGTATCGTGTTTACCATGCACAAGGCTGACCCTGGTTTGATCCTTGGAACCCCATGTGGTCCCTGAAACCCTGCCAGGTATGATCCCTGATCTCAGAACTAGGAGTAAGCCCTAAACACTGCCAGATGTGGCCCCCACAAAACACTTCCAAACATTGCTATCATAAAGCTGATGTGACAATTTCTTTTTCCCTGCTTCTACCAATGCTAACTCTGAATGAGAATTTGTTGTTAATTTTTAATTTTCTCTTTTGTCCTTTAAGATAATTCATTTCACAGTCATAAAGGGTTAGGAGAAGCTGGAAAAAATACAGCAAACAAAGTACTTGCTCTGCAGACGCTTGACTAAATCTTGATTACTAAGGTTGAGCCCTAAACACAGCCAGGAGAGAGTCCTAAGCACTGACCTATGTAGCCCAAACTCCTTTCCCTCTCCAAGAAAAATCTTTTTTTTTTTTTAAAGAGGAATCTATGAGGGAAACTTGGAGTCTGCAGTGTGGATGATCTTGGACAAGTGCCCAAACCAGAGGCCTTTATTCTCCGATCAATAAATAATATTCACACTGTCATTGGACAGAGCAGGACTTCCAAGGACTGAAGCAGGCGGGCCTCAGCGGCTTTGGGAAGAGTTTCTGTCTGTCACGAAGAAAGAAGAAAAGCAAAACCAGAAAGTACTAAAGGAAAGGATTTCCAACTCTTTAAGAAAGATGAAATCAGACCCTTTATGTCTTTCCTGATTTCTAAAACTCAGTATATTAAAAATCATTTGAACAGGCCATGCTTTAAGAATTAAACCATACTACTAATCATCTGCCCCTAAAATATAAAATGTCTAACATATTTCCTTAAAACATCCCCCTAAAACATAAAATGTTTTTAGTTGTATGTTCTTTAACATATTTTCTCCCCAAATCCTAAATTTCTAACAGTTATAAATAAAACTTATAGAAATCTACTGACTTTAGTTTTTATAGAGATAAAATTGTTTTTCAAAGATTGCAAATGAAGAAGAAATCCAAATGGCCAAAAGGCACATGAAAAATATGATCCACATCACTAATCATCAAGGAGATGCAAATCAAAACAACAATGAGGTATTATCTCATGTCACAGAGAGTGGCACACATGACAAAGAACAAGAACAATCTATGGGATTTAAGAAAAATAGAAGATGTTATTGTAATTAAAAAAAAAAGATGGCAAATGTTTCTGTGTATTAAGGGTATTATGTTACCTCCACTGCATCACTGTCTACAGGGGTCAGGCCACCCTAAGAAGCCCAAACTCAAACCTTGCTCTGAGGTTAAACCATAAACTCCTTTTTGTGGCCAGAATATCAGGACATGTTTACACAGTCATTTTGCATTCCCTTGACTCGTTTCTTTATTTATTGCATATAAGAGAAATCATATGGTATTTATTTTTCTCCTTCTGATTTATTTCCTCCAGTTCCAATCATATCATATTGCAGCAAAAGGCAAGATTTTATCATCTTCAAATAGCTGACTAGTACCCACTAGTGTGATTACACTGAAATTTCTTCACCTAGTTCATCTCTTGATAAACATTTGGGTTGTTTTAAGACCTTGGCTATGCCATGAACGTACATGTGGTGTGAATCTATCTGTTCAGAACAGTACTTTTGTGTTCTTCAAGTAGATAAGCAGGGATGGAATTACTGAATCTGATGATAGATCTAGCTTAATTATTTTGAAAACTTTCCAGATTGTTTTGCACAGAGGCTGAACAATTTACATTCCTACCAACTGTGCACAAAGGTTTCTTTTTCTGCATACCTCCCCACACTTGTTTCTGAACTCTCATGGAGGTCACTCTCACAGGATTGAGATGGGAATTTCATTGTTCTAATTTGCATTTTCCTAATAGTAAGTGATAATGAGTATGTTTTCATTGTCCTATTGCATATGTTTCCCCTTGGTGAAATATCTATTAATCTACAGTTTTAATGGGGTCACTTCTGTTCAGTTGTACAAAGTTCATATGACTTAGATATATCTATATTTATACACACACATATATTTGGGTATAATCCTTTGCCAAATATATGGCAATGAATATTTTTACCTTTCAATAGGTATTTGTTCTGAGGAGAATTTTAGTTTAATATAATTTTGTTGATTTTTGTATTTTTTGTTTGTTTGTTTTCCAAGCTGGTGGAGTTGAATCTCTTGAAGATGTACTAAAGTCAACATCATAAAATATTTTGCCCATTTTTTTCTCAATGTTATCTATGATTTCAAATAGAATATTAAAGTCTTTCATTCCTCTTAAGTTTACTTTTGTGATGGGTGACATAGTGATTCAACTTCATTTCTTTGCCTAAGGTAGCCAGTTTTTCTAATACCATCTGAAGAAATTTTATTTTCTCTATTCTATACTCTTAATTCCTCTATCATAAATAGTTCATGTATGTAATAATTATTTCTTCCTTCTTTCATTCCCTCCCTCCTTTCTACTTCTCTCCCTCTTCCTTTCCTTCCTTCCTCCTCTCCTTCCTTCCTCCTTCCTTTCTTTCTTCTTTTGCTTTTCTTTCTTTTTCTTTCTTCTTTCTTTTTCTCTTTCTTTCTTTCTTTCTTTCTTTCTTTCTTTCTTTCTTTCTTTCTTTCTTTCTTTCTTTCTTTCTTTCTTTCTTTCTTTCTTTCTTTCTTTCTTTCTTCCTTCCTTTCTTTTTTTTTGTTTTTGGTTTTTTGTTTGTTTGTTTGTTTGTTTCTGGGCCACACCCGGTGATGCTCAGGGGTTACTCCTGGCTGTCTGCTCAGAAATAGCTCCTGGCAGGCACGGGGGACTATATGGGACACCGGGATTCAAACCAACCACCTTTGGTCCTGGATTGGCTGCTTGCAAGGCAAACACCGCTGTGCTATCTCTCCGGGCCCTCTTTCCTTCTTTTCTTCCTTCTTTCTTTCTCTTTCTTTCTTTCTTTCTTTCTTTCTTTCTTTCTTTCTTTCTTTCTTTCTTTCTTTCTTTCTTTCTTTCTTTCTTTCTTTCTTTCTTTCTTTCTTCCTTCCTTCCTTCCTTCCTTCCTTCCTTCCTTCCTTCCTTCCTTCCTTTCATTTTTTCTTAGCTATTCTATTTCATTGTTCTATAACTTTTAGTCCCATACTACACTTTATAATTTCTCCAGCCTTGTGGTTTATTTGGCACTATGATTTTTAATGTCAGAGAATTTATGCCTCACTTTTTATTCCTTTAAAGAAATATGAGTATTTAGGGTCTTTATGGTTCTCTACAAGTGATAGAAATAATTTTTCCATTTCCTTAAAGAATTATAGTAGGATTTTGTTTTGTTGCTTTATGGGCCACACCCGGTGATGCTCAGGGGTTACTCCTGGCTATGCACTCAAAAATCACTCCTGACTTGGGGGACCATATGGGGCACCAGGGGATTGAACCGCAGTCCATCCTAGGTTAGCACGTGCAAGGCAAGTGCACTATCACTTGCACCACCACTCCGGCCCCTATAATAATATTTTTATAGAAATCACATTGAATTTGTAGAATTCTTTGGATAATACTGTCATTTCAACAATAAATATTCTTTCAGTCCAAGAACAAAAGCATTTTTGCATTTCAAATGCCTTCTATTTAAGTAGAAACGTATAGTTTTGAAATTGTAATATTTTTATCTCTGTTAATTTTACTCCTTTGTATTAATTCTTTATGTGATTTTTGAATGGGATTGTTTTATAGCTTTCTCACATAGTTTGCTATTTATAAACAGAAATTTACAATTGATTTTATGTGTATATTTTGTAGCCTGACATTTACTGTACTGATCTATATTTTTTAATTTATAATATTTTTATTTAAGCACCATGATTACAAACATGTTTGTAGTTGGGTTCCACTTATAGAAAAGAACACCCCCTTCACCAGTGCAATCTTCCTACCACCAATGCCCCCCATATCCCTCCTCCCTTTCTATTATTTCTAATCATTTCAGTCAAATTTTAGGGGGTTATATACATTATACAATTTGCAAATCTTGATGATATAACTTTTTTAAATGAATCTTTCACAGTAATATTTAAGGTACAGAGTGACAATGAATCAGGGGCATTCCAATCACAATTGTTGTCCTCCCTCCACTCCTGTTCCCAACATGCATCCCGTATCTCCCTCCTTTGCCCCTCGAACTGTCCCTTGAACTGGTCCCCTCTGTGTATAGCTTATTGTAGATTGAGTATAGATTCTGGTGTTGTTGACTTTGGTTTTGGTGTTTAAGTGTGATCATTTTTATTTCTCCTCAATGTTCATATGACTGTTTGGTCCTGGTACCATCCATTTTTCCCTCCTCAATTTATGATACAGAACAAGATGATTCAAGATATGTGGTTCTGTTTGAAAAAAGAGAAAAAAACTGGGAGGAGTTCATCTAGAGGTTATGAATATCAATTTAAAAGGAGAAAGGGAAAAAGAAAAATAACAACAAAAAAATCAAACAATAAACCAAAACCAGCAACTACAAAAAACAAAAAAAAAAAAAAACGGGCACCATGGTAACAAAGACAATAACCACCACCACAAGAACAAAAAAAAAAAAAAAAAGAGGGCTGGTGTGGCAATGTTTTGTGCTTCTTCTTCTTCTTCTTCTTCTTCTTCTTCTTCTTCTTCTTCTTCTTCTGCTTCTTCTTCTTCTTCTTCTTCTTCTTCTTCTTCTTCTTCTGCTTCTGCTTCTTCTTCTTCTTCTTCTTCTTCTTCTTCTTCTTCTTCTTCTTCTTCTTCTTCTTCTTCTTCTTCTTCTTCTTCTTCTTCTTCTTCTTCTTCTTCTTCTTCTGCATAAGCACAGTAACCATTGGGGAAATTAGAAAGGGAATTCCCTTGACCTAAGAGATATAGGGTTTCTCTGCCCTTGAAGCATACTGTCATGGGAATAACTACTACAGACTTCGTACATACTCATTTTTCACACCCCAAATTCTTTTTATGGTGCCAGGAAACTTTTCGCTCAATTGTGGATGATAAAATCAGGCCTCTGTAACTAGATATCTTGGTATTTGCACAGGTCATAGGATGCAGCCTAGGTCAGAGTCTTTATAGTTCTAGCAGTTCTGTTCTATCACTGTTGTTGTAATCAGTCTTTTATAATTGATGGTCTTGATTTCTGCACAGATCCTAGGACAAAGCCTGGTATAGAGTCTTTTTGTTATGTTTCCAGAAGTTCTGCTCCATTGCAGTTGTCAAAGTCAGACCTCTGGAATTAGAGATCTTGGGTTTTGTACAGATCCTAGGCCGAAGCCTAGGCTAGGATCTTTCCTATTGGCCCCATGACTGTGCAGTCATGGTTGTCAAAGTCAGTCTTCTGTAGTTTGATCTAACTTCTTTTTTAAAAGATATAAATCTTTTATTTACCTTCCTTGCTTAATTGATATGCTTAATAATAGTAGTGGGAGTGGACACCCTTGTATTCCACCTCAGTTTTCAGAGGAAATGTTTTTAGTTTTTAACATTGGGCATGATTTTAGCTGTGTGTTTGTTGCATAGGGCCTTTATTACATAGGACCCTTATTACATTGAAGTAAATTCCAACAATCCCCATTTTGGACCAAGGAAAGCCTCTTCAAAAAGTGGTTTTGGAGCAACTGCTCAGCCACTTGCAAAAAAGCTAACTCAGATCTCCCTCTAATACCATGCACTAAGATCAAATGCAAATGGATTAAACATCTTGATATCAGACCCAAAACCATAAGGTATATTGAGCAACATGTAAGTAAAACACTCCATGACATTGAGACTAAAGACAACTTCAAGGAAGAAACATCACTCTCCAAACAAGTGGAAACAGAAATAAACAGATGGGTTATATTAAGCTGAGAGGTTTCTGCCCCTCTTTGAGAGGTTTCAAAGGAAATGGTGACTAGGATACAAAGACCACCCAGAGAATGGGAGAAATTATTCACCCAATACCCATCAGATAAGGGGCTAATATCTATATTCATCAGGGATACTGGCCTATAATTTTCTTTCTTTCTTTTTTTTTTAAGTAAGGTGCCTGGGTTTTGTTTTTTGTTTTTTGTTTTGTTTTGTTTTGTTTTTTGTGGGTTTTTTTTTTCATGGCAGGGTACTGTTGACTCCCTAGCGGGGAAGTAACAGCTGTGAAATCTTTAAGAATTTTTTTGGGACGGGAGGATTTGTTTTTAGACCACACCAGCAGCACTCAGGGGTTACTCCTGGATTTATGCTCAGAAATCACTCCTGGCAGGTTCAGGGGAACATATGGAATGCCGGGGGTCAAACCCAGGTCCATCCCAGGTCAGCTGCATGCAAGGCAAATGCCCTACCACTGTGCTATCATTCCCTGCTTTAAGAATTCTAACAGCATCAACAACTCAAAATCTGAAGTACCTCTGGGCCAGATACTATGTAAGCCATTCCCTCGGTAACTGGATATCATAAAATACTCAAATCTTATAGTCTTTGGATCTCCCAGTTAATATCATTTTATAAGAAACAGAAACAAGCTTTAAAAACTCAAATGGTTTATCTGAAATACAAATGTTTTGGAAAACTTTTTAGACTTGAATATGAGGCTTAAGCCTGCAATAAAAGAAATATATGTTGCTCTGACTTTTAGGGGAATAACTCACTCAATGTCTTCGGAGCCACCAACATTTGCTCATTGACCAGATTTATCAATACCTAGCAAGGTAATTAGCAAATTCTGAGCCAGAGTGAGTAGATTTGACAAATGGAAAGAGAGGGGTGAGATTCAGAGCACAAGGTCACTCAGGGCTAGAACAGGACACCTCTGAGAAGATAAACATGAGCTCCTTTAGAAAGAATGCAAAAGAAAAAAAATGTAGGAAGAAAGCAAAATAGAGGCTTACAGGAAACATGAAATGAAAAAGAACAGAAAGAAATATCAAATCTTAGAGACAATTCCTAATGTCTTCAAAATCCTCTCCACAATTGTCCTTGTGTTCCCTTTTAGGCCCTATAATTAATTTGGATGTTCTTGCATTTGACTTCCTCTGAGTTTTTAACATATCTTTTATAGCATTGATAAAAGAGATGAAAATGATATTATGAAACTGTTCTGGGGCAAAAGAAACATAAAAGAAATTATCCTGAAAATGAAAGACCAATTAAAGGGAGCAATGACTGTATTAGGAACCAACTAAGAAAATAAAATGATTCCTCCCTGATATGCATTCTTGTTTTGTTGTGTTTGTTTTGAATCAGAGGAGATCTTCTTTCTCTCTTAAATCACTTTATTCAAGATAAAGAACTGTGTTTAATGCTTTTATTTTATTTGACCCCCAACTTATACTAACAAAATATATATTTAAATATTTATACTAACAAGAATATTTTTAATTAAAATGAACCATCCTTATGTTGCAGCATATCACAATTCAGTCTTGTAGTCTTACAGCCTGCACCTATATTCTCATATCTTCATCTTCTAGTGTTTTTGCTCTTCTTCATTAGGAAGCTTAATGTGTGCTTGTTCTCATTAACAAAGATAATTCTGACTTAATTAGTGTCCAATTTTATATGTCTATTCTTGTAGAGATAGGCCTCCAGAAATTTAATAAAAATGTCTTCTAATTTATGCAAATCATAATCAGATTTGTCATTATTTTTATGTGCATTAAGTTTTCATTTAGATAATGAAGAGAGCTTGGCCATGACCAAAACACACATAAATCCAAGCCATACAAAAAGATACTCCTAACAGAAAAGTGGGGAGGAGAGGACGGAGAGATAGCACACAGCCCATCCGGGACGAATAATGATTCAAATCCCGGCATCCTATATGGTCCCCCATGCCTGCCATGAGCAATTTCTGAGTGCAGAGCCAGGAGTAACACCTAAGTGCTGCCGATGTGACTCAAAAACCAAAAGAAAGAAAGAAAGAAGAAAGAAAAGTGGGGAGCAAGGGGAGCCTGTACATAGGACAAGGCCTGGTATGAATTTGATGGCACCAAATGCTCAATGGAATCTTAAAGAAAATAAAACACTTGGGTGTTTGTATAAATGTCAGAGAGTAAGTCAGCTTTAAAATAAAAACAGCATTAGAAAGTGGACTGAGAAAATTTAAATAAAAACCCCTAACACTAAAGAAATTCCAGAATGATAGTAAAATGACAGTCATTTTACCTTTGTCCTTAACGAAGAGTTAGAGATAATCTTTTAAATCTTTACCAATAAAGCAGCAGTTGTGCTTTATTAAAAAATTGATTTGCCTTGGTAAATGTAATTAGGGGACTTGAGCATGGAGCCCCAAATATTCAGCCCTGTTTCAATTTTGGTAATACAAGCAACAGCTCCCCAAAGATCATCTGTCTTAATAATGTCATCTGCTTGCCTAATCGACAATACATGGGGGAATTGTTGCAATTTGTTTTCTTTGGACTACGTGAAAAATCTGTCAAACATTTACAGCCATATGGTGTCAGGGAAATAATAAAATAAATTCATACCAATTATTCTGGCAAGAATTTAGAATGTCAAGTAGCAGACTTCCCTTTTTCATGGTATGTCCAGTACATAAACCAGTGAATCTGAAACGTATTCCCTTTTGGAAAGTATCTAAGCAGGTCTGGGAAGTCGCACAGATGTGCCTCAGTTGGAGTAATTCACAGTATACAGGCAAAAAGAGAAACACGCATTTTTCTCCCAGTAGCAGAGAATACATCTCAAACCATTCTGTGCCTTATTTTCAAGGACTGTCATGTGTCTTAGTCATCTGGGAAAAGAAAGCTCAGGTCTTTTGGTTTCAACCTGATCAGCAAGTTAATAAACCTGACAGCCTGTTCTTCCCGGGTTGAAAATTAATCACATTTAAATAATGTTTATACTTTTATGGACACTTAAATATTAACCTTTGAGTAATCTGTCCCCAGATGTGTTTTCATCAATAATCCAAATGTTTTTATTTATCTTGAAGGACCTTTCTTTTTTTTTAAGGGGGGGGTCACACCCGGTGGTGCCGCTCAGGGGTTACTCCTGGCTCTACACTCAGAAATCGTTCCTGGCAGGTTCCAGGGACCATATGAGATGCCGGGATTTGAACCACCGTCCTTCTGAATGCAAGGCAAACACCTTGCCTCCATGCCTTACCTCCTCTGCGGCCCCTTGAAGGACCTGTCTAACAGTGCTCACAGACCTCAAAGTCTCTCCCAGAAATACTCAGCCACCTATGTGAACTGCATGGGGGAATACTTGGGCATGGACACTGGGGATCCTATCATGCTCAGAGAATTTATAGGCTAGGGATAGCTCTCTAAGCCCCAAAAATGCCAGGCATGTGTTGTAACCTTCTGAGCTATGTCCAAGCCTCTATAGTGGAACTTGACTCATTTGAAGCCCTATGGTTGGAAAACCAGAGAGAGTGCAGTGGGTAAAGTAATTTCCCTGCACATAGTTGACTTGGTTATATAACCTCAGCATCAAATATGCTTTCCTGGACAAGGCTAGGAGTGACCCCTGAGCATAGAGCCAGGAGTAAGCTCTGAACACACCAAGTGTAAGTCTCCCTCCCTACAAAACAATGGTATAGAACACAAAAGAGTTTTAAAATATTACCTAGTAATTCTAGGGGACATGGCCATGTGGTGAATATGAAGAAAGGGAATCTGATAATAATTCAGTGAGAATGTGGCTGGAAATGTGCTGGGAATCACTCAGTGGGCAAGTAGCTAGTTGCCTTGTACATGTGAGGCAATGAGTGTGGTCCCAGCATGAGCCCACATCAGACCTGCCAACATTGTTATCCATGACCCCCAGTGTCACAGTATGTGAGCTCTGGCATGTCTCAACCAGGTGTGTACAAGCATGCAATCAAGTGTGTGGCTGCTGGTATGAACAGATAACTGTCTTATTCCTGCTTATGCAGGAACAACAACAAAAGCAAAAGGAAAGAAATATGGAAGGCAGCTATGCTCACCACTATACCACCAACACTATACTACCTATAAGGAAAGAAATATGAAATAAAAAAGATCTTGGTGCTTGCCTTGCATACTGCTGACCTGGAGTAATCCAGGAGTACTTTGAGTGCTGTCAGGTGTGGCTCAAAAACAAAGATTTTTTCAAACATCTATTTGAGCTAAGGGAATCAGCAGCACCACAGTAGAAGAGGCCCAGGATGCTGTGAGGAAAGGAGCCAGAAATAGAATCAACCTGACATTCTGAAAACAGACCTGGACCTGGACTGGCTTTACACTTTACAGCTCCTCAGGTGGTTGGCTCCTCAGGTGGCTTGTTCTGGGCCTTTTCATTTCACTACCTTTGTTTACCTAAACTGGCTGCCAAGGCACTAGAGTCATCTTTATCTAAGGCTTCCTGGGTAATGAACTTAACTGTGCTCACCAAATTCCTCTTCCTTCCCTTCTGCCTCACAGCTGGAAGTTCCCCCTCTCCCTTCTCCCTTTTCAGGCTAGTTACATGTGGCCCCATGGTTGAAAGAGTCCAATAGTAAATAATAGTGGTGACAAGCTTAGGTTTGCTATTTGGACAATATGGTGAGTGTGAAGCCTAGAGCAGAAGGGTCTCCATTTTGTCAACCCAAAGTTAAGCTTCCATTTATGTCTAGCAAGACTAAATCTCCATTTAAAGACTAAGTTAGTATCCTAATAATAATGACACAGACTCCAAGGCCCTAAAAACTACAATATACTGTCCTAGACATCAAGCCATAAAAGAACGTAATGAAACACCCGAGAAACACCCTAGACAACAGCCAATTAATTAAAGGCCAAGACTTTCTGCTTCCAGCTGTATTTAACCTGGTTTGTGACCCCAGAGTGGGAATGGGGGAATGCCTCCAGCAGGAGGTGACCCTGATAGGTCAGTTTGTAGCTTGTTGGTTGATGGAATAAAAGCTTTGCTTTGTTTTATTTCAATTGTGTGGTCTCCTCCTTTGACTCTTGACCATAACACTGAGGCCTTCCCTAGCCTTTCCAGCCTTCCCTGTCTGCTGGCCGAAGGGTCAAAAATACCTGACTTCAAGAGACAGCAAAGACCCAGACAGAAAGAAGCCCTGGTCCTATGAGACTTTGGAAGACTGTTAACTGAATTCAGCTTTGAGCTGTGACGTGATTCTCTCCAGACACACCTTGGAATAATGTAGGTTCAGTTCAAGTTCACCCTAACAGAATGAAAAGTGGGATAAAGTAAGGTACATTTTGGGGGGTTCCAGGGAAAACATGTGCTGTGCTATGTTTATATTTCCCTGGAATCTATTAATTGGTCAGTAGCATTAGGTTAACAAAACAAACACGACCAATAAATATACATTAATTAGAGGTGTCACAGAGACAGGAATGAACCATGATTTTTGAAAATATGGAGAAAGCAAACTTACAGGAGAGTGTGGCCACGAAAATTTTACTTGTCAAAAATAAATAAAATTTTCAAAGTGCAAAAGCAAAGTGCAATGAACAAGTCAGATCTGTATTACCTTAAGCCACTCAAAATATAAAGGGTTTCTCTCTCTAAGCTAGTCTACTATGTATGATTTAGGATTAGGGCCTAGAGCAGAGGTCTCAAACTCGTGGCCTGCGGGTCATTTGCGGCCCTCCGTACAACATTTTGTGGCCTGCAGCCGGCCTTCAAATATCGCAGTGTTCGCAATTATTCGCTTACCAAATAATCGCAATAAAAATTGCATTAGTAAGAAAAAAATCGCATTAAACATTCGCATACCCCGAGCAGTTTTGTTTGGGGTATGCAAATGTTTAATGCAATTTTTTAGGGTATGCGAATGTTTAATGTGATTTTTTTGCGACTTTTTTCTTATTAATGCAATTTTTTATTGTGAATATTCGGTAAGCGAAATCCCTTATGTGGCTCTGCTTCACCCCAACTTTTCCTCTTGTGGCTCCCAGGTAAATTGAGTTTGAGACCGCTGGCCTAGAGGAAGATGTTAGGCCTGACTAAATATAAAGAACAAAGATAGCTCATCTCTATTGCATGTTTCACTGGTCAAGCTTACTGAAGCACAACTGACTCAATTATCATTATTCAACTCTGTCAAGCATTGACTTGATGAGAGAGGGGCCAGTGCAGTAGCACAAGGGGTAAGGCCCATGCTAGCCTAGGACAGACTGCAGTTCGAACTCCTGGCATCCCATATGGTCCCCCAAGCCAGAAGCAATTTCTGAGTGCATTGCCAGGAGTAACTCCTGAGCATCACTAGGTGTGGCCCCAAAACAAAAACAATCACACACACAAAGAATAATGAGAGGCAGAGAGATAAGAGACAAGAGATAAGACATTTTATTTCATCAACCAACAAGAAATAAGAGATAAGACAGATAAGAGACAGTAGAGAAAGGAATATGATGCTTGCCTTGTAGACAGCCAACACCAGTTTGACCTCTGGCACCATAGATGATACTTCAGCTGGTCTTGGAGTAATTCCTGAACACAAAACCTGGAGTTTGTCCTAAACATTGTCAGGTGTGGTCCAACACCCTTGCCAAAAGAGTAAAAAGACAAAAGCCTTTGCCCACACAGGACTTGTGCTAGGTCAGAGAGCTAGAGGTGCACATCAAGACACACCAAATTTGTCACTTTGAAATAGTGGCTGGAGGAAACTAGGCAAGGTGGTCTGAGAAAAGAGGCAGTTCATAGGCAGAAAGTCCTGGCTGAAATCATTTTGGAACTGGAACTGACTTAAAGGTGACAAGTAGCCAATCCCATAAAGATTAAGCGAGATGGAAAACAATAGGATGAGAAACCCAGAGATAGGATCAAGATGGAACATTGTGTAAAATCCAATAGAAGATACTGCTAACCCATGAGGTGTGGGAAGTGAGATGACCAGTCATGCTTATCTATCTTATCTATCAGGATTTTTGGGTTTCCATTCTTAACAGGAAGCCCAGAAACATGGCTCAGTGAGGTCTCAAATTCAATCCTTGGCCCCTCCTCACATCCCAAGGCACTGCCATTGTGATCCTTGGTAGCACAATCAAGCCACATGTCCACTGTGAGTGACACAGAGTCATTACTATAATGACAAAAGCAGTAAATACAGCAGAGAAGGATGGGGTGTTTTGTTTGGTTGTTTGGTTTTTTACTTAAGCACCATGATTACCAACATATTTGTGGTTGGGTTTCAGTCATAAAAAAGAACACGCCCCATGCCTTCACCAGTGCAACTTTCCTACCACCAATGGACCCATTTATTACTTGATAAAGGGGCAAGAAACACAAAATGGAGCAAGGAAAGCCTCTTCAACAAGTTGTGTTGGGACAACACATGCGTAAAGGTGAACTCAGACCTTCATCTAATACCATGAACTAAGGTCAAATCCAAATGGATTAAGGACCTTGATATCAGACCCGGAACCATAAGGTATATGGGATGTTTTCTTTTTTTTTTTTTTTTTTTGGTTTTTCGGGCCACACCTGTTTGATGCTCCTGGCTAAGCGCTCAGAAATTGCCCCTGACTTGGGGGGACCAGATGTCAGACACCTTACCTCTAGTGCCACCTCGCCGGCCCGGATGTTTTCTATCTGACCTTTTCACATCCCATAGCAGCATAACAGAAAAATTCCTGATATCTTCCTGCCCCCAGCTTTATTAGGTACCATGATTTACACACCCTTGATACATTGTTCCAACATCACACCCACCACTCAAGAGCTTGCTTTCATCCATTAGTATCCCAGAAACCACTAATTGGGGGGCAGTTTTAGGTCACACCCAGTGATGTTCAGGGGTTACTCTTGTCTCTACACTCAGGGATCACTCCTGGCAGTGTTCAAGGGACCATATGGGATGCCCATTGAACCTGATCTGCCACATTCAGGGCAAGTGCCTTAACTGCTGTGCTATCCCTCAGGCCCCAGGAACCCCTGTTTTAAGAAAAACAAAACCCCAATATAAACCATATAAACAAGCTCTCCTAAGCTCCCCACCCCAAATCACCACTCACACATATTTATCATGGTGGCCTCGGTTCTGAATCTGCCCCTCCAGTGCTGCCCCAGACTGACCCCTCTGCTGCCTTTCAAGGTATTTGTCAATGACTCCATTGTTGCGTTGCTGTTGTTGAAAGAATTACTAAGCAGAACCCAGAGTTTGCAGGAGAAGGGGGGTATGTGTGGAGGCTGTTCTGTCTCTCTCAAAGCCAACTCACCATATCTGTATTCTTTACCTCTAAATATTTTTATTTAAAATATTTTATAATATTTATAATATTTTAATAAAATATTTTAAATAAAAATATTCAGGAGACCTGATACCAGAGTGCGATTTTAAATTGCAAAGAAACAAGGCATGCCCATGCCCCTCTCCCCTCTAACCAGTATGATGACCCTAACCAGTCTGAATACTACAGCTTCCCAGATGACTCTGAGGTGCCTTTCTCCAGAATTTCTCCCTGCATGAGGGGGTTGGGATACCGATGTTCATAGGCTGAATAAATGACTAGTCAGGATTACTCATGTCCCTAAGTAATTTGGTGCCATTTGAGCATGTTGATTTACTTCAAGGGTCTCTGTTTCTTATGTTTAATTTATTAATGAAATGCTTGTATTAAAACTCAGATCAACAGTTATCTCATATTATCTCTGATTATGACTACAGTATATAATCAAGTCTATGTTTAGGATGTAAAATGTGTTTCCCACCCATATGGTTTCTATCATGAGGAGCTAGGGAAGGTTTGGCTCTTTGATTTACATGAGTAAATTTATATATATTGGTGTGCCCGTGTGTGTGCATGCATGTGTGTGCATGTTTGTGTCTGCATCACATACATGAAACTGGATGTGGACTTTTAAGATATCCTGATATCTGAAGGATCACTGGCACACCTGCCTACTGGTATCAAATGCCCTGTGCCAATGACTGCTGCCACCCCAGCCTGAGGGTTTCTACATCCAGGAAAAAATATGAATCTACACTGACCATCCACATAATATGCTTTACTAAACAGCATCAAAGCAAGCCCAAATCACTGAGAACAGTAACAGACATCTGAAATGGTTTTTCCACATGCAGGGACAACACACCCTCTGTTGTTCATACAACATGACTTGCATAATCATAACTGATTTTCTTAACAACTCTCTGACCTGCTGCTCCTTGCAGAAGAGATAATACAACTGTTACCAGTGTTCTGTCTTTACTGGAAGATTCACTAGTCTAGTCAGGCTCTGAGAGATGTGAACCAACCCTTATCCAAAAAGAAGTCCTTTTCTCATTCTTCATTGACTTTACATAAAGTAGGTTGGATCTACTCATGTGTTTTTTGTTTGTTTGTTTGTTTGCTTGGGGGCACATCTGGTGGTGCCTGGTGGTGCTCAGGAGACCATATGGGATGCCAGGGATGAACTCTGGTCAGACATGTGCAAGGCAATCACCCTCTCCACTAGACTATTGCTCCAGCCCTATTCAGGAAATTTGAAAAGTCAGTTCTCATTTCTGAGTGATAGCACAGGAAAGAGTAGGGAGTCTGCTTTGCATAAGGCCAAACTGGGTTCAATCTTTACACCACATATAGCTCTCTCAGCCCCTCTAGGAGTCTTAGACCTGAACACCACTGAAAGTAGCCCCCCCCCCAAAAAAAAGAACACCAAAAAATAAAATGAAAGGTCATGTCTTAGAGAGGACTCTAAAATTAATGTCTTAGAAGGAAGGATTATAGGAACACAAGAACCTTGAAAGCGGGCCGGAGAGATAGCATGGAGGGTAAGGCATTTGCCTTTCATGCAGAAGGTCATCGGTTCGAATCCCGGCGTCCCATATGGTCCCCCGAGCCGGCCAGGAGCGATTTCTGAGCATGAAGCCAGGAGTAACCCCTGACTGCTGCTGGGTGTGACCCAAAAACCAAAAAAAAAAAAAAAAAAAAAAAAAAAAGAACCTTGAAAGCAACTCCATAAAAAATTTCCTGCAATACAACAGCCCTTCTTGTCCTTTCCTATTAAGATTGAAACTCAGAAACTTCTCCCAAAATACCTGACATTTTCGCAACATTTTACTTTCTTCCTGTTAGTGAAGAAACTCAAAGAAACCCATGAATTTAATTCAATAACCCTGAGTCAGAGAGAAAGACAAACCTGAGAAAATAGCATCATGCTTTCAAGATCTTCATCCTTAACATGACCTATATTTCTCACAAAAATATATGTGGTGCTTCTTGCTGGTTTTTGGGAATGCAAGTGATTTTTGTTTGTTTGTTTGTTTGGTTGATTTTTGGGTCACACCCGGCAGCACTCAGGGGTTACTCCTGGCTCTACGCTCAGAAATCGCTCCTGGCAGGCTCAGGGGACCATATGGGATACCAAGATTCAAACCACTGTCCTTCTGCATGCAAGGCAAATGCCTTATTTCCATGCTATCTCTCTGGCCCCGGGAATGCAAGTGATTTGATTAATATACAGATTTGAAAGGAATGAGCCTAGAAGACTTTATTATTAATTACACCAAACACAATGTGAATTCCAATGATTTATTAACCCATGCAATTAGCCCAAAATGAGTTCCTACATAGAGTAAAATTACAAGGGAAATTTAAATTCTGTATAAAGTAGATAATTATTTATAGGTTATATACTCAGTAAATTATGAGAGAGCAGCAAAAAAATAATGTGAGTCATTATGCTTTCCACATATGATTTTAATTTTCCTATTTTAATCTAAGGGAGATAATCAACAATGAATCTTTTATTAATATACTGGACTTTATGTAAGCATATATAATTACTTTATTTAGAATATTCTCTTTTATAAAATTCTCTTATCTAGTAATAAATATTTTCATGATAAGAAATAGTCTTTTAATCAAACAGTTTGCCTTTTCCAATTAAGATGATGAAGTCTGATTCATTTTTTTTTACTAACGTAAAGGGATTGATTTAAAACATTTGCTATTGTGGCTTCATTTTAATATTAAAATCCAATCTATCATCTACAACTGAGTGGAAAGTTTCCTGGCACCATAAAAAGTCCTTGGGGTGTGAAAAGGAGCATGTATGGAGCCTATAGTTATTCGCATAAAAGTATGTTTCAAGGGTGAAGAAACTGTATCTTTTAGGCCAAAGGAATTCCCTTTCTAATTTCCCTAATATTTACAAAACAAATTCTATTTGTTTTATTTATTTATTTTGTTTTTGTTTACAAAAAAAAAGAAAAACTTTGCCACACCAGCCCTTCTTTTTTCTTTGCTTTACTTTTTCCCCCCATTTTTGTTCTCGTGATATTGTTTGGTTATTGTATTTGTTGCTGTGGTGCTTTTTTGTAGTTGCTGGTTTTGGTCTTTTGTGTTTTGTTGTGTTTCTTTGTTGTTGTTTTTTTGTTGTTGTTGTAGGTTTTTGTTTTCTGTATTTTTGTTTTGGGGGGTTTGTTATGTTTTTCTTCTTTTTTTCTTTTCTTCTTTTTAAATTGATATTTATAACCTCTAGACGGACTGCCCCTGGTTTTTTGTTTGTTTGTTGTTTTTTCTTTTTTTCTTTTTTCTTTTTTAAACAGAACCACATAACTTGACTCATCTTGTTCTGCCTCATAAATTGAGGGGGGTAAATGAATGGTACCAGAACCAAACAGTCATATGAACATTGAGTAGAAATAAAAAAGGATCAGACTTAAACACCAAACCCAAAGTCAATGACAACAGAATCAATAGCCAATCTTCAACAAGCTTTACACAGAGAACCAGTTATCCTAGCAGGGGGAGGAGGGGGAATGCTGGGAACTGGGGTGGAGGGAGGACAACAGTGGTGGTGATGAAAGGCTCAGTAGTCCAGGTGCTGCTCCAACGCAGAGAAATGAAGAGACAGTCACTCAGGCAAAAGCTCAAGTGGGTTCTTTATTCTGGCCGGCCAGGGTCCAGTGCCCATCCAGAACCAAACAGAGGCAAAGGACCACGTGGCTTTCTTTGTTCATCTTTATAGACCATAAGAAGGGGAGAGGAGGAAAGGGGGTAGGGATGATTCCCTTATAAGGGCATAACATCCGCTGAGACATTCTAAGGTAGCACAAGTTCCTTATAAGGGCATAACATTCGCTGAGACATTCTAAGGTAGCACAAGTTCCTTATAAGGGCATAACATCCATTGAGACATTCTAAGGTAGCACATGAGCTTAGGATAGGTATAAACTTCCTTTTTAGGACAAAAAGGGTTAGATACAAGAAGCAGTTATAAGCATAGAAAATTACAGAATTCTGGTTAAAAAAAACCTGACCTTTAAGTTTCATGAGCTACAGCAGTGGGAGCTGGTGTAACTAGTTGTTGACTTCCCTTTTCAGTGGGAATACCCCTGATTCAATGCCACTATGTACCTCAAATATTACTGTGAAAGATTTGTAATTTACGTTGGTCACAATAAAAATTATTTTAAAAAAATCCAATATATTTTGGGCCAGAGCCATAGCACAATTGATAGAACACTTTCCTTGCCTGTTGCTGACCTGGGTTCAATCCCTGGAATCCCACATGGTCCCATGAGTTTGCCAGGAGTAATTTCTCAATGCTGAGCCAGGTATGGCAAAAAAAAAAAAAAGATATTTTGCATGATTATTTCTTCTTTTACCAAAAAAAAAAATGGTAAGAATTTTATAAGGCCAGAGAAATGATACATCTTGCCTTCCTTGCACGTGGCCCTGGTTTGACCCCTGGCACCACATATGGTACTCAAGCCCACAAGGAGTAATCTCTGAACACAGAGCCAGGAGCATTGTAGTGTCCCCCCCAAAATTTTTTTTTTCATTTTATTATCACTGGCATTACCTTAACAAATTATCCATACACTATAGAATTTCCTATCATGAAATTGTTTTGATAACATAAACATTACACAGCAGTGCTGTTGACATGTTAAAACCCCATCAAGACATAGTATGAAACATATAGATACACTTAGCTTGTCTGGAACTTTATTAAATAATTAACACCATATGTCGTTATAAATTAAATGAGTCACCTGTGCACTTTCTCTTCCAGTGTCTTCCACTCACTCAGTCTGATGTTCTGTTTTGTTCTACTTTGTTTTATGTTTTGGGCCACACCCGGTGATACTCAGGGGTTACTACTGGATCTGCACTCTGAAATCGCTCCTGGCAGGCTCAGGGAACCATATAGGATGCCAGGTTAGCCGCATACAAAGGGGTTACTACTGGATCTGCACTCTGAAATCGCTCCTGGCAGGATCAGGGAACCATATAGGATGCCAGGTTAGCCGCATACAAAGCAAACACCCTACCTCTATGCTATCTATCACTCCGGCACTCAGTTTGATTTTGTAATTCATCTATTTGTGTTGTATATTTTACTTTCTGTTCCATTTTCTACATAGGATTCCAGTGTACAGATATACTGGAATCCATTTCCCCATTCACTTTATGGTGGTTTTTTGACTCAGGTAAGTAGGGAGAAACAAACACTGAATGACTTTGACTTCACAAGAAAGTGGCCCAACTTTCCCAAAGTATTTGCGCTGCTCTGCGTTCTCTGCAGCAACCCTTGCCACTTTCTAGCAATTCCAGATGTTTCATGCATCTCCTGTGTAAACAAGCAAGCCAGTGACCTCATCTCCACCACAGATAGTTTTTCCTAGTACCTCTTATTCCTGATTGATCTTTGTGCTGTCTTGGGCGCTGCGTGCTAAAGGCTAGGCCAGTCTTGTTACCACCGAGGGGAAAGGACAAAAGCCAGACCCTCAGGAAAGATTCGTGACCAAGCTCAGGGAGATCCTCTCCCCTTAATCCTTTGACAAGAATAAACTCCTGCCCCATCCTCTAGTTCAAGACTAACTCTCCTTTCTCTCTCTCCTCTCTCTTCCCCTCCCTCCTACCCCACATCTCCTCTAGCCCTCTTCCCCCTCATCCACTACCTAATTTTATTCAAACCTATTTCCTTAAACAACCCTCTGTGAATTTGTTGTTGTAGTTGTTTTGTTTTGGTACCAATGATGGGTGCAAGGTAAGAACTCTCACTGTTGTGCTCACTCTGGCCCCACTCTGAATTTCTTTTCTTTTCTTTTTCTTTTTTTCTGGTTTTTGGGTCACACCCAGCAGCGCTCAGGGGTTACTCCTGGCTCTCTGCTCAGAAGTCGCTCCTGGCAAGCTCGGGGGACCATATGGGAAGCCTGGATTCGAACCACCATTCTTCTGCATGTAAAGCAGACGCCTTAACTCCATGCTATCTCTCCGCCGCCCCCCCCCCCTCACTCTGAATTTCTATCCTCCACCTAGGAGCAAGATGATTTGGGGGACAACAGCAACCATTTCCTCCAGCTGGCAGCCCCCAACTTTCACATTTCTCATTTCACAACACTTGCTCTTGTAAGTACTTGACTTTCAGGCCTCTGGCACCCTAATGGATTCTATAATGCAGGGTTAATGTTTATTTGCATGATGACAAATCTCTCCTTACCTGTGCTCTGTTGTACTCTAGTTAGGCTTCTCAGTCCATTCTGCACTGGATCTTGACATTAGCCTACCCACACTTCTGGCTATCAGTACAAAGGATTCTGTCCCATCTAATACTCCAATAACCAATATGACACTTGAACAAACAAAAGGCACTTTCTTCCTCCCCCCCCTTTTCTCCCCAGACCGAGGATCAAATCCAGGCTTTATACAAACAGGACAAGTACTGGACTACATCACTGTAGGTTGTAGTCCAGCACTACATCACTGGCCTTGGGCCTATTTTCTTTTCTTTGTGTGTGTGTGTGTGTGTGTGTGTGTGTGTGTGTGTGTGTGTGTCTGTCTGTCTGTCTGTCTGTCTGTCTGTCTGTCTGTCTTTGGGCCACACCTGGTGGTGCTCAGAGGTTACTCCTGGCTTTATGCTCAGAAATTGCTCTTGGCAGGCTCAGGGGACCATATGAGATGCCGGGATTCGAAACACAGACCTTCTGCATGCAAGGCAAACGCCTTACCTCCATGCTATCTCTCCAGCCCCAGGGCCTATTTTCTAACAGCTCAAAAGTTTATAAGATTACTCTAGGCTGCCTAAATAGTACCTGAGAAAACTCAATAAAAGCAGTAAAACTTGCTCCCAGCCCAAGGCTTGTCACTGTAAATCTTTTCCTGCCTTTTGAGATAAAAATCTAACCTCCCCAATTCTTCCCCAATCTTCTCCCCAATCTTCCACCTCCAGTTGCCAAATTACTCTCTGGAACTTGAGCAATCATCTCGCTGAAATGCAAATATTCAGCAGGAATTCCTGTCCCTTCTCAGTCCCAATGAGAGAATAAGGACCCAAATTACTTAAAAAAAAAACTTTTTGGGGCTTTATTGATGTATTCTATAGCTAGATATAGAACTTTTCCTTGTGACTTTTTCCCCTTTACTCTCTTTTACATTTTCTTTTATTTTGTATAGTTATTTGGGAGAACCCAACTTCTTTGGGTTTCTTGGTCTGTTTTACATCGCTGCATCCAATTTTATCTTTAAAACTGTAATTGTTTGGGCCACACATGCTTTGCATGCCAGAGCCCCAACTTCAATTCCCAGGTCCTCCAAACACTGCTGGAAGTAACAACTAAGAAAGAAGAGTCAAGTCATTCGGTTTCTTCTCCAGATAAATTTGCTTAACTACAAGATGCCGCTCTTCTAAATTTTCATTTCTATGGCTCCTTTTATGCCCCCACCCCTTCTTCTCCCTATAGAGCACTCCTCCACCTCAGTACAATCTGACAATAATTCACATGGGACTCATTCCTATATTTAGGAAAAAATAAATATTTAGGAAAAATAAATATTTAAAAAAATTACCTTCACCCCTTGGACTAGCATCTAACTTTATTTTTGAAACCAATGATGTTGAAATGCTCTTTCTATACGCTACTGGTCATTCACAATTTTTTTCTTTTCTTTTTTTTTTTAAATTTTGGGGTACACTTAGGGTTTACTTCTGGGTCTGCACTCAGATGTCATTTCTGGTCCTGCTCAGGGGATCACATGTGGTGCCAGGAATTATACCCAGGCATACCGCATGCAAGGCCCCTGAGTTATCTTTGTGCCCCTCATATTTTCTTTCCTGTTGTTTCTGTTTTTGTCTTCAGTAATTGAATAACAAACCAAAATCAAACTCCATGAAGTTTGTTTTTCTGGGATCTGCATACATTGAGGTAAATTAACCCCTGTTCCCTTATTATCTGGCCAGACTTGCTGTTGGTTGTAGAGTGACAGTCAAGTGAGCAATAAGGAAGAGGAAAAGGACCAAGTGATCTTGTGGCTGTATTCAGAATATTCAAAGGAAATACTATGGGACAGCACAAAGTTAGCCCTCCGGGGACCCAGAACCCTTGCACTATACAAATACCTCCAGTATTCATTCCTGGCACCCCAAGAAAGGGCCGGTCTCCTACTTTCTCATTTCTCAAATAATTGAAGTAAGCGATATCTGGGAAGAAATCCAAAAAGCAAATTTCCTAAGACTGTTATTTTCTCAAATCATAGTCTTAAGTATTCCAGAAAGGAAACATTAAAATTGTAAAATTATTTTCTAAAATTTTCCTGTGACTGTCAATAGCTACAAGTAAAATATCACAAGAACAGGACATGAGTCTTGGCTGTGCTACAGAGAGAAAGTTCTGAACAACGAAACGTTGGAACCACTTTCCAGCCCCAATCTCAGCTCATTTCTCCAAAAGATGCTTTCTGCATTAATTACCTTCATAAATTGAGACTAATCATAAAATTTTTTGCTTATTTTAATTTTTGCTTTGGGGCCACACCTGGTGACACTCAGGAGATACTCCTGGCTAGGCGCTCAGAAATTGCTACTGACTTTGCGGACCATATGTGATATCGGGGTCGAATTCAGGTCCGTCCTGATCAACCATGTGAAAGGCAAATGCCCTACCACTGCGCTATCGCTCCATTCCCTAATCATAAAAATTTTAAGTCAAAAGACCATTTTTTAATAAGTACTGAAAACAGGAAACCTTTGAAGGGAGGAGACAGTATCTTCAATGATCATAAAACTTAATTTTAGTGGTTTTCTGGAGTCAAACAAGTAAAGGAATCCAAGTCTAATTAAAATAAGTAAAAATAGGGGCCAAAGCGACAGCACAGCATTAGGGCAT